>NC_064771.1:30518378-30854878 GCF_011397635.1 Epinephelus fuscoguttatus
CACTGACAGTTTTCTAATGGTTTTGTGGTGAGACATTAGTCCATCATCTCCAGCAGGCACCAGCGCTGGATCTCCTCATTGATCCCACACAAAACAAATGGCAATCTCCGACAGCGGGACACAATGCTTCATCCTGCCTGATCCATTAACCCCTATCACAGAGCTACCACTCTGAAGATGGAAAGTGTTGATGTTCCACTGATAGACAGAAAGACAGAGAGAGGGAAAGGCTGGTGAAAAAAGGTGCTGTGGAACGACAGAGGGGAAACAGGGACGCTTGGATTGTATGTGGAGAAAAAAGAGATAGGGAGGCATACAGAGCGAGGGAGAGTAATAGAGGGGGAGGACGACGATGGTGAAGAATGGAGCTGCCATAATGACAAAAAAAGTTCTGCTGCTCTGCTCCTCTAATCTAATTTAAACCAAAGTTTGAGCATCATACTCTCCACTCTAACACTAAGTATTTTGCTGCAAACGAATGAAAATACACCAATTTATGACCTCATGTTAGCAAGATGCCATCACGTGACATAACTGTAGAACTTTAATGACATGATGACACCTGAGCCAGCTCCATTTGCTGATAAATGTCGTGAGATGCTGACAAAAGCTTAGAGAGACACTGTAGTACTGTGCTCTTGAGACCTGTGTTTGAAAGATCCGATATTGATTCATAAAATCCTGAGATGGATCTTTCCTGTGGATGCTTGAAGCTTATCGTGGTTAGTCTCGCATGGCCAGCCTTTGTTCCCATGGATGCGTGACCTTAAACACAGTTAGTCGTGTGTTGCCAGCCTTTGGTTCTTCACGTAAAGAGACGTGGCCACTAGTGAATCTCAGATGAATCACCACCAGTCTTAGAGGCAGATGTCTGGCTGCATTTTGGATTTAAAAACTATATAGACGGAGAGGAGCTAAACAAAAGTAAAGCCGTGTGTGAGATGTGCAACATTGAGGTGAGATTTTGTGGAAATCAGGGCTGCTACTAACAGACGTTATAGTAGTAAAGAGCTGTTTTCTTGATTAACTGAATAATAGTTTTGTCAATTACAAGTCAGAAAATAGTGAAACATGCTTTTGTAACTTCACAGAGCCCAGGATGACATCTTCAAACAGTATGTTTTGTCCAACCAGCAGTACAAAGTCTAAAGCTAGTGTTTAATATCATATTGGCTGAACATCGGTATCACCCAATATTGGCCTTGTTGATTGTGGCAGCCAGTGGCCAGAACTAACTGGTGACGGAGGTTGCCTTGAGTTACATAATGATGCGTTGCAGCTCTCTTTGAAGGTATTTTATTACGTTCTCTTGATGTGTTCAAACATAATCTTGTAAAATGTAGTTTCTAGCAAGAATTTGCAGAAATAGTTGTTTGAAGGAGGAATTTGTTGATGTTTTCACAGCATTGTAAAATAGATATTCGAGAGGGAATTATGATATATATGGTATAAAGACTTAAAAAAAGTTTTCATGTGAAAGAAGGCAATTTTTAAGGTTGTTTCATAAATGAATGAATTTTAACCAATTCAGTTATTCTTTATGATGATTTATTTTTTTCCTCAACACAAAACGGGGGAATAAATAACACCAAAACATAATTAACAACAGCAAAAAAATAAATAAGAATTGAAAAACATTGGAATCAGCTTTCGGACAAATTCTTATTTTAAACATTGGTATTAGTATCGGCCCAGAATTTTGGTGCATCACTTAAAAAAAGAAAAGCATCAGATTCTCGGTTTTAAGAATCAGGATGAAATCAGCAAAATGTTCACTTTTTCACTTTAAAAATGAATAAAACACTTATTCAGTTATCAAAGTAGTTGCCAGTGAATTTTCAGTCAAATGATAAACCAGTTCATTGATTAATAGACTAATCATTGCAGCTTTGGTGAAAACACCACAAATCTCCGAGCCCATTTAGCAAGACTTCGTCCGGATACACAATCTCCAAAAATATCCAATCTAAAACCAACCCCACTGCAGACAGTATTCGTATCCAATTCTCCATGTGCCCCAAAAATAACTGAGGCTGTCGCAACTTTCATTTGCAAGGATATATGTCCAGATGGACCCAGGCAAACTTACTGTTTTAATTCTAAGAGCCTAACCAGGGAGAGAGATTGCAGATGAGCCACGGTTAGAAACCTGTATGCATTGCATCTGCTTTATATTTTACATATGAAGCAATGTGGTATGCATTTGTCCTTGTCAAATAAGCAAGTAAAGAAATAAATAAAAAGCCTTGTTGAAAATGATGGCTTCTGAAGCTTCATTAATAGAACAGAACCATGCTACATTTTAAAGTGGCTTTCCCCAAACCAAACAAATTCCATTTAATATTGAATCAGAATGAATCTGTGAAATCGGTGGCAAAACCCAGCCTTGGTAAGATGACCTTTGAGCTTAGATTTTTCTGTTTAATACTGTCTGCAAAACTCAAGAATGCTCAAAAATGTACAATTGGATTCACCCTATTGAATGAGGCAGCATCATCACAACATTAGGTGGATGTGTTGTGGTATAAAGTATAAATCTGTCTTGAGCCTACACAAGTAACATTCCCAGTAGGGGTAGTTCTTGCCGTGCTAATATGAACTCAAGATGGAACTATACTCGTAAAATTTAATGATTTACTTTACAAATTGCAGTGGTGGAGAGACAAACAAAATACTTATTCACATTTACATTTCTTCAGATTCTAGGAATAAAAAATTAAACATATTCAATGTAATCCTAAATAAAAAAATCCTGATTGTCCACTGAGACCTGTCTGTATTTTACACACAACAGTTCAAACCACAGCCCTGAAAAACAGCTGCCATGACTAAACTGAGGTTATAATCAGGCTTTAAATTGGGCAGTGTGTTCCTGGCTTACTGGAAAACGGTAGCACCAGCAGCCACCGTGCACGCCTGCAGGTTGGGGAGAAGTCAGTGGGTCTTCATTAAAGCCAAACCGCAGAGTGAGGAGGAGGGAGGCCTCCTTCTCCCTCCTCTCTCTGGGCTGGGTTGGCTTTGTCAGCCCTTCTTTGTAATTAGAACAGACCTCCTCCTCCCACTGTAATTAACAGCAATAGGATGTGTGCAGTAATTCAGCTGCCTGCTTTGTCATGCTGATATGTTTCTGTGCCGGCGCTGATGCTGGGTGGGCCACATCTTAAGCTGCTGTGGTGTGAAAATATTGTTGGATTTTAACACAGTATCTCAGTTTTTTACTCCTTTGTGAACTTAAAATATATAAATACTGTAGTATCTTCACATCTGAGAGATTTGTCAGGTATGTTAGATGTAACAGCGGGCTTGGATATTAGATTTTCAGCCGTCGTCATCAATGACGTGAATTGCGTCATACCAGCAGACTCCTGCTGCTGGATGAGCGGGGAGCTCCTGGCGCTGACGGCATGGGGGGAAGCCAAATTCTGTTCATCTGCACACACTGTAGCCCCTTTTACACTGCCAGATTTTCCGCGAATGTTGGACCGTTTTGCCGGCAAGCTGCGAGCATTTAGACACACAGAGCCGGATTGGCGAGTTGATCCGAGGTGCCCAATTTTCCGCCTCATTGGGTAGTCATATTGGTGGAACCCTTTCAGTTTAAACAGACCGAGGTGGCCTTCCGCAACAGGAGGGGCTGTTGAAGACTTGTGGGAGGAGCTGTTGATGACACCGCACGTGCGACCCACTGGCGGTGGATAAACAGGAAACAGCTGATAGCAGATATTAGCGAGCAGCTAGTAGCAAGAGGGAAACGCAAACCTGACAGACACTGTAAAGAGGAGCAACTGGGGAGACAAGGAATTGCGCGCCCTCCTTGAAGAGGCCATTAACCATCAGATGACGGGAATGGTGAAGAACAGGCTGACTTATGAGAGAATCGCCGAAGGACTGACCAGCCGCGGCTTCCCTCCCACGTCACTGTTTACGTCACATGCTGAGCTACACGTTTTGTTACTTGCTCACGCCCCCCATTGCCCCGAAAAAGGCGCAGTTTGAATATTTTCGAACGAATTATCATTATTATTTATTTTATTTTTTTACAAAAAAAAACCTGCAAAAAAATTAAGATGCTTATTGCTGGCGCAATATGAATGTGACACTCGGATGAAAACACCCATTCTGACCTCACTGAAGTGCCAGGTATGACCAACTTCTGCCTCGCTCTCTGAGCAATGTTTGGATACTTAAGTGCGTAGTTTTCCACCACAAGAGTGGATCCTGGTCGGCTCGTAGTGGTGTCTCATTGTGGTAACGTTTCATCTCTTCTTCAAAAAGGGTAGGCACGGAGGCAGCAGGTGCAACACTCTCCCTGTATGTCTCCCCGAACAGGTCACACATCGCGGACAGCACAGTGGGTGGTGCTGGCACAGCAGGCTCCTCCGTCGCTGCATCCCTCTCTGGCCCGGCTTGCGCACGAGCCATCTCCACCCGAACGGGATTCGCCGTCATATACAACATTATTGATAGTATTAATTCATTATTAATGATATTCGAATTATCAAATTTCGGTTCGAACTTATAAAAAATATATATATTCGAATATATTTTGAACTTCGAATTTTTTTTGACAGCCCTATCGCCAATGCACAGACCTGGTTGAAAATCATCAAAGTCCCGCTTTAAACAAGGTTCACACAGTCAGGGAAAGATTTTCCAGGCCTGTAAAAAGCCCTGGAATTAGTAAAATCCTTTAAAAAGCTTCGGAAGAGTCATAGAATTTTGTTTTGTGTAACAAGCTTTTTACGATAATCTAATCTTTTGTGGATAACGTTCCGCTTTAAGTAACATAATGGCAAATTTATTATCTGTGGCTGTTAACGTAATGCACCTATAATATGCGTCGATGCGTGACATTGTTTTGTTTACTATTGTTAAACTACTGCACTACTGTTTACTACTGTTATTTGATTTTATCCTCTCAGTCATTAAATCCACATTACTGATGATTGTTTCAAAAATTTCATTGTGTAAATATTTGTGAAAGCGCCAATACTCAACAATATGATCAATATTAACCATATTGAGGTATCTGGTGAAAAATATCCTAATATTTAATTTCCCACAAACCACCTGGCCCTAGACATCACAAGGTAAAAGGTTTTTCAGATCTTAAGGACTTATTATTCTTAACATAGTGTACGTTTCTGTTGTTTCTGAAACACAAGCCTCTTATGTCTTAGCTGTTGAGAAAAGACACAGTCTGAGCCTGTTGATCCCCTCTCTGTACCTTGTAATTATGGACCAGGTAATTTAAAAAGTCCTGACTGTACAGTATTGTTGATTTCTGTGTCCAACCCCAGCCCCCTCAAACACAAACTTGATAGTCTTTATTCCCTTATACTGGGGCTGGGCAATATGCCGCAAAACTTCAGTTAATAGCCTGGGCTATTATTTGCTCAAATCACTGAAATCAGTGGGCCTTTAGTTGGAACAGGCCTCTGATTCTTTTGACGCAAAACTTTTGCTCAGCAAAGATCGGGAAAATACAAAAACTGTTTATTTAAACCAGTAGGAAGATTTCTTGTTTAAAATTAGGCTGCAGATAATATAGCAGTTATGAGTTATTTATTTGATGTAGCTCCGACAGACAGTGCATCAACATCCTTATATGAGACGCGCTAGTTTTTGGGTAATGTAATATTGTAAGTGTTGTCTTGCCCTCAGAATACACATTAACATGAATCCAACATATTATTAGCAAAGATAAATTGGCCTATTAAAAAAAATGAACTCATTTGTATATTAGTCATGCTGCAGTACCTTGGATTTGTGAAGAAAACTGAAAACAGCAACATACTGATTTATTGATTGACTGGGGACCACTTTTAACAGCAGTGTAACTAAATCAAACATCCATTTACTCACACAACTCGCGCAGTATAATCCAAGTCTCATTTATCAGTCATTTGCTCACATGAAGTTGAAGTTTCAGTTCAGTTTTAAACTATAAGGATTTAGTGAAATGCAGAGCCAAATATTTGGGGAATTATCTCAAGTGCAACTCAGTTTTATACAGGATATACAGACGGCTGTCCGAGTTCCATTTGTCTTTGAGCTAAGGGGACCTTGGCCTGAAAAAGACCTCAGCTGTAGTGTTGTTCATTTCCATGCTCCCCAAAACCTAAACTCAAATTTATAACCCCTTATTCATTGTATTCCTTTATTCTCTTGGACATATCAGTATATAACAGAATTTGTGTTATTGATTCCTATATATACAAAATATTTGCACCTCAGTTTGCAGGCTGTAGTCTATAGTGTTCATACCTGCTGCTGAAGTTTGACATTGATTGAAAGCCTGTGTTCTCTGTGTCTGAGTTGATTATGGTTAAAAAGTCGTGGTCAGGTCTGAGCGGGTCAGTCTGAGGTCAACGGATGTCACGATCCAGTGCTGCCCTTGTTAGTCCATCAGAAGTCTGATGTCGGTTAAATGGTTTCCAGCTGCAGGGGGTCGATGTACCTCGAGGTCATGTGGTGGGAAAGGGTTGCAGCAGGGAGGTTTGATTGGAGTGAAGACGGGCTGTGACATATTTAAGTAGCCGAGACATAAGCGTAGGCAGCACATGCTTATCATACCACTCTCACACATCCTCTCCAAATGATCAGAAGGGGTGTATCTATTTATTTTCAACTGATGAATGTGAACAAATGTTCCTCAGAGATTCTGTGCTGACAAGTCAAGACATAGACGGCTGCTGTCAGACGTCCTCTATATGTATCTTCTGTTTTGATGTGGCGAGGAAGAGCTGTGATCGTCTAATCCTGTTGAGACGACGACAAGGAGACCCGGGCCGGCGCGTTTGATGCCGCAGGGACGTCTTTGTTAATACGAGGTGGGCGTGTTTCATGTACCCTGTTAGATGTTTCCTCTCTGGCTGTCCTTCAGTGAGCTCAAAATTACAAAACCTACCGCTGAAGAATTCATCCCCTTCTCCCGCCTTGCCCGCTCAATCTTGTCTCTCTCCAAACAAGACTGTGATTGGGTGATATTTTTAACCTGTTTGTCCAAAGGTCCTTGGCACATTGAGGAAAGAAAAAAAGAGAGAGAGAGAGACATGAGAGGGAAGAAAGATGAGCCGTCATCGAAACACATTTGTGTCAGGCGGTGTCCGATGTGTTGCAGTAATCTATGGGAGCACTTACGTCTGTGACATGAAGGGGCATTCATCACGTTCCTCCTCAGTCTGTGGCAGGAATACGCTGGCAGAAGAATTTCAATGCGACACTTGGGCAATACATCAACGGTGGGCGACGTCCCTCCGCGGCGTGGCGAGGCACGTTCAACACATCCGCCTCGCATTTTGAGGACCCTCAGTCTTGGCATCAGGATGCACCAACACTGCCCTCTCTAACGTTCCAACATGTCAACACAGATTGGGCTCAAAAAGAGGTCAGAGCCTGTAAAAAAAACCTCCACAACTTTAAAATGAAGGTGTCCATTATACTCCAGAGGTTAACCTCAAGAAAGAGCAGGCTCAGGTCAAAGGCTGTAAACATCTGTGTTGAAATGCCGACGTCTAGACAACACAGAATAGTAAAGCAGTGGCTATGAGCCAGGTAAACATTAACCAGTGCTCCAACACAACCTATTTTTGTTCTCGGCCAAAGACTGGAAAAGCACTTATCTCTGTAAATGGCACAATATCATTTTCCACCTTCCTGGGAGTTTTTATTACAGCTCAGAGACTCGGGGGTGCTAATTAAAACTGAGTTCCTTCAACAACCTTTTTTTCCTATAAACCACAATCTCTGCTCTCTTTGTCTTCTTGCATAGAGACTGTTTTCTCCATTAATCAACATAACGCTGTCAATAGCTTTCAATTCTCTAGTAGCAGCACTTGATAGATAGTCTGAGGAGATGTTTTTGTTACCGTGCTATGAGAGTGCAAATAAGGTGTCAAAGATAGGCTGTTGAGTGATGCCACCATGAAGGTATTTATTCTTAATGTCTGAGACAGAATGCTCTCTCACAACCAGTAGTTAATTAGAGAATCACCAAGGGACAAGTCCTGACTGCATCTGCTGAACTTGGACTCACAAACACAATGATTTTTTCAGCAGATCAGGTTCATACTGCCATAGTCTCACACAGCCAGACCTATTTCCACAGTGCTGTGTCAGCACCAGAGCACACAATATCATTCTGCTATAGGGAAGAACTAGGATTACTGCCTAGCAGTTGATTGCCACCGAATACCAGTCAGGTTTCCCTTACAGTTTACATCAATGTCTGTGAAAACATGGGTGCTTCACACACATCTTAAACTTGGCAGCACAGAAGATCTATACAATCAGGGCAGTTTTAAGATGGGCACCAGAAATTAGTTTCAACAATTCAGCATCAGATATATGTCCTGTTCTTTTCTTGAATTGTGACATTGAGTAATGGCCAGAAAGGTGTTTTTGCGGAGCATTGTGATGTCACGGTGAAGTTGACCTTTGACCTTTTGGCTATAAAACGTCTCCATTTTATATTTTATTAGACATTTGTGTAGAATGTTGTAATAATTAGCATTTGAAGTCTTGAGTAATGGCCAAAAACATGTTTTGTGAGGTCACAGTGACCTTGACCAAATTATAAACAGTTCATTGTTGAGTCAAAGATAGCGTTTGTGCCAAATTTGAAGAAATTCCCTGGAGGCGTTCTTGAGATATCATATTCACGAGAATGGGACGGATGGATGGGGCCAAACTGTTGCCAGCACAGCGGCATAAAAATGTTCTGGGTTGTTTGTATCGCTTTAAACCAATAACAGTCTTCTTGGGCAGCGCTAAACCTAGGATACAGTGACGATGCTCATAGTGGGTGTACTGGTGCGTGTTTTGTTCACCCTCAAATTCATTGTTTTAGATGTGCGACAAGTGGCTTAAACACAATGCTTTTTGGTGGAACATTTGCACATGAAGTGAAGTGGAAGGGATTGGTACGTTGGTGAAGTCAATGTGACTGGTGCATGCCGATCACCTCCGACTAGCCGTGTCAAAAAACTGATTAGCATTTGGCATGAGAGTCCTGCAAGATGGAGTCTGGGCTTCTCAAGGGTGCATTCACAAGTTTTACTTGTTGCAAATCTTTACAACAATTCACAGAAAGAACAGAGCAAGCCTTACTGCACGATCCAAATCTTCGTCAAAGCTTGCTGTTTCCTGTGTGCTGGTTGTTAAGTCAGAGCTTGTCGTTGTTTCCAGTAGCAAAGGGGATTTGGAAATGGGAACAAGCAGAGAGTGGGAGGGAGGGAGGATGCCAGCCTGAATAGCCGATCAGTGGCAGGTTTATAGCCACAGTCCACATCCGGTTAATCAGCCTAATAGTAGACTAGTTTTTCGAGTTATTACAGTAAAAGTCATGTTTATTTTTGTGTTGACATTGTCACGTGACTGGTACTTCTTCTTTTAGTTTATTAATGTCTTGTTTAAGCGATTTCAAGTTGATTTTTTATTTACAAGTTAAGGTACACCTGAGGTTCCCTGCCTTAATCGACAACATAATATATGAACGACTGTGTTAGAATATACTGAACTTATTCGTTTGACCAAAGTAAAAGCATGTGTACACAAGGAGAGAGCTTAACTATGACTAACAATGACTATCCTAGAAGACAAATATTCTTGCAAACCCATATGGTAGAGATTGTGTTATTAGGAAGTTTGTGTTTTTGAACTATGTCCCTAAACTTCCAAATTTCTCAGGCCTGAAGGGTGGAGCTCTGTAAATTTGCAGCATTTCTACCAACACAAGAAGAGCTGTTGTTGAACTCAAAGAACATCGTTGAAGGGACTTTGAGGTCTCAGATTTTTATTGCCAAGGATTGCTTCTCTGTAATTGTTGCACATGTGATAAGAATAAAGAACTTGTACTTAGACGGAGACACATCCAGAAAGCTTTGAGTGTATTTTGAGATTATCAAGGGAACTCAGTGACTCAGGGCCCAAATGAAGCCAAAACCAAAGATGCAGTCGTAGCGAATCTGTTTATGTGAAAGAATGGTTTTCACAACATCAGTGATTTAAAAACTGCGGTGGTTATGTAGTTAAGAGCCTCGGGCTGAATCTTTACTGCCGTTTGAGATAAAAGGATGTGCTATTAATCTGTTCAATCTCCAACTCCTGGGTCATGAAAGACAGCGAGCAGAGGAGCAGCAGTAAATGAGCAATTACCCAACAGCCTTGTTTAGACAAGACCTGCGTGTTGCTGACAGTAAATTTATAAAGCCATTCAAGAATTAAACTGTCAACAGTTTAAAAATCAAATTACTCCCAATGAAAAAAAAAGATTTAGAGAGATAATGATGTGTACGCCGAACATCCACCGCAGAGATGAGACAGTGAGACGGCCATTATTACTATTATTATTATTAATCTTTCAAATGATCCAGATCTTGTGGTCTGATGGAAATTTAAATTGATATCACCTGTGATTGTTTACACTCTGCACAAATAGAGTTTCATAAAATGCAATCTGTCCCCGGAGGAAGACTGCAGCATAGTCAGGCTGCTGCAAACGCAACACGCACAGGACGTCTGGGATGCAGCTGTTTTCTTCGTCGGATTTGTTTGTTGTTGTTGTAACACTGATGAGATCGGTGCATGGATTACACTCGTTTCACAGCTCTGTGTGACAAATCTGTCGAGGCGCTCTATGCGAGAACGGGATCGGGTCAAGGTGTAATCTGTGGAATACAAACTGAATTTATGATTCATTACACATCTGTGTTTTTGTCCGTGACACGGGTGAGAGATAATGAAACCCTGACCTCTTTTATTGCTTCATTATGGTCTCGTCCACCTCCCACTGATTAGCATAACATTATTCAATTCTTTTTCACCTCACACACACAGCGTCTCTCACAACAACTTTAACTGAAACATTTTCACTCTGAATTTAAAACAGAAAGCACTGATTCAGATGGCTGTATTTGTATGAGGATCAGGACAGGGTCATAGTGTGATGAGGGCGATGACAGGAAAGGCTGCTTCCTGTCCAGACAGTGTGGATGGGGTGCAACGTGCTGATGTGGAACATGGCCCGGGGAACATCCCTGCCTCTCTGCACGGCGCCCATTATCTCCCATAGGGTACAAAGCAGCCCTGCTATGGCAAACATTTCCTGCTTCCTCTCCCGCGGCACAGCCTGGTCCATGTATGAGGCAGTTACATGACTTCCCACTGTAACCCAGCTGGAGAACAGAGGATGGAGGAGAGCATCTCGCTGGGTCGTGGCCTCCAGATTTAGTGGGCAGGAAGCATTGTTAAAGAACAAAGCCAGTCTGTCTTTTAGAGATACAGTGCTACAAGGAGCATACTCAGTGAGGGTGTGAAGCGCTGGGGGAGATAAATCTAGTCTGACTCTGTCTTTTCAGGTCTCTTTGTGTCTACAGTGGCCTCACAAAGTAACATGTTTTACATAGGGATGTTTTTCTGGGGTCCACTGCAGTTTTTTTGGTATGAATGAATGGTATGACTTATCAAAATTGGTGCAGCTGAACCAGAGATGTTGCTTTTTTATTTTCCACATTCTTCTTCCTCATCAAAACCTGGTGTCTCATTTATGAAACAGTGTGTAAGATCCACAATAAAAATCTACATACGGACAAAAGTCAACAGTGGCATGCACCAAAAAATATTCCACAAATTCTACTGTCGGGCTTCCACCTCACCATCTCTGTCCCCAATTTTCCTTCTCCAAAATGTTTGTAAGCAAGGGTCAAAGTTTTTCCCATCAAGTCTGTTTTTATAGATCACAATTTTTGCAGTGTAAGTGGTGTCTGCCTTTTTCAGGCCTCGTTTTGTGCATATCCAATGTTTATAAATAAGACCCAAGGTGCCTACATTAGCCAATGCAAAGACTGTTAGAAGATATGCACCTGCACAACAGTTACACCTCCAAAACACAAGTTAGCAGTGGGGTTTCTATAAAGTGCTGTAAAGATTCAAAACACATATTAAACATGGCTTAATAGCAAAAATTGCAAACATAAGTACACAAATCAGCTTCACTATAACTCGCATTCACAGACAAACACTTGTCTTTATCTGGACACAGTTTCCCTACAAATACAACATGCTAGTGGTATTAGCACGAGCCTATAGCATTTTACATTGTATAAATTAGCCTAGCGGTTAGTGTACTTTTCCTCTGCTTGGACAACAGCAACATTTAACAAAGTTAACATTACAAAGTTCGGCTCCATTACAGCTCACAAGGTTCACCGACAAAACAACTGTCTTATACTGAACATGTTTTCCAAACAATTATAACATGCTAACGTTATTAGCACAAGCCTATGGCATTTTACATTGTATAAATTAGCCTATCGACGAGCGGAGATTTTCTCTGCTCATATGAAGCCAGGATAAATCACACACAAGACTTGAAATGTTATTTTGTGGAGGCTTTACTGTCTTCACCGTTTATTGTTTCTTATCTGTGAAATTAAGATAAATAAAAGCTTTGTTTCCACTGAGGGAAATGGTTTCAGCTTACAGAAATAGACAGGAGGTCTGCGATGCCGTGACGTGTAGTTACATTTCTGAAGAAGTGCACGTCAGGCTAAGGCTCTAAAAAGCATCGCTGGAGAACTCGGTATGCGTCATGTAACACAGGTGACCCTATATTGATATAAACGATGTAGTCTAAATTTATATCTTCCTTGAAAATATATCGATACATCGTACATAGTCATTATATCACCCAGCTCTAATTGTTCCCTAACCTTAACAAAATAGTTTTATCTATAGAGGTGGCAGATTTAAAAAATACTGGTATGAATCTTTTTTTTAAGGGTCATATATGTTGGCACTTACAAATGATGTTGTCCCAGTCATAGGAGCACCAGATCAGGAAACAGTCACATGTATAATTCTATAAGGCATTGACAACCTGTTTTGTCATTTCATTTGGACCACCTGTTGAATGAAAACATGCATGTTGAAGTGTATTTTCACCAAGTATGTTCGTGTTTTTCAATCATGCAAAACATAACAAATTTGAAAAGTTTTCCCTCCATTCCCAAGGGCTCCAGGTGACTCAGCCCCACTGTGAAGGCAAAACAAAGAGGATGGGCTGTTTTGCCAAAAAATGCAAAACAGCCACTTTGTTTAAACACTCTGCTGAAAGCACGTCTCTCCCAAATGCACAGCTTGGGCCTGAACAAAACATTTTTCTTTTCATGCATCTGACACTGCCGTCCGTCTGCTGCCTGGCTCGGCTTAGCTTGATGCATCTGTTTGCGGGGAAAAAAAATAAAACACCTGCATATCTCTCTCCCAGCTGAATTGCTCAGAAGTGCTGCCAAGTAGAACCGGACAGATGTGGGGACTGGATCCGCAGTAGACAACTCCATCACTCTCCCCACTCATCCCTCTATATAAATCTCTGTCTATCACGGCTGCTGCAGTTGTCCTCCTGAATCCCATTAGTTTTTGTCTGCTGCAAAGGGCGCTGGGGAAGGGCATTTGGAGATGAGGAGGGAAGCAAAAACGTGAAGACAAAAGGGTTGCTGCTGCTCTACACGCTGTGCACTGCGGGTCAGGGGCAACATGTGTGGTCCATCACACGTTGACGTGTTCCCATCCTATGCGGTGGCGTGTAGCCATCCCCGCGTTAGGCTAATGATGTGTCTACTCCTAAAAATGTGCTCTCATTCAGCAAAGGACTGAGTCACAAAAGGAGTCAACGAGGACAAGCTATCAGAGGCCATTTCCTCTAGAAACCACTCCCGCCCGACCATATTCTGCATCACCATCAAATGTGGTATTTTCTTTCATGCAGCTCGGTCCAGAGCAGGAAAGTGATGTCCGCAGATGTGTTTACGGATGTATGCGAGTTACCGAAGATTAAGTTTCCAGGAAATTTCTAATCTCTCTGTCTCTTCAGTGTCTTTCTCTGCCTGTCTGGGTCTCTCACGCGTTACTCCCACACAAACCTGAGCACAGAATTCCTTTTAATTAGGCTGGAATATTTGCTGGCAAGTGGTATGCGAAAAGAAGATCTCCAAGTGATATAAAGGGCTCTGACTTTTTCTCCGTTATCCTTCCTGCCTCTGCCTGTCCAGGCTGATTTCTCAAGCTGAGTCATGACCTCGCAGTTCAACATCATAAACTCCAAACATGAAGCTTAAAGCCGAATTCAGGTTTATGAGAACTTGCTTTTATACATCGCTAAAAAGACGTCACATGGGGCAACAAACATGAGCAGTGACAGTGACACAGGTTGTTAACACGCCAACACTTAAACCAAAGTTTTTAGGAGAAAACAGAGGTCAGTGTCTGTCCATTGTTGCTCACAGTTTGCCTGTGCAGTGAAGGATTATTTGGGAGCTCTTTCTTTCTGTTTACCTCCATTTTTCAGTGTAGCTCCAAATAAAGTGGTTTCTCAGATATCTGGCCACACTGTCGGCTTGTTTACAACCTCTCTGATTAGTTATGTGTGTCTTGCCCTGCCGGACGAATGCCACCATGGTTCTAGATCTCAGCAATTACTTTGGTGAGTTGTGTTGACTGATAGAAATGTTTGCCAAAGCTATGAAAATAAGATCCATGTTGTATTCAACCGAAATAATTCTTTAAAGCCCCAAATGATGTTTTATTTGACCATAGAAGAGTTGGATTTACATGTAGAGTTGAGTTCCTGAAAAGACCGTGTAATGTCGCACTGTAGGAGGGAAAAATACTTTGTTGAAATAAAAGCACAGTTCTAGTAAATATTTATTTATTTATTGGAAACTTAATCATATATCATGAAATGTATGCTTGCTTGCAGAGAAAAGTTATGTGTCTGCATGTTCATCTGACCCGCTGTGACACAAAAACTGTCTTGATTGTGCTGACAATTAGCAGGAATCAATAGGTAATTGAAAATGTATCAGTGTAGCATAGTTTTATGATTACATCAAATGATTATGACTATAATTACAATCAATTATGTAGTTACTTCCAGAATTTATTGTGGAAATTATGAGGAAGCTTTTCTAAAAATGCACACCCATAAAACAAAGCAGTATAGTATGCCGCTGATCAAAAAGAGAGAATGATGTGGGAATACTATCATAGTTCTTGATAAGTGGTCGGCTGCTTTCAATAGCGGCCAATTAGTTGATTGCATATATACAGACTACCAAAAAGCTTTTGATACAGTTCCTCATCAAAGACTATTGTCAAAATTAAAATCATATTTCACAGATGACAATTACAGACTCAATACGGGACTTTGTATGTAATAGGAAACAGCAGGTGGGGGTAAATAGTGCCATTTAAGGCTGGAAACAAGTGACATCTGGAGTTCCACAGGGATCTATCCTTGGTCCCATACTCTTTGTTGACTATATAAATAAATTGTCAACTGTGATGCAATCTGATGGATATCTCTTCGCGGACAACAGAAATATATTTAGAATAATTCCTAAGGACACTGACATCTATAAAAAAAATATGTACCTGGTGTGTAATTGTGATTAGTGATTATTGAAATCAGTTACAAAAAATGTAAACATTTACACACTGGGAAATCTAATTATAACTCAGTTTATTATATGGTTGGAGATCTGGTAGTTTAGCAAGTGGCAGACAAAAAGGATATAGATGTAGTGATTGTCAGTTCATTTAAAATTCCACACACACATTTAAGAAATTGTTAAAAAGGCCTGTTTTAATCCCATAATAACAAATACCAATGATGTAATTAAACATTGATAGTCCTTGTATTTAAAGACCTGCCAATCGATTTGAGAGCGATGGCAGTTTCTAACTTTTGGATTTTGGTTGCAGAGAAACTGTAGATCGCAGATTTTACCTTTAACCTCTGAATGTTCTGAGTTAAGTTATGGCTGTGTCTGCTCCGTCTTCTGGAAATACTCGAATTAATGGCCCGTTTGATCATGTGAACCAGACGTGTGAGATGAGAACACGCCACCATTAATGCTGCTCACCCGTAAGCGTGCACAGAGGCTTCGGCAGGGAGGTGACGTGTTTCACATTTCTGCTTCACACTCTGTTTGCGAGTCAGAAGGTTTGGCACTCTCACTTAATGCTGGTAAAAATGCACTTTGGCACTAACAGGGTCCCTGTGGGGTGATAGTTGAAGCTGAGGTTCTTGTTACGGTCTTGTGAATTTGACAATGACATTCTTCACATTATTGTGCTCTATTAAAGACATGATTACTTCTCGTATGTTGGAAAAGTGTCCGATCCTTTGACCTGTATATTGGTTCTCGGGGCCAATAACTAGCGTGTTACATTCTTGGTTACTTCCTTGGCTTGTCACTTGGTACATATTAAAAATTGGACATGAAGGGTGTGTTTGGTGGGAAGGGAGTGACTACAAAGGCATTATTCACTGTGAGAGACAGAGAGGGGAATGAAATCCAGATTGGACAGAACCAACAAGCGTTGTTAGGCAGAGCAGGAGATGAAAGCCCGCTCGATCGGTTCAAGTGTCCAGAGAGAAGTGCTATTTGGACAGTTTTGAAATGATATGCGAGGCAGTGAAAGTCACAGCTACGGCGTATGGTTCTGGTCATGGTCGTTTTAACCGCCTCTCCCCTCGCTTCCCTGTCTTCTGCTGGAGCATGAAAATAAAAACAACACGTCTACTTTGACAAGAATGTGGGACTAATCAGTGCCAAAAAAGCTGGCGCTCCAGTGCTCACTGCCTTGACTTAGATGTATGGATGGTATGTGGGAGTCTTTTTTTAACCATGTCCTGATTTTTTTTTACATGTTTCATGTTCCTTAGTTTTTCTATGCATATGAGTGTTTGACTGTGAATGTCCAATATATGTTCAGTAGAACAGAATTTGATTGAAGAGAAGACATTTTAAGATAGCCCTTTCATAACGGTGATGTCACAATCATGTCATATCAGAGTTGCCTTTAAATAATGTTCACATCGACACCAAATTTGTAATGAACAACTTGAACTAGGGATCTGATTTTTTTTTTCTTTTCTCAATTTTCAGGCTTGGTACTTAAATATACTGAGGTGAAGACCAACAAGAAATATGGATAGCTCGTGTCAGGTCAAGGTTAGTAAACCCTACTGTAATCAAGAAAGCACATAATTGCCAGTGTATAGTATTTTTAATGCTTCTCAGATAAGGTGGATGCTCACAAGTCATAAACATGGTAATCGCTCCACCTTGCTAGTACCAGGTTGGACCCCTTTTTTAATTCTTGGTGTCACAGATTCAACAAGGTGCAGGAAACATTCCTCAGAGATGTTGGTCCATATTGACATGATGACATCACACAGTTGCTGCAGATTTGTCGGCTGCACATCTATGATGAGAATCTCCCGTTCCAGCACATCCCAAAGGTGCTCTATTGGACTGAGATCTGGTGACTGTGGAGGCCATTGGAGTACAGTGAACTCATTGTCATGTTCAAGAAACCAGTTTGAGATGATCTGAGCTTTGTGACATGGTGCGTTATCCTGCTGGAAGTAGCCATCAGAAGATGGGTACACTGTGGTCATAAAGGGATGGACACGGTCAGCAACAATACTCAGGTAGGCTGTGGTGTTTAAACCATGCTCAGTTGGTACTAAGAAAATCTCCCCCACACCATTACACCACCAGCAGCAGCCTGAACCACTGATACAAGGCAGGATGGATCCATGCTTCCAAATTCTGACCCTACCATCTGAATGTGGCAGCAGAAATCCAGACTCATCAGACCAGGCAACATTTTTCCAATCTTCTATTGTCCAGTTTTGGTGAGCCTGTGTGAACTGTAGCCTCAGTTTCCTGTTGTTAGCTGACAGGAGTGGCACCTGGTGTGGTCTCCTGCTGCTGTAGCCCATCTGCTTCAAGGTTGGACGTGTAGTTGGTTCAGAGATGGTCTTCTGCAGACCTTGGTTGTAACCAGTGGTTATTTGAGTTACTGTTGCCTTTCTATCATCTTGAACCAGTCTGGCCATTCTCCTCTGACCTCTGGCATCAACAAGGCATTTTCTAATAGCTATTTTTTTTAAATAGCTGATTAGCTTTTTGCATTAACAAGCAGTTGAACAGGTGTACCAAATAAAGTGACATATGTATATATTAGTTAGTAGGATACATTTTGCCATGGACTTTATTGACAACAACAAAAATGTTAAGTGTCACTAGACCTTTTCTTTAAGTAAATATTTTAAAAAAAAAAGATCCAAATTTAATTTACAAAATATGATGATTACACTCTTATATGATATATTATATTACCAAAATACTTTTTTATCATTTCGACATTCAGCTGAAATATGTCCCCGCTGGTAATGAAAAAAAACCCACGTTGTTGAATGAAGGCGCACTCACTTATTCACAATGCAAAGAGTATTTACAGCTCAGCGAGACCTGGGTCCAAAGAGCATGTGTAAATCTCATTAGCTGTATATCCAACTGTCCTCGTTGTGCAATTACTAAATTATAAATGTGAAATTAATCAGAAAAAGGGCTTGGTGTTTGTGCGAAGGGGATTAATCTTGTCCTTGTTACGCCAAAGGCAAGAGGCATTATTCATGAACCCTTCATTTCTCACTCCCCCCCTCCTGGAATGAGAAATATAACTCTGAGCCAAGAGCAAGCATTTACTCTCCAACTCTGTGGACCCTGACAAAACAGAGTTGTAATTATGTGAAATTATTGATATAAACAAACTGATGAATGGCCTTAACACAGTGTATATATGTATGTGGGGTTTTTTCTTATAATGTATGTGCATGAACGTACAGTATTTGCATGCATGCATGTGAGAAAGCATTTTTGTTATAGTAAAGTGGGTGTTTGGCCTTGAGTGAGCGAGCAAATGAGTGAACAAAACAAGTCTTTGTTTGAGAGAAATTTTGAGTAATGTGGTGTGGATTGGGGAGCATTTCCAAATCAATGCAGAGTAAATATTATTCCATATTGAGACTATTATTAGTAGAAGCAGAGGGGAAGGCGGGCGGGGGGGTTCTATTACTCATCAAATGTGAAAAAAATAAAGTCACAAATGAAGCGTACTAAAAACGTCGAGGTTAGGAGGCACTCGAAAACCGGTCGCAGCACTTAATTGAAACCGTACTGCTCTCAAGAGGAGATATCTGTGCCAAACGCAAATCTGCTTGGCAGTAAAGAGGAACAGTTAGGGAATCTTTAACGGGCCACAATCCATTATGGAGAGTCATAAATGTCCTTGGGAATATACACATCATTACAGAGTGGGATGTGACCGTACTCTCGCAGAGACTCATCCTCATTTATGCACCCATAAGCTGAGCTTTTATGAGGACTTTGTGTAAGTTTGTGAAAGTAAAGCCGAAGCTGTATTAAGAGATTCTTAATCTGCGTGTATCGTGTTGTGCGTGGCACGAAAATCCTGGGAACACAAACTACCTGCCTGTAACTGTTTTGACATGACGATTCCTGGTTGACTTGTTGAATTCTTCAGTTTCTTTTTGATAATAAAAATAAGACGGGTCGCATTCTTTCCCACGCCGTGTTGAACATACACAGTGAGCTCACCGGAGTCCATACAGACCTCAATCTCAGTGCTTTGACTCCACTTACGTTCACGTCAATCCTAGTGATATATTCAAACCTGTAACAAATTACTCACTCCCCCACCGCCCCGCGGACGACAGGGGCGTCTTGTCTCTGATTGGTGGGCTTTGCCCTCATTTGTCTTTGACACCCAGCGCTGGCCGGCCGGTAGTGCCATTCATCTCCCATGTCACTGGCAGACCAAGAGAGTCATGCTGTGATGGGAGAAGTCTGGTCCTCCTTACAAACCACCATTGGTGCCAGGTATATCCTTTGTCTCAGAGTCTTGTCAGGACCCTCCACTCTGCCTACAGGATCTGCTCTATAATATCATGTGGCAGATTTTTCGCAGGTCCAGCTGTTGTACTGTTTAAAGCTGGGCCAACGGTGGATGCAGTATCACAGATGTCTGCAGAATTGTTTTAAAGTGATATCTACTTGATATTGATGAATATGATGTCTAATGTCAACAATGCGTGACATTTTTGAACCATGAGGTATTTGCACAGCACACACATCGTGGGGTCAGTCATCCGTGTGACAAGCACAAGATTTAATGAGGCGTCTTATCCTCATATATCAAAATATAAAATTCACAAAGGCTTCTGTATAAGACAGTATTTTTATAACTGGCCAGGTTTCACAGGGCAGTTTGAGGGTTAAGACTTGGATTTAGGGGTGAGATTAAAGGTACAGTTCGCAATAAATTAAAAAATACATATTCTTCCTCTCACCTGTAGAGCTATTAATCAGTCTAGATAGTTCAGGTTTGAGTTGCCAAGTGTTGGAGATATCAGCTGTAGAGATGTCCGCCTTCTCTCCATTATAATGGAACTAGATGGCACTCAGCTTGTGGTGCTCAAAGTGCCAAACTCAACAGCAATGGCAACAGCAGTTTCATGTAGCAACTATTTCCTTTCTATTGAACTACACTTGCCAAGCATATCACTGTGCACCTACTGCTACTGCCACTGAGCTAGCTATTGTTTTTGGCACTTTGAGCACCGCAAGCAGAGTGTCATCTAGTTCCATTATGTTGGAGAGAAGAAGAAGAATCTCAAGTACCACAGGTTTAGTGATACACTAAAGTCATAGTTTGGTGTTAGTTTGCTATGGAATAAAAAAAATAAAAAGTGCATAAGGATACGGTTCTTTTTAATTATTGTGAACAGACAGTAGTGCAGGTGTTACGAGCCCAATGGCAACTGTGGGTACAGGGTACACCCTGGACAGGTCACCAGACTATCACAGGGCTGACACATAGAGACAGACAACCATTCACACTCACATTCACACCTACGGACAATTTAGAGTCACCAGTTGACCTAACCCGCACGTCCTCGGACTGTGGGAGGAAGACGGAGTACACAGAGAAAACCCACGCTGACATAGAGAGAACATGCACACTCCGTATGGGATGGCCCCCCCCACCCTGGGTTTGAACCAGGAACCCTCTTGCTGTGAGGCGACAATGCTAACCACTGCGGAGTATTGCCAAATTTGGGTCTAGGCATGTAGTCAAGAGGGTTGAGGACAGGGTTAGGGTAAGGAAATGCATTATGTCAAAGGTACAAATGTGTGTGTGTGTGTGTGTGTGTGTGTGTGTGTGTGTGTGTACAGAGCATTAGTAAGAAGTCAGATTAGGTCCTGCATGGTGTCAGGGCTTTGACCCCGTGACCCCATCGCCCCTCTCTCTGTCACCCAGCGCAGACAGTTTGCCCTTCAGCGGTTTCCATTGTAAATAAGTCAATCCAAACAAACCCATGGCCGACACTGTTCACCATCAGAGCGCTCTCTCAGGCAACAAGAAGGCTGGGAGGAAAAAAAAAAAAACGGCAAGTCGCCAAGCAGTTCCTCTGGTGCTCATTAAGTTTTCATAATAAATAATGATTTTCTTTAATGATGACCTTTGAAATGTAGAAGAAATGGCTGAAGAGAAACCTCAGCGCGCACCCTTTTGTTCTCGTGCATTTGTTTAATTTATGTGGGATGGTGACACGACAGCTCGCCACTCTGAAATTGCTCGATCCCACAATGTTGGAAATGGCTGGACGCCCCGAGAAGCTGCATCAAAAGCAGCGTCTGTATGTGGCACTGGCTGGTGCCACTTCATGGGGAGATGGCTCTGCTTCACATGTACCAACAGAACATAAGATTAATGTGAAACAAATTCAAACTCACCCATTCCCCCCTTGCTAATCTTATTGCCACTGACGTGTGTCTGCTCAGCATTATTCATACAGCATTCTTTGATCCGTTACTGGTGGGAACGCCAACTTTCACACAAGCATATTTTGGGTTTTACAGGCACTTTTATAGGTACACCTGGAAATTACCCCATAAGGGTCACAAATTGGAATATTACGAGTGTTACAAATCTGCTCAGCCCTGCCAAACAACACTCCTGTTGAATACTAAACAATTTCAACTCAATTTGCACCTGACGTCCGAGTGCAAAACATCCTCCTTCTTCTGTTGGGAACTTTCTGGCTCTCCTCACTCTCACTCTGTCTGTGCACGAGGTGACTGAGACAAACTTAAACTCCCCTCCCTGTCTCTTTTAGCATCCCCTTGGCTCTGATTCTTCAGTAGACTTTCTGCATGCTATAAAAAGGCAGGGTTATCTATCCTTTGAGTTGAGCCAGAGTAGTTTATGGTCACAGCAGTCCCTCTGGATCCCTGCCACAGTGTGAGGAGTCTGAAAGGCTGCACACTCGCTCAGACTTTTACAGAGAGAGACAGTGACAGAGAAGAGAAGTGTAAGCTGACGTCTTGTTTTTCAGCAGTGGCCAAAATGTCCTCAACACTTTAAAGCTCTTTGCATATTTAGATCTGGACTGAGATGCTGAGGGAAACAAAGGGACTTTACTTTATCTACAGCAGCCAGAAGATCACATCCCCGCTACATGAAAATACATAATACTCATGAAAAGAATCCGATTGTGTTATTTGTACGACAGCTCAGAAAACAAACATACCTAACATGAATTACAGTCTTAATGGGTCGTCCATTAATCTCCATGGCCTGCAGCCCTATTCATCAGCGCTTGTTGTCATCACCATGTGTGTACTGTATTAGGTGGAGGGCTCTGGTGTCACTCCACTGTGGAGCTGCTGATGGCTAAGGAATGATAAGTGGAGGGATAAACCTTTGTGGGGGTACACGGCGGCAAACAGACCCTCGACCACTGCTAAGCATCCAGTTTCAAGACTTCAGAGGTGCACAGAGAGTCCCATTCAGAAACTCTCTCGCCATAGAATCTCACTGTAGAGTAAATATATAATCACATTTGTTCTTCATATGCACAGGTGCCTCAAGACTGGGACACACACACATATGCGAACCCAGTTGATGCTTTTGTTAGTGTTGAAGAGATTATTTTTTTGATGATCTTAGCTTAGCATAGCATTTAGACAGTCCAAAGTTAATAAAATAGTATCTCTAAAACTTTGTAATTAATGTGTTTAATCAAACACTGAAGTGTAGAAACGACAACTTAACAGAGTTAAGTTAATGTGTCAGACTGTTTCTTGGCCTGGTGCTAGACTCAAGGAAGTCATAACAACATACAGAAGATGCAGAAAATCTAATAGATTAGATTCAGTCAGCCGTAGGGCCTGTACACACGCTGCATTTTTTTGCACCCTCAAATCCATTGTTTTCAGCGTAGGCGTGCTCAAAACGAGAGTGATGCCGTCACAGTAGGAAAGTGTTCCCAACCGCCTGTTTTTTCAGGGCTCAACGGCTGCACCGTGAGTTCAACTTTTTGAATGCAGCCACACGCACCTTATGCTACACACAACCAATCACAACAGGCAGTTATCGGTTTTTACTTTTGTAAATATCAGTCTATGATGAATATTAAGAAGGAGTTGATCTTTGGACGAAATTTGAAGCTGAATACACCCTTTAAAAACAAACCTGGAAGATGATAAGCTCTAAACGTGGGATTTCTGTAAGGAAGTGCTGGTTTTGGTTGTTCAGGAACTTAGGATGCAGCCTGCCTCAGTGCCCTTGAACATTAGCACAGAGTAGGCACAAGAGTTGTACCCAGCGCCAGATTCTCAGACAGTTAAAGATGCAGCATGTGCCCGGCCCTTAGAGATGCTAGACAGAGTGAGGCTAGTTGTTTTCCCCTGTTTTCAGTCTTTATGCTAAGCTAAGCTAACCGGCTGCTGACTGTAGATTTACATTAAATGTTACAGAGATGAGAGTGGTATTTATCTTCGTATTGAACTCGTGGCAAATAAAGCAAAAAATACATTTAAAAAATCCACATGAACCAAAAAACACTAACACAAGATAGCACAATTTAATTCTATGTTCTTTATTTCTAAAGCTTTGAATGTCATTAAACACATGTACTCTACTTCAAATATGATACATTTAGGAACATACAAAATATTGAATCTAGAAATTGTCGTTTTTAAATGAACCGTGGTTATTGGCCTTTAATCAAGTATCAAGTAGCAATAGTTTGAAAGCTTTAGCCCATGCAGAGGTTTATGTTTGATTTTGAGTAAGGCATTGAAATGTTGTGTTGTTTAGGATTTCAGTGTGTCTGATTTTTACCACAGCACTTCAGTGCAGCCAGATAATTAAAGCTGAAACGATTGTTTAATGGATTGTGTCCGAGATGTGGATCATCACTTACTCTAATTAGGCGAAGTGTTGGAGTAAGGACTTTCTGCCTGTCTGATTTTATCCACTTCTGTTCTCTATGTTGTAGGATAACTTGCAAACAAAGATACAGAGGTGAAAACACAACCTCTTGCTAAAGAAAGAAACATTCGTCAGAAACCAGATATT
Source organism: Epinephelus fuscoguttatus (assembly GCF_011397635.1). NCBI lineage: Eukaryota > Metazoa > Chordata > Actinopteri > Perciformes > Serranidae > Epinephelus > Epinephelus fuscoguttatus. Next base: position 30,542,685 of record NC_064771.1, read on the forward strand.
TTGTTAACTGACAGATTCAAGAGCAGTTGTTCAGAAGAAACGAGCCTTCAAAACTCTGATTCACTGTTTTAACTAAAATTCTTGACCAAAAAGATATGATTTTTAAATTTATTTGTCAGCTGGTGGTTTGTCGATAAGCAGGCGATATCTCACAGTGAGACACATTAAAGTATATTAACTTTGGCTCCTTCATGGTTTACTACAGAGCTCTGTTTGTACTTCAAAGGCTCATATTTACACACACAATCTGCTTAACTCCAGGACACTGAGTGTGAGGCCCACATCTGAATTTGCCCACCCTGGCACATGAAAATAATAATAATGTAAGAGTAGAGGTTTGCTTTTAAGAATCTTTTAAATCAGTATGGCGAACTAAAGACCTGGTTTTCCATACTGTACCTGATCATCTTCATCCAACCGTGCCAGGCCTGTCTCCTCATCACTCACACAGCCAACAGGTTCTGATCCCGATGCTCCCACGTGAGTCCGAGGCACAGCTGGGAACAGGATCTCACACCTCCCTCTGGCTCAAACTTTCCCTCCTCCACATCACTTTTTCCGTTCCTAAATGGTGAGACGTGCACATTATCAATTCACTCCGCTCACAGCGGTGCCAACAAAGGCCGTCTGAGGAGTGCGTCCGTGTGCTGTCATTGCGAGGAAGTGCATTAGAAAATCATTTAATTGGCATTCCCTCTCAACCTCTCCATTTCCGCTCCTGCTGTTTGTTTGTGCCGCTCAAAGGGCTGCGTTGCCATGGCACCTATCTGCATTTTTCATTTGCTGCTTTATCGCCTGGCCATTCCTCACTTTGTGGGTCTGCAGATATAATTTCCCTTTATACAGCTGATTTTATGGTTGGCTTTGCTCTGTGCGTCACCCTGAGGGGTTGTTCCCTTAGACGGTGATTGTGGTTGTGTTTGTAAGCTGGCTATCTCTGAAGGACCTGAGCAGGGAGAAGTGGGCAGTTGGGGAGCTTAATCTCCATGAGTGTCACATTAGACCTGCAGATCCAGGTGATCCACTTTGAAAATAACAAGTAATGTATATTAAAGGCACTTACTCGTCCCTCCAGCAGAAGAAATCACCTCTTACCTTCTCCAGGTCTGGTCCTGCACCATCTCTGTTAAAAATGAGCATTTATGGTTTGTAGTTTGGCTCATTTGGTCCAATCCAAATAAAGTAATGAGACATTATTGCCTTTTAGTTCTGGTCCTGTTCGCTGACAAAATAAACATGAAGTCAAATGGACTGACAGCTCATTGACTGGACTGTTTTGGCGACTGTCACCCTGCATCATTAATGCTGCATGGACCCACATGGGGAAATCAAATTCCAGTAACTGACAGCGTGTCAGGCAGCACAGTGCTGCATTATGAGTATTAACAGTCAAGTCTGCAACTGGTATCATGAAAAATGAGGCACAGATAGTGCGGGGACAAAGAGGAGGCATTTTGGACCAGAATATTACAGGATAGATATTCACTGTGCAAACATCACATCTCATTACTCTAAAAAGACAAAGCTGGACACAAGCAGAATACAAAGAGACCTGTCTTTTGTTTCATCCACATCAGAGTTGGTTGCTTTAAGGCCTGTCCAGAACGAACCCCATAAAACAGGTGAACACACAAAAAGGGTCTGGCTGCAGAGCTCCAAGCTGAGGCCTGCCTCCACTGTCTGACCCTTTCCAATCCTGAGCTTTGAGAAGGAAGTGAATTGTGTATGCCAGAGATGATCATCAGGATAAGGTAGCAGGTGTTCTTTAGTTTGAATAAGCTGCATGACCTCCATCTATAACACCAGAGCCAAGGTAAACATACAACCTTAATATTTTGATATAACTGTTACGTATAAAGTTAGATTAGGCAATGTAACGTTAAGACATGCAACAAAGTGTTGCAAGCCAGAGCCGAGCTCGCGACCGCAGCAGCGAGGTATCGCTTCTATACGTGGGGCGCCGGCACTATCCACTAAGCTACCGACGCCCCTATGCTTTATATTTTATAGCCCTGTTAAGCACGATGGAGATTGGACGCCCCGAGGTGGGCCCGAGCCTGGAGCGCTGCAGCGGGACGCTATTGACACCCACCAGAGTTTATTTGAACCAAATCCCTTTAAATGAGCTGTCCAACATTTTGGGAAATACAATCTTCTAATCTAACCCTCAACAAGAAAGGGAATGAGCATGTGTCCAAAAATGTTTCACTATTCTTTTAAAAATAAGAGTATATCATAGTAATGTTTGTTATTTGGTTACATGCCTCACTCACTTTTCTTTGCATTTGATTAGACCAAGACCAGTTGTTTTCAAATACTTACGTGCTCTTTACAGCTTCACATGCCATCTTATTCTTTGTCTTGCAGTACATAGAGGTCTGTGACCTGCCCTCTGCAAAGAAGAAAAAAAAAAACAATCTGTCATTGACTTTTTGTGCTCTCTTTTCATGCCCTGGGCCCTGTTAGCACCTTTTTCATCATCCAAAGCGTGTTTATACGTGCTGTAACAGCACAAGTGCTGTAGCCACTGACCTACAGCGGATTGTTTACGTATCAGAACGGGCATGATAAGTGATTCTTATCCTCCGCTCTCGCTCTTGTATATTGCTCAGTGTGGTTTGATATGTGTTATTCTTTGAACCGCAGGGATGATGAAATGCCAGTGGGCAACAGTAAAATAAATTAAAAAATGATAAGAACATAAAAAATAATTAAAAACCCTGAGTTTTATTTCTGTTGGCTCCCAGCAAGGTCACATTACTCGCGGAGCCATATGGCCGTGAATGGCATGTGTGGCACGCCAAACTGATAAACAGTCTCCTTCCAAACTAACATCTCATCCTGCTGCCGAGCTCTCGGGAAAGAGCGCGGTGTTGACAATGGAGCATGAAGTGGATGTGGCACTCTTCCTTCTTATAACAAATGGAAACCGCAGGCATCACATCAACGTACATGAAAAGAATCCGAGGCCTTGTTCCCCCTCAACATTGGCAGTGCCTGAGTGCTGAGAACAGGAACTTCCTGGCACAGTTGTGTTATTGTTGCAGAGGATGAGGAGGGTGTGAGCCAGGTATACAGACTTAGTTCAATAAAGCTGAGACCAAAAACAGCAAATTGAGCGGGGAAGATTGAGAACAAGCCAATACCGTGTCTGGGAGTGCCCTTGAATACTTTTCCCTTCTATAGTCTGTGCTTATATGAATATTTGCAGGTATGCATACCGAGCAGCAACAAATGAATAAACTGTGGAAAGACAAAGCGGGTCAGCGGTGATTCACAAGCATTTCCATAAAAGCCAAACTACAGACGATGAAGTTCATGGCATGCTCGACACACTCCACTGTGGAATGAGGATGAGATAGGAGGAGTAAATCCCTCGCCAGTATACAGTATCACCACCCAAATCTCAGGTTTGATGGTTCAATCCATGCCAACAGTTCCCGGAACGTCTTTCTTTCCATGTGGGAAAACTTAACTTCACATGAGATATGTGGGGGTATTTGTTTTCACCTAGTGTCACGTTGACGGCTAGCCCATTTGGGACGGATCAAGCGCCATGCCAGAATCCGCTGTCACGTCTTCATGCCACTTGAGAGACGTTTCCAGAGGTAAACACTTAACTGAGTGGAAGCCATTCAAATATGGAATATTCACATGGATGTTTGGAGTAATATTCCGGGCGCCTGTTTGCGTGGATATCTTGACATCTCCGGAGTGTTTTTCACGACACAGTGATCCCAGATGTGGCCTTTGTGCTGTCGTCCAGCCCGGCACTCTCGCTCTAACCAGCCTGGGACACACGCCACTGTTTTGGTCCTAGGAATCATGGGTTTCTCTTTTTAAGGCAACGGGCTGTTTATACGGGATATGCCAACTGGATCCGTGATTGCAGGCCACTGGTTTATTTTAATTAGCCATGGAGAGCAGTTCCGATGGATTTTGAGTGTGACTCACCCCTTTTTCAAAACATTAGTCTCCACCAAGTCCCACTGTTGCCCTTTGAGGTTGGGTTTCATTTCAGATTAGTTTAAAGGAGGGGCCATCCCCGATGTGTGCCATGTATACTGTATGTGGAGCTGTGTGTGCATTTAGGTTGTGTGTGAGACTTAATGAGACGAGGCACTGCTCTTAAAATGTTTTCTAAACTGAACCTACAGAATGATTTTGTATGTGGCGTTAAGAAAGCATTCAGATAGTTATGCGTGGTGAGAAAAGCCTCATTTCAGCCGTAGTGGAAGAAACACTAAATCTTTTATTTAAGTTAAACTAGTAATACTACAAAAAGAAAAATACTGTGTTTCAAGTAAAAGTCCTGCATAAAATTTTAACACCGCTGCAAGGTATCTCGCCACCTCCAGTTATTTCAGTGGTGGAAAGGTGGCAGAGAGGAAGTGGTTTCGAACAGGGCGGTAGGGGTATAAAGCAGTTGTCGCCCATGTGAACGCGCTCAGATTTTGCTCTGCCATACTGAGTTCACCGTGTTGAACTTTTGACTGTCACTGCCTGGCTTTGGCCGATCAAATAGCGGAAATCGTTGAAGCAGACAGAAGACTAGATGGAGGAAATGATTATGTTGATGTCTGAATATCCGGAGTTATGGCAGTAGAAACTTATAAGGACAGCCAGAAGAAAAACTGGGCCTGGGATAGCATTCCCACCAAACTTCAGATGACTGGTAAATCATCCAAACATGTGGCAATCATTGGTCATTTCAGTGATTTCCGTTGTCTCACTACAGTATGCAGCTACAGGCTAGCTTGCACTTCTGCCAGTGTTCACCAAAGCACCTGCCTGACATCGCAACCCTGGACCATACAGCAGCAGTTGCTAGGGATGTGCCATATCATCTTGCTCATAATTTTTAACACGATATAAAAATTCATATCATGATAGTTGCATTATTTCGACTTGTTGACATGTTGACGTCATACTGTTAGCCACGGCAGCAACAAGCATAGCTGAAAGCGTAATTATTACTGACTCCGTGGTGGTTCCAAAAAGAGGAGCAGCTTCAGTAGTGTGGAATAAACTGTGGCGACTTGCCGCTCAGAGGGAACTCATTCAGTGGCTCCTCTGGCAGCAGCACAGCGTCTCACCCTCTCCTCTCTCGCTGTGCGCACACAGGAGTTGGTGTCGTCAGGTGATTTTGTCATAAACCTTTGGTAATGTAAACCTATGTGTTGCTCGCTTGACAGCCTGTCACAGGTTACAGCGTGATGATTAGAGGAGAAATGGCCGAGCATAAAGGTCCAGGTGGAAAAAAAAACCCAACTCAATCATTTAGGATTTTACTAAAAGAAGGAAATCACCTGTTGATTTATATATATAGATCCAAGGGGACATATTTTGTATTTGGGAGCTGTTTAAATGTGTAATTTGTGGTAGATTTTATTTTAACAATCTGAAGGTATCAAATAAATGTAGTGGAGTAAAAACTACAAGTGCCTGTGAATTGTAGTGGAGTAACATTATAAAGTAGCAGGAAATACTCAAGTATAAGTAACTTAATTTTCAAGTCTGTGTAAGTACAGTACTTACACATCTTTAATAGTCAGTTTTGTTCAGATAGATTTAAATTTACATTCACTTTACTGCAGTCAAGGTGGCCTCCAATAAATGTGAAGAACAAACCTGTTCTAGTGAGGTACTGACTCGTAGGTATAACTTGTAGAGGAAGTGGAAACAGTTCAATAAACAGATGTTGATTTCCAGGAATGAAAATATTAGAGTATATTAAATAATAGAGTTATGAGTTTGAATTCTCCTCCACCATTTTATTCAATGTGTCAGCAAAACACGGAGACATGCTGTGTTTCTCAAATTTGTTGTTTTGACGTTATTAAATGAACAAAAGCAGATGTGTTTACATTTTGTGTTTGATGCGGCAGATGACAGGATGGTACATTGTCATACAAATTCTAAAAATTGCTTTTCTTTTTGCAAGTGATCATTAAGTTGTCTGTTATTTCCACAATAATTTTTCAACCATATTATTTTAAAATCAAAACTTCACTTTAGGTCAAAATGTGTTTTTTCAAGGTAACAATTTAATTAGAACAAAAACTGCTGTCAATCCCGTACCAGTGAATTTATATGAATATATTTTGCACCTATTACAACAATTTTATTGCGGGTTACCCAGTGGGTACTAATGCAGGACCCTAAGCTAAGCAGACAGTTATAAGTCAATAAAAATCACATTCAACTGTTATAAATGTTTTCTTCACAGCAGACTGTTCTGAAATGTTTTTATTTACATTATCTCAGTTTTATCATCATATTAGCTTCCTTATTTTGAGATATCAAAATAAATATTTGCAGATTTATTCATATCTTTATGTGTGGAGAAAGCTAGAGAGCCTGGCGATCATCAGTGGGTCATCTCATGCCAAAAGTTGTACAGGAGGTTTTATAATCACTAGTTTTGTCACATCAAATCAAACCCAGACAAAGTGAATCTCTACAATTAAATCACTGGGCTACTATTATTATTTTGTTTTTCCTTAAATACCTACTTTTTTAAAGCAATTTTTACTGAATTTTAAAAATATTTCACACACACAAATTCATGCATTTCACGTATCTCATGAAGAAATAAAAAATAGAATGAAAAGATGTATACATATATTAATTAAATTACATAAAAAATAAATAAAAATTTAACATTTATTAAAATTATCTGAAAAATATAATTAAATATAAATTACATAAAATAAAATAAAACTCAATTAAGAACAATAAAACGACAAAACAAAAAAGCAACCTTGTAGAAACACTCAGCAACTCAGCAATTTAAAGTCACCGCGCACCTTGATGTACAACATACTCTGTTAAATGTTTCCACATATTTTTGAATTCTCCTGCTCTTCCTCTGGTTATGTAAAAAGTCTTTCCAGTACATTACAAAATGATTTCACCTGTACATGTATTGAAGGTACATCCATTTTTCAGTTTAGGGTTATGTACTAACAATACAGTTATTTGGATGATACTTATAGTACACATATTTTTGCTTGGTGAGGCACCCTCACTCCAGTAATCTCAGATATATTCTGAACAAGTGTCTGGGATGTCAGGGAACCAACAGGTCAATTTGACCAGGGTAATGTAAGTTCTCATTAACCATTTTTATTGTAATACTTTCCCCAAATACTTTTGTGATTTTTTAAAGGTTCAGTGTGTAAGACTTTCGAGGATTTAGTGGCGTCTAGCGATAAAGGAGTACAGATTGCTACCAGTCGAAAACTTCCCTTTGTTAGGATTCCTTCAGTGTTCATTGTTCATTGGATTTTTATAGGGAGCCAAATTATCCACAGAGGTTTCTTGCTCTGCAAAACAAAGGACCGGCTGATTACAACCAGTGAAAACACTCAATTAAACAGTTTCATGCTACAAATCAGTGTTTCTCTTAAACTATTCAGAATATCGGAGAAGGGCCACTAGCCCAGCACCTGCTATTGTGTGCACACCGTTTTTGTCTGATAACTTAAGATTCAGAAGTTCGGGAGATTTTTACTGGGAGACGATTTATCCACGGAGGTCTCTTCCTTGAACCTAAAACCGACTAGGTGCTTAATATCTGGAAAAACACTGAATAAAGCAGGTTTGTGTTAAAAAAAAAAATTGTGTTTTTTGGACACTCTCACTGTGGAGGGTCTTCTTATTATGGTGGCCGACACAAAAACACAAAAGGCACTATCTAGAGTCAGTGTTTTTTTGTTTGTTTTTTTCTGTAACATTCCCCCACATCACAGCAAAGAGATCCAGTTCATGTTTAAGCTCATTTTTGAGCATATTTTTTTTAACCTCACCCCAAAATGCAGATAGAATATGACAATACCAAAAACGATGGACTCTTGACTCAGACTCTGGACCACAAAAACTGCATTCATTAGATTCTCAAATACCCCATATAGTTAGCATTTTTCTAGCAGCCACAAAGTTATGAATTATTTTCAATCGAAAATAACTTGTGTATGAGTCAACAGTATCTAGAGCCAGTGTTTGGTTTGTCCGTTCTGGGCTACTGTAGAAACTCAATGAACCAGGACCTGCTCCCTGTGTAGATACAAACAGCTCATTCTAAGGTGACAAAAACACAACAGTTCTTATTTTCAGGTTATCACATCCCATTTCTGCATATCTCCCTAAATCCTACACATTAAACTTTTAAATCAAGTTCAAGCTAAAAAATAATTTATTTTGAGTCATCTGAAGATACTGAGTTTGACAGTGTTGTGTTTGTTAATGCAAGTGTGACTAAATTTGTGATTGTAATTTTTTAAAATAAAAACAGAACCTTTTTACACTGTAATATAACTTCCTCGTGACACCAGTAAGTCGTTTCCACTGCCTCTTTGGCGTTAAGTGAATCTAGTTTACTCAAAACACATGAGCGGCATTCAAGAGGCTTCAAGATGGCTTTTGATTTAACCACACTGATACACTCGGTAAACAAACGCAGAAAGAAAAGTGTGGGTTGACATTTCCAACTTATCACATGGTATCAGGTTTCCTTTGTGTACACATGCAGTGGCTTGGTGTTTGGAGAGAGCTTAGTGAACTTAGTGACTTTTATTTCAACAGCCAAGAGATGGCAACTGATATTCATTCTTCCTGTAACTTTAATTCCTGCGTCCTTTATCTCTACCTCTCTGCAACGTTCAGCATGTTGTTTAGACCATATAATAAACCAGCTTTCTTTCCATTGCAACCACTAAACATGAAATTTAGCTTTTTCACAGCCCCAGAGAGGAGCTGTAACGACATGACAGTCCTCTCCAACACACACATACTGTGAGATATGGTGTGCAGATCGTGTGGGAAAGACAACTCCGGCAATGTCGTTCTTGCTTCACGCTTTTATTGTTGAAGAAAAACAGCGCACTAACCCAAACGCCTCGGCAGAGCACCTTTTAAACACTCGTAACTGTTAAAAGCTGCAGCTGCATGAGGATCAGTTACATTCTTTATCTCACCTTGTAGAGCTTTTCCGAATGAGAGCCATAAATTTCCAGACTTGTGCTGTTCGAGAGCGGCCGTTTGTCTATCTCTAGTGCTTTTTTTATCTCCTTTTTTTTTCTCCCCTCCACATTGGCTTCAAATTAATTTCCTCGCAGCTGTTAACAGAGGTTGAAAGAAATAATAGGCTGTAATTATTAAAAGTCTACAGGGGGAGGTTACATAAAACATCAACGGGGTGAGAAAGCAGCCAAAACCATAGAGTCATGTTTGTCCTGAGGAAGAACAGAGAGAAATTACTGGCAGATACATGTGTGAGAAATGGACGACTTTTGTGGTTAACTAACTAATTCCCGTTTTGTCTTTAAGTAACATAAACACCTTTTAAAGGATGTAAGAAAAAAAAACCTGATTAGCACCTAATTAAGCAATGGGACTGCCCATTGTTTCGACTAGGGTTGTAATGGTTTGAGATTTTAACCATACGATAACAGCCTCAGAAAATATCATGATTGGTGGTTTCACGGTATCACAGTATACGCTACACAATTATTATTATAATTATCAGTTACAGTGACCCTTACAGTGATGTTAACAGAGGGCTTTTTTGTTTAATAAATGTCTTATTATACGTTAAATTTTAAACTATTTTTATGCCTCAGCAATGGCTACGGCCACAGCTGAAGGTATTATGTTATAGGTTTGTCTGTTCGCCCATCTATCTCATTCTCGTGAGTGCAATATCGCAAGAACGCCTTGAGGGATTTTCTTCAAATTTGGCACAAACATCCACTTGGGCTATTTTGGTGGTTAAAGGTAAAGGTCACTGTGACTTGGTCTGTCTCATTCTCATGACTGGGATATTGAAGAAGGCTTTGAGAGAATTTCCTCAAATTGGGTACAAATGTCCACTTCCACGCAACCATGAACTCATTAGGGTTTGGTGGTCAAAGGTCAAGGTCACTGTCACCTTGTATCAGTGTCATTTTTGTGAATGCAATAACTCAAGAAGTCTATCAGGGAATTTCATCAAATTAGGCACAAATGTCCACTTGAACTCAACGATGAACTGATGTCAATTTGGAGGTCAAGGGTAACTGTGACCTCACAAAACATGTTTTGGGCTGTAACTCAAGAATTCTTATGACAAGATTTCACACAAACATCTGATAGGATAAAATAATGAAGAGATGACACCTGGGTTCAGTGTCTCAAACATCGCTGGGAAACTATAACTAACTGCAGGGAGTGTGTATTTACAGAGAAGCAAGACTTTAAACAATGGACACGTTTTTGAGATAACAGGCTTTTCGTCTGATGGGACATTTTTCGGACTAATGGGGCTTTGAAAGTTTATGCCGTTGGAACAATGGCATGGCACCATTAGCAGTAAAGTCATGCAGAGAGATTATTGAGTAAAAGAAAGATATTTCAACAACACTGATAATTTGCTGGAAAAATGGAAATATTTTGAAAAACGCGAAACCAAAAAATGTGAGTAACAACACAGACTCTTAGTGAAACCAAAATAAAATACTTCAGAAACACGTGTGTATCTTGGAGAACCTGTTAATTCACATCAGCCCATAAAATCACCATTTCTCAAGGAACGCTGCCCGTGTTCATGTAAACTCCATATCCATTTCACACTATATGAAATGCATATCAGACATGTCAGCCGGGGCCAAACAGATGTATCACAGTGTGTCCTTTTGCAACTGGAAGGACGTGAAGAAGAAATATTACAGAAATGTTAAACATAGCAAAACCCAAATGTGACGAGGAGGCGCATCATCCAGTAAGCCTGAAGGGAATGTCTGCGGGTCAATTATAATACAGGTTTTTATTTGTTTTATACGACCAAATTAAATGATAATCACCTGATAATAATGCAGCTACTCAGGAAGGAAATATAAAATAATGTCAGAATGCAGTGAATAATGTCAGTAGTCAGAAAATACTTGCCTTTTGTACCGCTGATTCCTGACTCATCCAGCTTGGCACATTAAAATAACAGCCTACACACTGAAACAATTATGAGAATAATATGGGGTGTTTTAACAGCTGTAGACTGGGGGGAGGGCAGGGTGAGAGGAGCTGTGGGATTCGATGAATCGTGGAATGCCAAGAGAGGAGAGACCTATCACAATACCAGGATCTCACTCACCAGTGTCAGAAAAGGTACATTTAAGTATTGAACAAGTTGGAAATGAAAGGCTTTACAGAGATGCAGATCTCTTATGCCAGTGGAGGGTTCAGTCAGATGTGTACAGCTGAATTATTTCATGCAGACTCTGACATGTCTTTGGCACAGAGGTTCTCAAGTAGGTTGTATTTATGAATATTTTCATGTGAATCTAAAGCAGCGTTAAGTCCTTTTGAAGGTCAGTGTTTTCACTCAGAGTGAGAGATTTCTAAGTTGACAGATAGATATGTCCGTGTATTGAATGTTGTATAAGGCTCATGCAGTTTTTAAAGTGACATACAGCTGGTTTGAAATTTTGGGTGCCCTTCAGGGCTCCTGGACGTAAAATGTTGGAACGAACTGGGTGACGTGATGTTAACTGTATGGATTCTGTCACTGTTAAGAATGTGTTATGTCACCTACGGTAAAAAGATCTGGAATGGCAGTTCCTGAGTTTTCCGTAATGTCAGTGAATCTGTTCTCCCAGCAAAGTTGTGTTTTTAGATGCTGTGGAGCCTGTCAGTCAATACGAGCACCTATGACAGTGATTTGTGTGAGATACCCACCTGTGATTGGCAGAGGAGAGAGGGTTGTTGTTATTCCTGCTACTTTGATTGCATGTATATGAATGTAAGCCGAGGAGCGGGAGTTGTTGAAGTAGCCACTAATGCAGAGAACACCTTGTAAAGCAGACATGTTTGTTGTTGTGGCGTTGGCTTTGGCCCACAATAGCCTGTGTTGAAGTTAAGGAATAAAAAGCCAGCAAAATGAGTTCATGCCTCGTAGCCTCATTGTTAAGGGGACGCTACAATATGTTACAAAAGATCTACGTAATGCAGTTCACAAGCCAAGTTTGGAAACTTTTAGCTGTAGACCTACAGCGTTAGCGACAGGTGCTATGGTTCACAGTGGGTCGCACAATGGCAAGTGCGAATGTAATACTGGAGCTGGAAGACACGCCTGTAGGTTCCTGGTCAGCTACATCAGCACTGGAGAGAGAGTTGTGTAAAAGACAGAGATGGGGACTCGAGTCATTCTGAGTTGGACTCGAGTCGACTCGAGTCGCTGTTTTGATGACTTGTGACTTGACTTGACAAAAAATAAAAGACTTGAGACTTGACTCAGACTTGGAAGTTAAAGACTCAGGACTTGACTTGAGACACGATGACTTGAACGACTTGAGTGTTATTCACATCATGTTTTTGGTTAGAATATAAAATTAATAAATTAATTTAAAAAATAATGTCGATTACCCGGTAGGAGCGCAGGCTGAGAATGGCGTTGTCATGATTGGATCACTACCCTGTCAATCAGTCATGCCCTCTCTACGTACCTTACGTGTTTATTGGAGAAACAGGCCCTCTTATATCAGATAGGCATCAACATGTCAGCGGGAGGGGTACCGAGAGTCATCGTCTTCGTCTTTCGGAATTACCATTATTACGGCAAAAGACGAACAGCACAGTGCAAGACATGCGGCATAAACATCTCAAACAGCCAGACAACAACTTCAAACTTTGTTCGTCATTTGAAGAGTCATTCTGCCCAGTAAGTGCTTGTCAATTAGCTAATATTATCTGGTTAGTCGGTAGTTAGCTAACGTTAGCTTGATACGATACGGGGGTGGGGTGGGGTGGTGGGTCGGTTTGGTGGAACTTGTTTTTTAATTTATTTGCTAACATTAACCCCAGAAAACATGAGCGAACATTCCGACCGGTTCATCACAAGACCGGCTGTACGTTTAATGAACGAGCAACACAGGGTTAAATGAGCTAAATGGGTGATTTTGGCCGCTGCCTTGGTTAGTGTGTGTGTGTGTGTGTGTGTGTGTGTGTGTGTGTGCATGTGTGCGCGCGCACGCATGGGGGTCGTCTCTGCAAAGTAAACATTGCAGCGATGAAGTCAGTGTTTACTGACAGTTACTTATATCTTGTCTTTTCACTTTATTAAGATCAGATTCTGCAGGTAAAATTACAATAATAAGGTGACTTGACTTGGACTTGACCTATTACAGGACTTGACTTGACTTGGCTTGACTTGCCATAACCTGTGACTTGACTTGCCCAAGAAAAAATGACTTGAGACTTACTTGAGACTTGCACATGTGTGACTTGGTCCCATCTCTGGTAAAAGATGAGGATGGTGTGCAGGCATCACTCCACTATTACAGGTAATGTGATGGCCAACATGCTAACGCACAACTGACAGCATCACCCAGATGTGATGTTCAGTTATAGAACAAAATGAGTCCCTGATTTGGACCAAAGCAAGACAACTCTAGGTCTGAAAGCAGCCTTGCTAGTGGTCTGTTAAGAGTTTCCTGCCTGCCAGCACTTTTAAAATGTACTTATTAATACGTTATATCTTGGTTTCAGTTGTAGCATTAGAGATGCTGGTAGGTGGATTTTCTTAACTTTAGACAGTCAACCTGGCAGTCTCCCTGTGTTTTCAGTCTTTATGCTAAGATAATTATTCACCTGCTGGCTTAACCTTATTATTTAGTGTACAGACATGAGAGTAGTGACAATCTGAGTGCATTTCCCAAAATGTCTAACTGGTTCTTTAAGCATACTGGTTAAAAAAAGAATTTTTAATAGCAAAGTACAACAACAAGCTGCAGCTTTTTTGGCCTGAAGAGCTAGTCAAGTGCAGTTGAGGGATTAGTGTCTTGCTCAAGGGTACATTGACCCCATGTGCAGACAAGTGTAGCTGGAGTACGCTGGAAAATAATTTCAACATCAAGTTAATGACGGTTGATGTTTTGGCTTAAGGTCTGCAATGTCTTTCAGCCACGAATGTCTGCACGTAGGGAGACAGTTGCTGATAAAGGAGCCATTTTCTTTAATCCTGCCCTCTCAAGGTTATCGACTGGTCCAGGAGTTTAAACCGGCTCCTTTCCAGTAACAAACTCTTACCTTTAGGTCGCAACAAATGCTCATCTTCCTACTACGGCTCCCCCTCTGGCATCCATGTGTGATACTCCTCTCACCACACGAGCCCCTGGGAAAACCGCATAAGACACTCCACTCCATGACCCAAAACATCTGCGGCTAATATGGGTCAGTTTTATCCCCAGGTCCTCTTAAAAGAAATCCTGCACATGACAACTAAACGAAAAACACAAATGGCATGAATCAACCAAGCTGCGTGTTATTTCCCAGCACTTGTATCAACATGCGAGGGAACCCGCTGAGCTGTGAAATATCTAAGCTCGGACACCCGTCGGTTCTCCTCTGCTCCAAAAAAGGCTCTTCCTGGGTTAGGGTCAAGCAAGGAGAGCGTAAGAACCCCACAGAGTATTTGCTGTACAAACAGCAGTCGAGTTATCGTGTCTGGAAAGTGGCATTTGTTGTGACTGTTGAAGGGTGGGTTAAAGAAAGATAGTGAGTCCAGCTGCAGGGTAAATAGCAATGAAGGTTTTCATAAGATGCTTGAGTTGCTTAAATATTCAGGGGATTAAGTTTTAAGCAATAATGTGAGGTGAAAAGTTTGAAGAAATGAAATGATAACCTCCTGAGGGGAGACTTTAGTGGGCCACATCCATCAGAGTTATCATGCAAGGGCAGCAGCAGTTCACCCCACACTGCAGTTTCTTGATTAATGCAAACTAAATGACTCTTTTCAACAAAAGAAAATGCACCAACACCCATTTCACAATCAGAATCTCAGCCTTAAAAGCCCCCCTAAAAGTGAGATTTTTTTGTGTGGGCATGCTGCTGGGCCCACAAGCAGTGGGGGCCCTTTCTTATCAGGTAACGTGACCTCTCCAAACAGTGAGAGCTCTGCTGGTATCAGGATTCAGAGGAGAGTAAACATCTGTACTTGACATGAGCGAGCAGCTAAATAGTTTGTCAGACTGTGATTAAGTGCATGACTCAAACGATGAGGAAAGAGCTGATAAAGATGTCCATTAGCTGTCCCGAACTCTGTCTCACACTGTCGGTGTGTTGCCGAGCTTTAAATAGAAGCACTTCTCTTCATTGTGGCAATGTTTTTGTAGCCAATCACCATTTACTGTATCTGACGAAGATAATTGTTAATACTCTGAATAAAAATGTAAGCCCAACACTTCATGAGTTGAAATAAAAGATTTGAGACTTTTTCTTCACACAAGAGACTTATTTCTCTCAAATTTTCTTTCCAAATTTGTCAAAATTCGTGTGACTTGCCAACACAATCCAGTCACCTGACAGGTGTGGCATATCAAGATGCTCATTAAACCACATGATTATTACACAGGTGCGCTTTGGGCTGGTCACAATAAAAGGCCAATCTAAAATGTTAATTTCACTACCATAAGCTGTCTCCAAAGTTGTTTCCCAGAATTTGGCAGTACATCCAACCAGCGTCACGACCACAGACCATGCAGGGGTCAACAAAAAGGAACACCCATTACCAGGGGCAAGTAAAATGCCATGTGGGGCTAGTAAATCTAACTCAGTTGCCCAACTGGTCTAATGTCATTCCCGAAAATTTGGCAGTACATTCAACCAGTCTAGTGAGCCATTCCAGGACCTCCACATCTTCTTCTTCACCTGCAAGTTCCAGACCAGCCACTGATTTGAACTTCCC
The DNA here is from genome assembly GCF_011397635.1 of Epinephelus fuscoguttatus. Classification (NCBI taxonomy): domain Eukaryota; kingdom Metazoa; phylum Chordata; class Actinopteri; order Perciformes; family Serranidae; genus Epinephelus; species Epinephelus fuscoguttatus. The sequence continues at coordinate 30,558,403 of NC_064771.1, forward strand.
TGAGACACTTTCTGATAGGGGTATCAATACTATCCTGCATCGATTTTTCCCCCCGCCCCTAGTTTCTGACAGTTTGCGCAAAAATTCTTCGGTTGTGCAAACTTGCTGTTCCATCAGCTGTCGGGTGGCTGGTCACAGATGATCCTGCAGGTGAAGATGCTGGATGTGGAGGCTCTGAGTTGGTGGGGTGGCATGTTTCAACGTTGACCTTTTTTTTTTTGTCAGAAATCTACTTGCCTTGAAGTTTATTTGCACTTACATACACATACAAACTGTTTTATTTATGAGGGGTTATCAGATAACAAACACCAAATGTAGCTGTCATGTTGTGACTGTTTTTTTTTTTGCTCTCAACCTACCACAAACTACGCAATATGCAATTGGAGTTTCACCCACATCCATCCATCTAACTGCACCCAACTAGATTGTGGTTTCCAGGATAATTAAGATGCTCACCTGTGCTTCAGCTCATAAACTTCTGTACCCGTCTGTAGCCACTGCCATTTTCTTGCGAATACCTGATCGATGTTGTGCATGTGAGAGAAGCATGTTGGTTCGCTCCTTCGCAATTTCCATCATCAGCTCTGGAAAAAACTGTTTCATTTTTTTTTCCCATATGTCTGGTCAGAAAAGGAGGTAGCTAGATTTACCTGCCCAGGCAACCATGCAATCCTTATGGTTGAGCCCTGCATGGTCTGGGGTTGTAAGACTGGTTGGATGTACCGCCAAATTCTGAGAAACTACATTGGAGATGGGTTATGGTAGTAAAATTAGCATTCACTTTACAGGCAGCAGCTCGGCTGGACATCACTGCAGTAAATCTGTGACATTGTGTTTTGTGATATAACTGCACAGTTGCCTTTTATTATGACAATCCAGTGGCACACCTGTGTAGTAATCATGCTTTTTAATCAGCACCTTGATGTGCCACATCTGTGAGGTGGATGGATTATCATGGAAAAGGAGAATCCCTCACTAACACTGATGTTAACAAATTTCTGAACAAAACTGAAGACAGATAAGAGTTTAGTGTGCATAAAAAGTTTTAGGATTTTTACTTCAACTTGTGAAAAATGAGAACAAAAACATTGTATGTTCATGTTTTTGTTCAGTTCAGAAAAATGGTTTCAATTGTCTCTTCAGTGCGATACCAAGAAAAGCACAATCCAACTCAAAGCCTCGAATCCTCCGCTGCAGCTCTGGGGCCACTTAAGTGTTTTGTTCTTCTTCTGTGGTGCATGAAGACCTTTGTAGTCCGGCTTTACAATTAATTTTCTGTTCGTTTTGTGGCAGGAAGTAGAGTCAGATGCCGTTTGCCACAACTTCTTGGCCTGTGAATTGCCTTCTTGTTCCAAGGTGCCACCCCCCCTCCACCCTCAGACGATTCGCGTCTACTGACCTCTAAGTAGGGAAGTTTTATGCAGTTGACCTTTGACTTTCACGTCTCCGTATTTATGTCTGAGAAAATAGTGGAATTATGACACTTAACACTGTCGCCTACATGTGTCTGGGGCTGCTCTGTGAAGACTGGGGACCATTGAGACCACAGGTCAATCCATGACACCCTTCTCTCTTGTTTAATAGTGACGCACTGAAACACATTCGCTCTGACATGCCGTGAAAACCTAATAAATACCGTTTTTCGAATGGATTGTGAAAGACTGTTATTAAAGTAGTTTCAGACTGCAATGAAATTCTCCTCATTTCTTTTATGAGCATTTAATTATAGTCATTTACAGAGAGAAAGATGGTGCAGTTTAATTTTGCATGCAATTTACACTAATTACAAGATTAATTCTCAATAACTGTGAGGTCATACAGTTAACGCCAGACATGATTTTAACTAAACTGGTCACAAACACAGAAGATATGAGATTTAAACTGCTAAAGCACTGATGATTGGCTGAAACATTCAGGACTGGCCACTGAGAGGCTCTTTCAGCAGGTCTAGTGGGCCCCCCAGAGGACGAGCAGTAAAAATCAGTGCTGTCTGTGAATGATGGCACAGAAACATCCAACTTTTAAGTGTAATATATGCCATAGCCTTGGGTCATAAAGCAGCACTGTGTTTGATTTTGTTTTTGTTTGTTTTTCTGTAGGTCTTTTGTATAGAATAGGTCTTGCAGATAGAAAATAATCTCTTTGCAATTACCAAAACACATTCCAGATGTCACGCTGTAAAAACAGATGGTCCCACGGTACAATCAGTCAATTCATAAATAAAAAAAAAAAAAGTTTAAACTTAATTAAATAAACACAAACAAAATCAAGAGCGGGAGGAAAAACTCTTGGTACTTTTACAGTGCGATTACACAATGGCTCTTTATATGGAGACGAAGCTTTTACATGAACCTCAGCTAATTCAGGTGTCACCTCTGCGGCGTCATATCGGCGCTTGTTGACATGTCTTAGCGCTGAGCCATCTGTGAGTAACAACTTAACACAATCATCTGTTGGGGGTTAGCCCTGTGCACGAGGAGCCAGAAGCCAGCAGTAGCCTCTTTGATCATCCTCCTGATGTGTGGTCACAGCGGTTTCACTCCGCTCTTTTTGGCTCAATCAAGGCCCCTTGAACACAGCAAGGTCCAACTCCACAAAACAAGAACCTGCCCGCTGCAGAGGCTCCGCCGCCATCCAATCAATGAGCAATCAGATTCCCTCTTATCTATTTGGCTTGGCTGGACGTGGATGTTAATCAGTCCCATATCTTCGTAATGGTGTTCCTGTTAATTGCCTTCCCTCGTTCTGGCTGTATCCTCTTTCGCTTATGATCTCTATCTGCAAATGAGGTCAGAAAGGCATATGGGTCTTGTTACTGAATCCTAACAGGGGACGGTTGGGAAACAGTGCTGGCCGTGTGGCCTGGTGTTTAAAGCTGTCCTAAGATCAAGGCACTTGTCGTCGCTCCCATGTGTTGATGTCACTGTGCTGTCAGCCCTTGAAGTTGTTCATTATGATCCGTGTTTAAGCCTCAGCTCTCCAGCAGTCTCCAGGATACAGCACAGTGTGTGCGGCTGCCTTTCAGAACAGTGTCCAGAGTAGGTTTTTCCACAATGGGGTGATTTAGTCCCTGTTCTTATCGGGAGTCACTTCCCCATGAGAATGGTTTGATTTGCATATTCATTGAGCTTTTGCATGTGACGCCGCTCTGGTTAAACCTGGTGACGGTGTGATATCTGGACAGCTCCAGGGCAAGTCAGCCACCCGTCTGAGTGACATGCAAATACAAATATAATGCAGAGCATGATTTGGTTAATCACATTCTGTACCATGACTGGCCTGGACTGACCTGGTCTGGAAGCAGGGTTTTAATCATAGAAATACAACAAGAGTAGAACGAACATTCCTGTTTGAATTAGAGCTTTGATTCTCTGCCCGCCCACGAGGTCGGGCTGGGCCGGGCTGTGATTTCTTAATATTTCCCAGGCTTGAATCAACTGCATTTTCACCAATGTACCGATGAAACTGGCAGCTCTTGTGTGCAAATGTCAGGAGTTGCAGTGGACTGAATCCAGAGGGAAAGAGACAGAAAGAGAGTGTGATGGAACAGCAGAGCAATATCGTGGATAACCAGGGGAGAGAGAGACAGAAGCTACAAGGAGACTAGGTTAGCAGTGTTTGCTTCTGCCTCCTCAGCAGTCCGAGAGCAGTGATCATCATACATGTGCTCGATCACCATGGACTGCTGTGTGCACTCAAGACGGAGACGCTCTGAGGGGTGCAAACCTCTGCTGAACACGTCGTGCACAAGACGCAGAGCCGACAGCAGACTATTGAAATAACAGGAGTCAGACGAAATAAATAAGAGGAGGTGCGAGGGAACACAACAGCCCTTTGCACGTAATAAATGTTTTAATTGTAAAAAAAAACACATTTTTTATTTTAATTTTTAATTAAATTATTAAAATTAAAATTTATTTAATTTTTCAATTTATTTTATTTTAGTTTTTGCATATTTTTTTTACAGTAGAAATTCAGGTTTTTAATCAGGCTCGGGCCCAAAACTGCTGCCAGGGTTCGAGCTCAAGTCGGGCTTGGACAGAGACTGACTGTTTAGGTTTATGTGGGATCAGACCGTTTTTTTGGGGGGCCTGATTAAAACTCTAGTACAAATCAACATAGCAGGATGGTCAGCATTTTTATGTGTACTACTGCCATTGGAACCATAGCGGGCTAACATCCGCTAAACGTCTGTAAAAACAAACTACATAAAGCCACAGACTCGCTGAGATGAGGTTTTGCAGTAACAACCAAACAGGCAGAGGAGTAGTACGTTTTCAGATACACAATGGTGACTATCAATTACATATTTTGTTTTGTTTTTTGACATTTATTTCATGTATGTTGAAACAAACCAAGAACGAGTGAGAGCTGCTGCTCAGTGGACAGCTGAGAGGCAGATACGGGGATCTAAATAACGTGCGGATAAGTATATTTACACATCTAACTTGCAGAATTAAGGATTTATTTCAACTAAACCAGAGCTGGTGAATGTCTGAACAGTGGACTAACTAAATAGATGAGTGACGAGACTAACTGAGACAGCTTTGGTGAGTTTTATTTCATGTCTGTCCAGTTTGAATTCAGTGTGTTTTGCGATGAGTTAACAAAGAAATTAAACCAATGTTAGTCTTAGTTTGGTGAAAGAGATAAATTTGGTTTGGTGTATGGTTGTATTTTTCTGTGTAATAAGGAAACTAAATTTGAGAATATGCCAAGATCTCAAACAGTCCACTGTCCTCTCTATTCATTCTATTTCTACAGCTTTAGTCTAAATCAAATTAAGAGTTCAACCCTGCCGCTGACACAGCATGACAAAATTGAAAAATTAATTTGACAAATGAACTATGATGCAAATATACGTCTTTGGAGATGGAGATCGACGCGGATCAGAGGTCAGCTGAGTCGTACTGAATCGTCTTTTGTCGCCTTCTCCCAAACCCTTAAAACCTCCTTTCATGGCGAGAGGGTTAACTGTCATGTGTTTGAAGCTCCTCCTCATGCATAAATAAACCTGTACCCTCCACTCCCTGGCCAATCCTTGGGCCTGCTCTGGGGAGCACAAGGTCTAAGAGCATCCTCCATGAAGACTTTCTCTTTTCTAACTTTGCTTTGATTTTACGCTCATTATCCCCCCTGCAGCTCTGCCGGTCCTGGACAAGAGACTCCGTACCTGATGAAACAATGGGGGAACTGTGCTGTGTGGCGAAGCTAAGCCGAGCTCGGGGTGACAGGAGGGGATTGCATTGTCTGCCTACGTCACACTACCACAGGAGGAGAAGGAGGGGGAGACGCCATTATCCCCAGTTTCTGCAGACCAAATTAATTAGCAGCAGAACGCTCCTGAAAGAAGAGATTCTCCAGAGTGGGACATCTCAGCCAGTCAGTTCTCCTCATAACCCTTTGTTATTCACTGGTGCCCAGCTGTTGTGCTGCTGCTGTCAAAGCAGAGGACCTTCTCCCTGATCTTCAACCTCCTCGCCCCTAATGATGCCCCTGAGGCATTGGGGCTAGAGGGCAGGTGGCAGGGTGAGAGGTCTCCCTGGATGGGACTAACTCCTCTCACTCTGATGACTTCTTGTTTGAAGTACAGCAGACGCTAAAGATCACAAAGATTTGTTGTAGCTTGATTAGTGAAAAAGTGTTTTTCAGGATGATTCATTAACTGAAGGAAAATCAGTGAATGAGAATATTCTCTCTACAGAAAATGAAAACACTCTGGTACAAACAGCAGGTACAAAGTGGTCGGCACTGATTATTCTAACTGCTGGAATCTGAGAGCTTGTTAGGCTCTGTGTACACATATACAGATATTTTTTAAAACAGACATTTCCCCCTCTGCTTAATAAAAAAAAAGATGTCCTCATAACCTTTGTTTTCCAGAATATCTCCGTCCACACTAGAATGCACAAACAACTCTGACCATTCACCGGCGTCAGCTGTCTATAGCTCCTCGTCACACGCACTGAATTGACTTTACAGGATAAATTTTCCAAAACACCTCCTGGAGATCTCGTCACCGTTGATTCCCCTTCGCTTTAAGGATGACGGAACTTAATCAAACACACAAGTGGTGCTCAGGACATGCTTAACTGTTCCCTCCAGTCCTCATCGACAACAATCCCACTCTCAAAATCGTCTGCTGGTTTGATCAGGTCTGATCCAAAACCAGTGGACTGGCGGACTTAGAACCGTGAACGCTGTTGACGGACCAAACGACATTGGGCGCAGCAGACGGCTCCATACGCCCATGAAGTGGTGCAGCAGCACTAAGTCTAAGTGTAAAATACTCATTAGACCAAGCAGTGCTAACAACATGGAAACAAACTGGCTGTCCACTGCTGTTGTAACTGTTTCTGGTGCATACTCATTGCACAAAGAAACAATGGGCATGTGCAAATTTTTTTAAAAACTACAAAAATGCTCCTTCAATCTCTCAGGTTTCAACACTTATAGTAATCAGTGCCGACCACTTAACACTTGCTCTTTGTACCAGAGTGTTTAGATATTCCATAGGGAGGATATTCTTAGGGCCTAAATCATAAAAAAGAATACCATAATTACTGGGAGGAAAAAATCAAATTCTTACATGTTAAAAAATGTGAAAATACTACTTTTTATTTTACAAATTTCGATGCAGTCAAACTATAGATGCATATTCCATAAAATATGTAAAGGGTACTGCATTAAAAACTGACTTAACTGTGTGTGCATCTCCTCCCTTTATAACTGAATATATAAATAGTAACTTTAAACGTTAAAGTGAAGAAAAGGCGAAAAAAATACATCTGATAAATAATTAAACTACAAATGAACAGAAAAAGTAAAATAAAATCTAAAGCAAACTGCTTAGTAAAACTCCTCTGTACTGCTCAGCCACAATCAGATGATACAATACTGACCCCTAGTGGACTGTTAATGAAACATCACATTTAAAAAACTATCTGTCCCATGGACTACCAGGGATCCTAAACACCCACTGTGCAGTGGAGTTCTGCTGACACATATCATAAAAAAGTAAAATAAACTAGTATTTATTGATGCATGTGTGACTTTATTCACAGTGTTTCCAGCTTGTTATTCCTCTTGGACAGTTTCTGCTCACAGTTCTGCTTGAGATCCATCTTGGCTCGATTGTCTTCCAGCTGGGTCACTGTGAGCAGCCTGAGTCCTCCCTGCTCTCTGATTGGACCCACGGGGCCGATCCTGGGCAAGCTGGTGCTTCTCTTCATGGAGTGTTCTGGATTAGGTAGCAATCTCACGCACGCAGGAGCCCGTGGGCCCTCTGTGGCCCCTGTAGTGAATCCACTCATTCTCTTGATTGCCCTGTGTGTGTCAGCGCTGTGAGGCGGTGCTGTTTTAGAAAATGAACAGGCGTGGCGTCTCGGCATGGTGACGGGAGTTGTGGAGACATCTCTGCGCTGGACCGTGTTTGACGTATTTTGACTGACGGCTCTCTTTAAAATTGGGACACATGTCTCGGCTCTCCTGGGATGAACATCATGTTTCAGGTGGCATTGCAGAGGATCCTGAGACGTGTGAGGGCCCCAGGAATCTCTCAGCCTGGCGTTGACTTCCATGTTGATGCTGACTTCGTCCTTGCACTGTGCCTTCTGGATGGCGTTGACCCTGAGGAGGATGGAGTCGCGTGTCTGAGGATGATGGAGCCCCCTCTTCTTTATCCGTTCACGCGTTGCCTTCTCACTCAGCATCACAGACTGTTCAGCAGTCTCACAGCGCTCCCTGGCTATGAAGGAAAAATTTCACTCAACTGATCTCAAAACATATTTCCACTATTTCTAACTTGAGCATGCTCACCTTGTGCTTGACATTTATCGGAGGTGGGCAGGGAGCAGGTGTCGTAAAGCAGCTCAGCTCTCCTTGGTTTCTTGTTACAGTCGTGCATCTGTTGGCTGTGTGATGCCACCACTGCTGTGTGATCGGCCCCGACAGAGGTGAGGGGAAGCTTTCTGACTGAAACAGATGTCTCTGAAACCAACCCATCCTGAGCCGCCACATCAGCCTGGCCTCTCTCTGTTGACTCTTGGTAATCCCAGAACACTTTGGCAAAGTGGTAGAGCTTCACACCGGATGTCGCATTCACTAATATACTGAAGGAAAGTGTAGAGAGAAAGTATGAGACACAAATGTATCTGAAGACCACACTAATAAGAATAATACAATTGTTGAAGAACTTTCAGAGCTGATGATTTAACAGCTGAAGGAGACCTCAGAGAGACTTTGATGGATCACACACAGTATTTAATGAAGACTTGATCAAGGAGAATCACAGCTCAACATACAGCGTGTAACACTGTATATACCGTCACCTGGCTCGTTCTAAATCACCTCAACTGTTTCTTAATAATTGTACACATCTAAAAAGAGACTCTCGTTTGTTGAGCCTGGGGCACAGGACAATGCCCCTTCCTCTTAAACTTGGAAGCGATGGAAATGGAGCAAGTTAGACACCCTTACCTGGGCAGCTGTGTTCCCTCCGCCACAACTGGAAGACGATAGATGGAGTGTGTTCATAACAAAGGTCAAGTACCCTGACCTTGAAGCTTTTTTTAGGCCTTCTGCTGACCTGACTGTTACCTCAAACATTATCATCCATTTCCTTTACTGACCAAGGCTTAAGGGGCGTAACACAACAACATGCTCTTCCAACAATAATAGAAAATAAACATCTGAGTCACCTGTTGTCGTGGAAGTGCAGCGACAGTATTCGGCCTGTTTCTGCCTCTGCTGTGATGTCTCTCAGACAATCTCCGGTGAGGAAATTAAATATGCGAATCTTTCCATCCACACAGCCAGTGATGACACGGAGGTACATGAGAGTCAGAGATGTGACCTCCCTGCAGACAAGTCAACATTCAAGTCAACATTTAGGGTTATTAGATGATAATATATGGCTAGCAGTGTCAGGAATGGCAGTGGGTAGGGAGATGGTGACAAAATACATTTAAAAACATACTAATCACAATGTATCCCTTTACAATTAAAAAACAAATGTTGACGAAACTAATGATGGGCAAAATGAGCAACTCTTTCTAGTGTCTGCTATGTACCGGTCAGCCTGTCGAATGTCCAAGTGCTCATGACTCGAGTCGAGACTGACGCCAGCCAAGGCCACAATGGTGCATTCACATGCTGCTCGAATGGTTGTCATTCTGACTTCGATGTGTTTGTGAGCTTCAAGTTGTAATGTGGAAACAACACTGATGCTACAAAGATGTGCTGTACTCTACTTTCTTGCTTGGAACGTTTAAACAGCATGATGACAGAATAAAGAGCTTAGGAAAAGATCAGGTGAGTAATATGATTGGGAAGTCATTTTTCAGATTATTCCAACAGCAATGGAATGCAGCACAAGACTGCAGAGGTAAGTGGGATGTCTACTACTTACCCTTCACACTACTTGCGCTGTATTATAACAGAACGTCTCGGAGAAACTGGCACCACATTTCACAAAAGTATCAAAACTCGAAAGGTTTGGAAGGTTTGATACATGTACATATATCATCTTGAAGATACCGATACTGTGACGAGACAGTCTGCTCATCACCAAGTAACTCTCTGGGCATCATCAACTCCAGAGGTTTCTTGCTTACTTTGGGTGGTTGAAGGTCATGAGACACTCTTGAGTGTCGCAGGCAGTGCTCCAGGCCATGACCTGACCGTTACAGTCCCCGGATAAAAGGTGCCATTCATCAAAGAACAGGCACTTCACAGAGCTCCTGTGGGCGTCAATCACCTTTGGGAGAAATGTATGAACAAATGCAAATATATCAAATGTAGATGTATGTACAGTATAGTGTCCTTAACAAATGACTCATATCCTCACCCTGAGCAGCGATGCGTTCTCCATGTCCCATATTTTAACAAGGCCTCGATCACAGCAGCTGTAGACTGTTCTTGTGTTGATCCTCACACATTGGACAGGACTCAGGTGCTTAAAATTAAACTCTTCAAAATGCTTCCCTGTGTGTAGACTCCACACTTACAATGTGGTGGATAAGTTCAGTTAACATAATGTTTTAAAGCACTAAAGGTCTAGTGTGTAGGATTTAAGGGGATATACTGGCCAGAATGGAATATAATAGTATGTTTTCTTTAGTGTATAATCACCAAAAAATGTTGTGTTTTTGTTACCTTAGAATGAGCTGGTCATATCTACATAGGGGACAGGTCCTCGTTCATGGAGTCCGCCCTGTTTCTACAGTAGCCCATAACTGAAAAACCGAACAGTGGCTCTAGATAGGGCCATTTGTGTTTTTGCATCGGCCACCGTAGTTTGCAGACGAGCAGCATAGGAAGACACTGATTTGTAACGTGAAACTGCTTCATTCAGTGTCTCATTTATAAAACAATGAGTAGGATCCATACTAAAAATGTATACGGACAAAAGCCGAAAATGGTGCGCGCCAAAAAATGTTCAACAATTACTACAGTCAAGCTTCCACCTCACCATCTGCATCACCAATTTCCCGTCTCCAAAATGTTCGTAAGCGTGGGTCAAAGTTTCTCCCATCACATCTTTTTATACATCACAACATCTGTTTTAGGAGAGTAGGAGACCTCTGCGGATATTTCGTTGCCAGGAAAAAACCTCCTGAACATCTAGATCTTAAGTTATTAGAAAAAAAAGATGAGCACACGTTAGCAGGTGCTGGTATAGCGGCCCATCTTCAAATAGCATGATTTGTAACTGAAACTGCTTTAGTTTTTATCCCCCGGTCCATTTATTTTTGAGAGGAAAAGACCTCTGGGATGATTCAGCTCCCCATAAAAATCTCATGAACAACGAACACTGAAGGAATCCTCTACGTGGGTTCACTTACGGCACACGTGAGAAGTTTCAGTTGGTTGCAGGCTGCAGTCCTCACCACTATATGCCACTAAATCCTACACACTGCTCCTTGAAAACATGCAGATTATTGTCTTAATCTTAGAAATGTGTTGGCAGCGTCACAAAAAGGGTCATCGCTTGAATCCTTTGTATAAGTATACAAAGAATCTTGTGTAAAAAAACCAAAACAAACAAATACAAACAGCAATACAGCTCGTGCAAATTCAACTACAAGACTGTATTTCTAAACCATAAAACTTCCAGATTATTCATATTTCTGAATGTCTGAACAGAGACATTTATTCCTCAAAGGCTGCTCACCTTTTACTGAACAGTCTCTGGCTCCTGAGACAAGTCTGTCCCCGTGGACGTCCAGGCAGTTGACGGTGCCACTGTGACCATACAGCACCATCACACACCTTTCTGTCTTCACATCCCAACACCTACACAGAACAAATAAACACCCGCCCCATCAATTCAACTTCAGTCACAAAGAGGAACGTTTCATCATTGTCAGTAATGAGCGTCCGTCTCCTCCTCACCTGATACTCGAGTCGCAGCTGGCAGTTATCAGCAGATCTCTGTCCTCACAGTGTAGCACGGCCCGGATGCCGCCAACATGGCCCTTCATCACGGACACAACTTTTGTTTCTGATGCCATGTAAAGCAGACGCACCGCCCGGTCCTTGGAGCTCATTGCCATGAATGATCCACCTCTGTAGTCCACCACTCGACGTTGGTCTTCTCTGTCAAACCCCAACAAATACGTTTTTTATTCCAGCTTGCGGGGTTTAGTTAGGCAGTCTTAACAATAAAGACAACTGAACGCACTAACTTGTCCAGCAGCACCGTGGTGAAATATGCACCACAGTAAACATTTCGCTCTTCCATTTGCACCATCTTAGTTTCGATTTTGTCATACGCAGCTTCAAATGGATTCACCTGTGAAATAAAGGTAAAAAAAAGATAATGAACATACTGACAAATGTATTTCTGGTACAAAAAAAGAAGTTTTTAGAGCTCTTGTATTGTTTTTTGACCTGTTGGACACTGGGATGAATATCAACTTTGGCATTATCCTTGACGGGTACGGGGACTTCAGTGATGTTGGCGTAAGTTGGACTGACCATATTAATACCTCTACACCTCTAGAACAGAAAAAAACATTACTGTCATTCTTATTTTAAATTTAAAAGAATTATGCCGATTTGTTACATAAAAAATCCTTAAAAACTACAACTATACACACTTTTGAATCCTGTAAATATACAAACACTCCACCTTCATCATAGCCGTAACTTGATCCTGAAAATGTCTTCTGAACTTCATTTCCTCCTCGGTTTCTTGTGCAAGGTGTTGCCAGTATAGACAAACCCTCTGGCAGCGTTTCAAAGTGTGCTCGTCTAACAGACCTGGCAGAAGACACAGTACAGTATAACATCTGCATGTATACAATATTACTAACAGTAAGAGTTAAGACAAAAAAAAAAAAGCGATATGTATTATCTGTCATCATTTAGCCTGGACACCGTTTATACGTCATACAATGGCATGCTCAAAATTTTGTTAGACCTCACTTGAAAACGCTTTGCTGTCTTCTTATAGTCTTCTCCTGCTTTGTGGGCTTCAGTTATTTTGGTTTTCAGAGTGCTAGGCAGCTTTTTCGAGGAGCCCATGGCTGCTGATTGTGGGACAAGGTCTAAGGAGTCATATAAAGCTTTGAAATTTGCATCATCCGGCCTTTCATAACAATGACTGTGAACAATCCAGAGCCCTAACAAGCTAATTATGGTCTGAGACCATGGCAAAAGTTGAGCTGATGTGTCTTGAGGTGCCCAAGCTTTTACATGGTGCTCTTGTTCTTATTTTTCCACTCTTAAAATGTACAACACAAAAATGATACTGTAATCTTGTCTATAATGTTGAAAAGCATAACTTATCTTTAACTCAATGCTTTTTGGAGTTCACACCAATGCAACTAGATGAGACGGTGTATCATCTCTATGCAACAACTCTGTACTTCCATTCTGATTTGCAGCTTTTCAGGTTTATTTTGTGGCTGAATATAATTTGTAGGAGTTGCAGGTGACACCGTCAGCCGGCTTGAGTCGAGCCCAGGTGGCCAGTTCACACCGCTGCAACTTTTCTCTGCAACGTTCTTGAACAGTTTTGTCTCATTGTGAATCTTTGGTCTGAACTGGGCTTAAAGGAAGAAAACATTTACCAGGAACAAGCCTTCTCGAGTTAATGGGAGACTCGTTGGTACCTATAGAACCCATGCAGAAATCTTAACTTGAAAGCTCAAGGGATCTCTTTGAAAATGGTCATGCTAGTTGTTCCCTCGCCAAAATTTAGCCTAAATTTGGAGTGTTATTTCCCAGCAAGCTATGGCAAAATGGTTTCTACCACTGGTGGTCTTAGGTTGCCTATTTTCACAAGACACCACTGTCTTTGCTGGCTTAAAAAAGGAGGGCACCACAGCCTCTTAAAGACTGTAATGTTGGCCTCCAATTATTTTTACCAGCGGTGGTCAGTGGGTGGCCACTTCATTCAGGGCTAACTACTTGAATGAAGCGGACTTAACAAGAGCATTCTTGAGTAATTAAGTTGCGTCCCCATAGTACCATTCGACTGGCTCCGTTTATTTCTCAGTGTAAGTACACATCAATGATCACTTCAGACTGAACATGAAGGCAGTGAAAAGTCGACTCCACTTCTGTAACCTAACATTATCAAATTAATGTGCAGTGTGTATAATATTTTATGTTGCATACAAATAACATGATAGCAAACATAAAAACTAATTGAAATGTATAACAAATACAAATCTGGCATGTGTCTCTGTTGACAGTATCAAAAGTACTGCATCTCATTTCAGTAGTGTTCCCTGTGTAGATGACTTACCTAATATCCTCTTTGACAGATCGACAGGCAGGCAGCTGATGAAGTCTCTGTGTCTACTGACTCCAGAAACAGACTTTGAGGACCCCGGGACCACCATGAGAGCAGGGTCCTCTGAGTCTCCATCACTGTCCTCATCACGCTGACAGGTACAGCGACCACTCACTGAAAATTATATGAGATTGTTATATGGTGATGATGATTATTATTATTCAAAATAAACAATGCAAAGTGCCACTGAGCAAAGATCTTGTTGGATTAGATTGATAGCCACTGTGCAGCTATATCTGTGTCCTTTGTCGACATCTAGTGGTGCTCAGTGGGAACTGCAGTGGAAGAGTCCCCTGCAGAAAATACATGAATAAAAGGTGTTTTCTTTTTACCGTTAAACTGCAGAAAGCCTCGTTTCTGTCTGACCAGCAGCACACTGGTTAAATTAGCCACCATGCGCAACAGCTCCGGATCACAGAGTGAGAAGAGACGGCACAGATAATGAAACTGGGTCCAGTCCGGGCTGCTGTTGAACCAGTCCCAGATCTGATTCAGGTCCATGCCGTGTGGTTTCCCGTCCATCCCCCGGCAGCGGTGACCCTGAGGTGCAGCCGGGCTCTTTGACCTGGCGTAGTTGAATAAACTCCATGAGGTGACACCCAGCACCCTCTGGATGTTCTCCAGCACTTTAACGTCTCTGCACCGTAACAGCAGCTCCACCATGAACCTCCTCCTGAATCCATCCGACACCCTCCACACACACGGAGCGGAGCCCGGTGGTTTGGGGGCGAACACGCAGGTCGGACACATACCGCACATGTGTGCACATCCCTCCGCTGTTTGACGGTCCAGCTCGCACGCGGACGCACTTCTACCAAATGTAACCGACTTCATTTCGACGCTAAAAGTAGTTTGTGGCGCTCGCTGCCGGTCGCGTCGTTGCCAGGCAACCGTTGTTACTTTTTCTCCCCAAACAACAGCGACAAACATCATTCAGCAGGTTGCCAGGCAACAAGGAATGGATGCTACCAAGGCAAAGTAGCCGAGCTAGCTATCAAGCTAATGCACCTCTGGTACTCAGCTTCAGTGTCCAGGCTGTGAAGTTTGTGTGATAACTTTGCAATAATTTTCTAGCATATGTAGTTGTCTGTGCCTGTTTCATCACGACACAACCCAGACTTCCCTCAATTAAATTGTGCACAAAAGTAAATTTAATATCAGATTAGACTTTCTTGATTCCTACAGGGGAAATGTGTGTTGCAGCAGCACAAAGAGAAATGTGTACAGATAAACAGGGAAAGTAAAAAATAAATAATAAGAGGTACATATAAGGTGTCTACAAGTCCTTCAAAAGTCTCAAAATGCCTTAAATTAGTTTTTCTTAATAGGAGGCCTCAAAAAGTCTTAAATAGTCTTAAATTCAGACTTGGTGGGTCTTAAATATTTTCAGTCACATTAAAGTGAAAATCTTCTCCAGCCTGATGGACCCAGAGACTGTTTGACTGACCAAATAATTGCTCTTAAATTTCATATAAGGTGGTATTAAAAGGTCTTAAAACACTCTGATATAAAACCAGAATAAAAATAGACACAATACAAGAGTCAGCTATAGCAATATGATATACGTATATAACAGTATGTATTGTTTGTCTCTATGTGTCAGCCCTGCGATAGTCTGGCGACCTGTCCAGGGTGTACCCTGCCTCTCGCCCGATGTAGCTGGGATAGGCTCCAGCCCCCCCGCGACCCTCAAGAGGATGAAGCGGTTAGAAGATGAATGAATGAATGAACAGTATGTAATGCAGTATGACATTATAACATATTCATAGAGCATAATATGGATAGTCTTTTATTTTTTTAAAACATATATTGTACTTTATTTTCATATAAAAATCCATGTGATTTATTGAACGTTTTTCTATTCTATATTTATGTTTGTTGACTTTTGCCGTACTCTTTGTTTATGTTTACTGCTAAGCTCCAAGTCACCAAGACAAATTTCTTGTACTTGGCAGTAAACCTGATTCTGACAATGGTACAATAGGCCTCTAATATAGTATGGGATATAATATATGGGGTAAATTAGAAAAAGGGCCGTAAATTAAAAAAAATATTGTTGAAATTGCATTTATTCTTCTGAAGATATCACAGGCTGTTTGTCTCCAGTTTTATGCATGGATAAGCGTTTTAAAAATGTACTTCTTTAAGGTGTTTGTTATTTATAGGGTAGTATGCAGTGGTTTTACTGGTCCGGCCCATCTGTGTTCAAATTGGACTGTATGTGGCCTGTGAACTAAAATGAGTTTGACACCTCTGTGTTAGAGGATACAATGTGTTTGTAGTATGAATTGTATTCAATTTCACAACTGCGTGTAGCTGTATTTGCAAATTATATTGTTATTTTGTTGTATTTTGCAACTTAATATTTGCATTGTTTATATTTTGATATTTTGAACGTCACTATGAGTTAGTTCTTATATTTTGCACCCTACAGTTTTTAATATTGTAGTTTATATTTAGTTTTATATCACCTATATATTGTTTTGTTTTTTTGGTAATATTTCAGTACTTGTACATTGCATGCTTGTCTCTTATCATGAGGGATGTTAGTGTACCCAAGAAAAAGATCCGTGCGCCGCCCGGGAATCGAACCCGGGTCGCAAGAATGGGAATCTTGCATGATACCACTACACCAGCGGCGCCGTTGAACAGCAGGCACCTGACAACTAATACATCGTTGGTTAATGTTCGTGAGAGGCTGTTTTCAGTACGGTAGGGTTGGTGTTATATGTTTAAATATTGCTTGTTGGACTTACTGGTAAAGTACGGTGAATCCGTGCTATAGTAGATAAACCGCAGCAAGCCATTTTACACACCGCTAACACTTTTATTTTGAAAAATAACGGAAATTTAGACCTTTATGTTGAAAGGGGGATATATGAACTTCCGGGGGAAAGCGTCTTCCGTCACGGATAGTTTTGTTTCTACTTCGTTGCCATGTTAGCTAACTGTTAAAACCGGTTTCAGCGGCAGCTAGTTAGCAAAACATTGTGAGGAATATATCCGCTGTGACTCGAGTAAGTACAAAGATTAATATATGTTAATGTAGAGAGTTATAACTGGGGATACGTTATTCTGTGTGACATGATGCTGCTGTGTTAGCCACTTAGCAGCTACTAACTATAGCTATGCTAATGCTGTGGTATTAGCCATGACTTGACAGCACTATGTCCACTGAATATTATAATTTTCCGTCTGTGTCAAATCTAATGTTAGCCAGCTAATTTGTGTGCAAGCTAGGCTAGCGTGCTAACGTAACCTGCCCATGTGTTGCTTCAGCGTGTAGCATGTGTACGTGTTAGCATCTGTGATAAAGCTTTATAGTTTCCATCACCTCTCCACAGAGAGTGCACTCATGTCGGGCAGGAGCAGCGGTGTGGAGTGGGTTGAGACAACCGAGGAGGTTGTTATAACAGAGGAGAGTCTTCCCTCTGAAGACAGCACCCCTGCAGGTACGAGAGGTTTGATTGTTTGACATTTAAACTGGTTATAGGAGTTGGTTTTATATGTTTCTAACATAGTGTATTTGTTGTTTTAGTGATACCTGTCTTAGAACCAGCAGAAACGCCAATCCAGAAGTTACTGGACACTGTGGGACATGGAGACAACCCAGAGGCTGATGGTGGCTTTTGTAAGCAAGAGACACTCTTTCTTCTGTTTTTTTATCACAGCGCCCTTGTGTTTAATGAAGAGTTTCCACATTATCTACAGACTCAAACTAAAGAATGAAAATTTATGGAATATGCCTGAGTATGGCATTGTTGTTGTTTTATTCCTCCTACTAATATTTATCCTCCTCTTATGACTGGAAGAACAGATTTCCATACACAGCTATGCAGTGTTTCACTTTATTGATGCTCTGATGAAGGTCTCATAGACAGAAAGCTCAACAATAAAGTGAAACATTACATAGATTTAAGTGTGTTTAAGTCTTGTCTACCAGTTTGGACTCATTGAAGTTTCCAGCACCTTGCCAATACTAAGCTGGGTAGAGCGGTGGTTGTGCTGCACCCTTTTCTTATGACTAAACTTTCCTTTCCATTAAAGGTGCGGTATGTAGGATTTAGGGGGATATATATGTAATAAATCCCCCTAAATCCTACACACTGCTCCTTAAATTTTATACTAAAATAAGGACATTTAAACATGTCGCTGTGACAGTAGAGTAAGTGTTTAAACTGACTCAATCTGAAATTCACAGAAGCCCATACAGTCCACAGGTTTTTTATTACAAGCAGGTGCCGTAGTTAAAGGTCTGATTGTAAATGGAATATTACATTTAAATATGCCGTATCTTAATGTGTTAAATAGTTACTGAATTTATACTGACAAGCATAAACTTTAATTCCTGTGCTCTTCTGTTTTCCAGATTGTGAGGAGTGTCTGACTCTCTTCCAGGACCAGAATGACCCCACTAACATTAACGGCCCGTCTTTTATCCTCGACTTTCCAACGAGCATGGGTCTCCCCCAGAGGGCTCTCCTCACTCTGCCCTACGGCCTGATGATAGGCAGATCCAGTATTCCCAGTGCAGGCGTTGGGGTCATAAACTACGGCCCGATAGTGTCTCCAGGGATGCATTTTGGACCATATGAGGGGGAAGTGACAACAAGGGAAAACGCCATGGAAAGTGACTTCTCCTGGGAGGTGAGCTTGGATTTGGTTTGTCTCTGGAAATACCTCTTATTGGGGTTGTTGTTACATGTTCATATTTTGTCATAAATACTCTAATTTTCTGCAGATTTACAAAGAAAAAGATGAGTATGAGTACATTGACGGTGCCAGAGAATCGCACTCAAACTGGATGAGGTAAAGTATTGAATTCTACCATAGTGGATGTGTCTGTCGTCTTCTGTTTCAGTCTCATTTAAATTGAGTGTTCTTCCAATTTGGCACTGCACATTTATAACATTGTCAAACATGCGATGGACAGCTTATACAGAGTATCAAACTCAATGCAGAAAGAGGGATGTCATCTCTTTTTATTCTAAGCATTCAGGTACCTACATTACCCACAGTGCAACTCAACCGCCAGCAGTGTGTGATGCTAGCACCAGCTAATGTATGAATGTCAGTGCTGTGGTCTGGCTTTGTTTGTTTTTCTTAGTTAACCCCATGATATCTGCCTTCACACTGCAGACGATGGTGCATCTAAAAATCAGTCCATGTTTATATTCCTCTCTCTTCTTACACAGGTACATAAACTGTGCTCGTAACAAAGATGAGGCGAACCTGCTGGTGGTCCAATACAAAGGTAGCATCCTTTTCCATTGCTGTCGCAGCATCCACCCTGGAGACGAGCTCATGGTTTGGCCCAGCAGCAAACTTCTCGACCATTTTAGTGAAGCTTGGACCCAGGTGTGGATTATGAAGCTGAATGCAACAGGTACTGTCTACAACCTAAGTGTCACTTTGTAGTTCAGGGTTCCCACACTCATAAAATCCCTGGCACTGTTATGAAAGTTAAATAAACTGTTTTCCAGGTCTGCGGATGGTTTGAAATTAACAGAATGTTTTTGGTAAAGTTTTGAATATGCATAGTTTTGGTTATTATCTAGAATACGTTTATCAAAATGCTAAAACACGTCTTCAGTGGCGCAAAATACATTCCTTGTATTACTGATTTAATGTAGTGCTGTGCTGCATGCCTGTTGAAACATCACTAGTATCATGTGATACATAGACCAGACCAGCACTGCATTATTGCCAAGGCCACACCCCCTTTTTGGTGACAGAAACTGTCACATACAGAGAGAAACAGGAAAATGTAGTGTAGCAGGTTAACCAAGGCTTTTACACTGAGATTTGAGGCACATAAGACGCATGACCATTCAGTGTCAGTGTGATTAATCTTTAAATGATGCTTGATAGCTGCTTAAGTTGGAGGCTGCTGCAGCACATACAGTACAGCAGCATCATGCAAAAAACACACCAAGCAGTGGCGAAATGCAGCCTGCGGCGAGCTGGCATGCAGCACCCATGGAAAGCAGCAGTGGCAACTCCGAGCTGCGATCATTTGATTCTGCACTGAAGTGCAGACTAAGGCCCCGATCACACAGAAAGCATTTTAGCAGCTGGAGGCATTGTTTTGTAATTATTTTTAATGAGAATGAAACTTTTTGCTGTAGTTTTTGCGTTGCAATGTGCCTCGCGTTTCTGTGCTCTAGGCACTTGGCATTTTTGCCAGAGTTTAAAAAAAGTCAGAGCAGAAAAACGCCCTTCGTCATCTCTTTGTTGTCATCTTTTTTCAAATTGCCCAATCGGATAAGGACAGAAACGGAGGGTTCGGCAGGGACAGAGCACCTGCAGCAGCAAGCGAACATGCAGTCTGTAGTCATTTGACTCGCCCAGCGGACTTCACTAAAAGCTGATTGGCTGTAGAAACAGGTGACATGCTTTACGCTCTAAAATCGGCCACTGTCGACCAGCAGAGTTGCAGGCGACACCATCATCCGGCTTGAGTCGAGCTCAGACTGGTTGGTTCACACTGCTGCAACTTTTCTCTGCATCGTTCTAAAACAGTTTTGTCTTGTTGTGAATCTTTGGTCTGAACTGGGCCTAACAATTACAGGATCTTTGGTTTTCTATCCCCCAAAGAGGGGTTGGCCTTGACATTTTGTAAAGTACCTGTATGTGCTGGTCTGGTTTTATGGCATATGCAGCTAGTGTCCATTGAGAATGTGTAACAAGCGAGTAAAGTTAGCGCGCTAGCAGTTTGCTTATCTGCAAATGCCTGGGAAGTGCATGTTGAATAATGTTTGGCTGGTGTAAACTACTTAAAGTCATGAAAATGGGGTTAAATACTAGGGAAAAAGATTGAAAATTCATAGGTAAAAAAGTGGGGGAATCCTGGTAGTTATTCTTTATTGACTCTGTGACAATGCAAAATTATTTTTTAAATCTGGTCATTTTATGTTGACATTTTTTTCTCCTCTTCTAAATTGCAGAGAGTAAAGCAACTGCAGCATCTCAGATCTTCCTGTGCTCCCACTGTCAGCTGTCCTTCACCACAGAGTCCTTCCTGCAGCGTCATACAGAATGCTTCCACATCCAGCCTGAAGACACAACACCAGCTGCTGAGACAGCTGAACCTGAAAATCCTCCTTCCAGTGCTGACTCAGGTGACCCTGCAGCATCCCTGGTGGTGTTAACCGTTGATCCCGTCGAGTCCAAAACATGTGGTGATTGCGGGAAGACTTTCAAGCAAATACCTCACCTCAGGAGGCACAAGCTTTGCGTCCACTCAAACAGACGTCCCTACTGCTGCCCACACTGCAGGAGAAGTTTTAGCCAGGCGTCTGGATTAATCAGACATCAGCTAGTCCACAGAAAGCAAGCTGCAATGAAAGAGATGAACAGTGTTTCTAATCAGAACAGAGACATCAGTGAGAAGGAGGAGAGCCTGACACAGATATCTGAACTTTTAAACATGGCAGATCCAGCTGTTACTGAGGAAACAAAGGACACGACTGAGAGTGACGATGTACAAGAACCTATGAATGTAACTGAGACTGAGGACGCTGCTGCAGGAGAGGCAGAAACATCCCAGTTCATTTGTTCAGACTGTGGCAAGAGCTTCACAAACGATGCCTCTCTGAAAAAGCATAACGCATATGTCCATCAGAGGTTACGTCCATACGTCTGCACTGTGTGTCACAAGTGTTTTGGCCAGTACAACGACCTGACCAGGCACCTGCAGCACCACCAGAAACATGGCAAGACGGGAGAAAAACTCAATGAGGCTCCGAAGGAACCCACCAACATGCCCTTTAGCTGTGCTGAGTGTTCACTTACGTTTCCTTCAGTGGAGGCTGTTCAGCAGCACATAACTGAGCATCACTCAAAGGAGACAACAGTGGACAATCAGGAAGCCGATCCAGTGCTCTGTGGTGATCAGAGCAATGATCCAGATTACAGTCCACAACCCTCGATGGCTGAAACAGTTGAATCGGCTCAAAAACGTCAAAGGCCTCAGCGGGTTGGCGCTGGATCTAAAATTTCTGCCATAACCAAGCTCATAGCTCCAAAACGCAGGGCAGCCATCTGCAAGAAGCCGCTTAGGAGCTCTGCTGAACCGGAGGCGCCCGCAGTCAGAAGCGCCAAGTTCAAAAAATACAAATGGTTCAGCTGTAAACGCTGTAAACGAACATACGGAAACCCAGACGATCTCAAAGTACACAAGTGCACCTCGAAACAGCTGGAGTGTGGTCAGTGTGGGGCGACCTTTAGTAAGTCGGGCTTCCTGAAGAGACACGAGCAGATGGTGCACGTAAATGCAAAGTCTTGCAGCTGTGAGCGCTGCGGTAAAGTCTTCACTACATCTGGGAACCTGAAAAAGCATCAGAAGAGCAACACGTGCATGAAGTATCACTGCACGTCAGAGCCTTTCCCATGCTCGTACTGTCAGTTCTCCTTCACTATGAAGAGCTACCTTATTAAACACATCAAGAGGCACCACCCGGTGGAGTATCTGTCACACTATGATTCAGACAGCCTGGTGGATCAGCTGGAAGAAGAGGAAGAGGAGGGGGCCAAAGAATATGTATGCCCCCACTGTGGGAAGACCTGTGCGAACGCTAAATCTTTAAAAGCTCACGCGTGCTTCCAGCAGGTGAAGGTGCTGTACTTGTGCACCGACTGCGGGAAGGGCTTCACGAACCACTACGGCCTCAAGCAGCATCAGCGCATTCACACGGGCGAGAAGCCGTACAGCTGCCCCCACTGCAGCAAAAGCTTCTCCTACACCGGCCAGCTCAACGTGCACCTCAGGACTCACACGGGTGAGAAGCCGTACCTGTGCACCCACTGTGGGGAGAGCTTCAGGCAGTCGGGAGACCTGAAGCGACACGAGAGGAAGCACACGGGGGTCAGGCCCTACAGCTGCCCCGAGTGCTGTAAAAGCTTCAGCCGGCCGCAGAGTCTGAAAGCGCACCAAATGCTTCACCTGGGACAGAGAATGTTCAAATGCACCCAGTGCGGGAAGAGCTTTTCCCGAAACTATCATCTCAGGAGACACCATCAGAAGATGCACTTGTAGTCAAATTGTTAGGACTTGGAAAGGCTATAGAAGAGCTTGAATTGATGCCAGTGTAAACTTAATTGCACTAAATGGTCAAGTACATCACTGTGCACTTCGAATGTTGCAGAGAATTTTTGAATGTCCTTTACGCAACATTATTTAAAGTTATATTTAAGTTTGTTTAAAGCATTTCACAACCCAAAGATTGGAACTTTATGTGTAGAATAATACATTTTTGTTACAGGGTATGTGTTTTGTTTTCAACCTGGACCCTATTTCCCCATGTTTTTGTGTCTAAACGACTAGTGGATAAAAAAATTTTTGGAAGTGGTTCAGTGTTTAGGGAGTGTGCTGCAGCTAGCAGAGACAAACAGGTTGCAGTGTTAACACTCGTGGCATCTGGCACTGTCAATTTATGTCCACTCAAGGTGCTTTTTTGCCACTGACAGGCTCAGATGATTATTCTAAGTGTCTATTGAAAAATCCCCACAGAGACAGACCTTTTTGGTTATGATTATATCCGTTTTTGTTTAACCAGAAACCAAATTAACAGTAATTTTAGTGTATATAGAGCCAGTATATTTTTTACTTCTGACTGGATGAATTAAGGGTTTATTTCAACTAAACCAGAGTTGGTGATTGTTAGAAGAGTGGAAAGACAAGTCAAAAGGGTTTTTGTGAGTTTTATTTAATTTCTGTCGACTGTGAAGTGTGTTTTATTTTAAAATTACTGTTTATTTAAATGGAGTCTGGTGGGTTTGGCGACAGAGATTTCAGGGCTGTTTCTGATTAAAAAGTGGCTATGTTCAGACTGCACGTAAATCACTTTTGTTTCTCAAATCAGATCACGGAAGCATGAGAAATGGAGGTCTATAATTTCGCACTTCAAACAATTTATTTTGTTGCTCCTCATGCTGTCCTCCTTAGTGCTCTCCTACCCGTTTTCCACCAGCATGGAACTGGTTTTGTTCCGTCTCTTGCGCGTAATCTTGAACCATTCAGAGCATTTCGTTTAGAAATAAGTTGGTTCAGAGCCTGAAAAAGTTTGTTCTCAACTGGAACCAAGAAATAGCAGGTTTTTCCTTGACCTGGAGTGGCAGCTGTGACAACGTCAGTGGGCGTGTTATATTCGACAGGTTGGAGAGAGAGGATGGAGAAGGCAACAATGGGAAAGTCAAGTGAGAAATCTTCGGGAAAAAAAGATCATGCGGTGGTCTCATTGAAGATGCACAATTGCCATTAACATTTAATTGCAGCCTGTTTGCTGCTGCAGCCCAGTACTGTGCCAAAATTGTTGTCTCCTTAAAGCCACAGTGTGTAGGAATTTCTCCTATCTAACGTTGAAATCATATATTGTATTCAAACAGATGGCACACTCTAGCGCCTCACTGTTTCAAACACGTATTGCAACAACTGTCGCCGCTGTGTACCAGAAAGCTATGATAACACTGATGAAACCATGTCATCCGATACTACATGGAGTATTCATTCAGGCTCCTACACAGACACACACGACACGAGTTGACAAACCCCCTCATCACCATGCTGGCTGTGTTTACAACGTAGGACTGTTGGGGCGGATGTAAATTGAAACAAACCAATCACATCTTGTCCTTTGACAACTGACAAGTGGCTCAACCTCACACACCTCATCCCTCTCCTCGCATCACTGAGCCACTAACAGCTGTTACTGGCCAGTGGCACTACTGCCGCATAACAAAGTCCCACTCTTTGAGCATAATGCAGGATCATGTATTATGCAGCATCACGGGAGACATAATCCTCGTTGCCAAGAAAGTGCAAAAGGGAATCAAAAAGGCAGCGTGACCGGTGAATTAAAAAAAACAAGGGTCAGCATTGGGGTAGCCTTTCCCAGGTGGAGAGAGCTGCTGAAGGAGAAAGGTAATGCAATCACAGGCCAGCGCTAACAGCGGCTAACAGCCAACAGCGGCGCTGGCCTGTGATTGCATTACCATTCTCCCTCGGCAGCTCTCTCTACCTGGGAAAGGCTAACCCGATGTAGGCCTTCGTTTTTTAATTCGCCGGTCACGCTGCCTTTTCTATTCCCTTTTGCGCTTTCTTGGTGACAAGGATTCCGTCTCCCGTGATGCTGCATATGCATGATCCTGCATTATGCTCAAAGAGTGGCACTTTGTTTCAAATTTGCCAGGGTAGTAGCGAAGCGCCTCTTGCTCCTCTCCTTCGGCTCCTCAGTCACGCAGTGCTGGCCTGGCTCTCAACGAAAATGCAATGGAACCCCACAGACGACTTACCCGCACAATGTACAAACAAATCCGAAATTCTCCTTTTACGAGAATAAGTCATATTATTGGTGGAGGTAATAGTACACCAGTGATGACATATTTATGAATGCAGACATCAATTTTTGCCAATAAACAACTGAAAATGTTACACAATGTCCCTTTAATCATTTAAGCCCTGTTTCCACCAAGCAGTACAGTACGATACAGTTCAGTTCGGTACGCTTTTTTTCCGTTTCCACTGTGAAAAGTTGTGGATGGTACCAATGGAATCGTTCTGTACCGTCCCCATGTTTGGTCCCCCCTCTGTTGGGGTCCCCAGCACACAGATCTGGTGCTAAAAGGTGGAGCTGTGAACACTGCAGTCTGATTGGTCAATCCTCACTCGGAGAAAGAAAAAGGTGTTACAGAGTGTAGTTCCTGTGGGCTCCAGCAACACTAAACCCCTGAGCTTGCCTGAGAAGGACTAAATGCACAAACCTGCTATTTTTAAATATCCCATGGAGAGAGACTCCAAATATAAAGGGATGATAAACGAGGTACAGACTGATAAAGGAGGAAATACAGTGAGTGCTGGACGGAGCAGTGAGTGACAACAACCCCGCCCACATTTAAGAGGACTGTTTGTGGTGGAAACGCTAGGGTCTAGGTACCATGTCTGAAGGGTTACTGTTGGTTCCAAAGGTGCCATACTGAAAGTGTTTGGTGGAAACGAGGCTTAAGACACAAAAACGTTTGAAAAAAGGGTCCAGGTTTGAAATACCAAACTTACCTTTTACATTTGTTTAAAGCTGAAGCATTCATCACCAAAAGATTGGAGTTTTGTGTTTAGGAATATACATTTTTGTTAATTCAAAGCAGCAGAAATAATCAAACATGTCATTCACTACAGTCAACAACAAAGTAGAAGAGCTCACCATCACATAAACAGATGCTTACTGTTGAAATAAAAAAAACACCAACTTGACTTCACTGTTGACCATTTATTCCACAAAACATACAATGCAAAGCATGTGCACTGTACAAGCCTTAACATTATGAAAATACTCATAACATGCCTGTTTTTTTTTCAATTCATTAATCTTAATTTTGTTCTTGTAGTCACCCAGATCTACGTTTCTTTTTTAATGACATAGTATAACTTGTCTATTGAACGTTGCTTTTTGCATTGCTTTTGTCAGTTTTTGTCCTTGTTAGCTCATATTTCCACCTTGACTATATTATAAATATTAAGTAAAATTAAAATATTTCAGTCTTACCTGAACTATACAAACATACTGGTATGACAGTTGACACAAGTAGACTCAATTTCATTGTTAAACTGTGCGTAAATTGAAACAGGTATAAAACCTGGCAGTGTTTTCCATGTGCTACACACAGCGGTGTCAAGTGCAGCTGCTGGTTCGAGACACAAGCTTTTTAAAATCTGTAACTTTTGCTGCTGGTAACGGCTCCTTAAACATCCCAGTCCAGTAATGTTTCTTATATCAGTAGTCCTAACTAATACCAGTTACACAAGTCCTTGACAACATCCATTTTTAGGGGAGAAAGATCCATTTTTATTTGTGGCACAGCAGTTGTGGAGGCTTGTTTCTGTGGTCCGAGGGGTTAAAACCAGAGGGTTAGACGCTCATTAATGAGTCTTAGTGTGTAAAAAATACACAAACACTTCTGAAAGGTAGGCAGCAGGTGGTTCTCAAGGTTAAGTGACAAGACCCCTACGAAGGTTGGGTTACTGTTTGTACAATTTCGAAGACACCTCAAACGCAGTTCCCATTTATTCCTCCGATCCAGTGAAGCACCTTGTCGATGTCTTCTCCAGTGCAATCTCCGTCCAATTTACACACCTTCATCACGTAAAATATACAACAACCCTCAATCTCATTAGTTTATATTATGTTAAATGTTATACACATATTAAAATTTTTTACAAACCAAACTGATTGTTAAACCACACAGTATCACATCTGTACAAAAAAAAGGTCACAAAACTAGGCGAAAGAAAGAAAGGGATTTGTTTTTTGGCAATTAAAAGCAACAGCCTGGTCTGTCACAAAACCACAAATTAAGGGGTTAAATACTGAATTCTGGAAATGAAAAAGGAACAGTACATCTAGAGCTCAACAGAGTCTGTAGTTGTGATAAAACTGATCGTCACGTTCCCGTAAATGTTAACAGAAAAACATGGTTAAAAAGGGGGTTAAGTGGCTGAACGCCTGAGGACACATATATAGTCTGCGACCAGAAACCAAGCTCAAGGTGGTGACGAGAAATACCCTGCAGGTCATTGCGAGTACAATAACTAATATCTTCTCCTTTGTCTAGTCAAGTTCGGCTTTCTGGGATACGATCATGGACAAAAGGCTTTTATAAAGGTTCAGATTTCAGCTCCTCCACCCTGCACTCCAGGTCGGCCACCTACAGAACACAGACAGAGAGGAAAAGGCTTAATTATGCTGCTTTTGTGCTTCACAGGAAGTCAGCAACATATATAGTAAGCTCCAGAATATCTGACTCCATTATCAAGAATTCAGACATTCTTCAGGATACAAATGGTCTAGATTGTTTTGGTGTGAGTTGCTGAGTGTTGGAGATATCGGCTGTACACCCACCCACCAACATATCACTGCGCAGAGGGAAGAGTGCATCTACTCATGGATGAGAGGCTTGTGACAGCGGGACTTGTTAACACTAATGGCGTCCTCTGCTGAGCTGTTACGTTAGCTAGCTCACTGGTGCTAGGTCCCAACTGGTGCAGCCGCAGGATCTAGATTTGTCCTGGGTCATTAGTTTGAGGTTCACAGTTTTTTGTTTTTCTTTAAAGATTATTTTTGGGGTGACTTTTGCCTTTATTGATAGGACAGCCAAGATAGAGAGGAAAGGTGGGAGGAAGAGGGGGGATGACACGCAACAAAGCCTGTGCCGCTGCAGAGGACTCAGCCTAGACGGGTCCCCGTCATACTTTCGTTTGGCCATGTCGTCAAGCTAGTTTGCGGTCTCTGTCAAGTAGCTGTCCATTGGTAGCTGAGCAGGAAACAGCACTTCAGAATAAAAGCTCTGTGCCAGAAATTCAAAGTATTTCAAAATAAAGTGTCTTCTTTACTAACTTGACACATTCCCAAGTCACTTGTAGCCCATTCAGAATGGACCTGCCACCCACCAGTTGGGAACCACTGCTGTAGATGAGTGCTTCTCTCTGCGCTGTGATACAGGTGGCAGTGTAGTTCGGTAGAATATAGTTCCTACATGAAACTGCTCACAACAAGGTCTGTGGATTATCTTGAGTAATCGGGTCATGATTTCTGGAAAGAGACATTTTCGGCAGGAGGAACTTTGTCAAAGTTCTAAGAGACCAAGGAATGAACTGATGTAGTTCTTAGAACGCAGTTCGGATGGACTTTTTTAGCTCCTGTTTTAGATTAGCTTTAGATAAGCTCTCCTCACCATGGATGCATGAAGAGAACTCTATAGCTGTTGGTGGGTCTCGTGTGTGACAAAGAACTGTTGAGGAGAGACTTGTTGAGATCGAGAAATATCCAGAGCTAAACGACCGTCATTATTAAGACCATGGCCAAAAAGATATTGCCTGGCGAGTCGTAGCTCTGAAGATCGACTCCTCAGTTGAGAAATCACATTTAAGTCGGGGCTCTCCACACATAATTTTAAGCAAACGCAGAGGTGGAAGAGGTTCAGATCTTTCAGTAGAAGTAGTAATACCTTCATGTGGTCGTCCGTTGACGAGCTGCAGTGCGACGCCTCCAGTGTATGCTCTGTGTGGCCACGGTGGCACCAGTAGGTTTTCAGCTTTAGTGAGTCCACAGAATTGTTCAATCTGAGAACGCTTATTGCTGTTGAGTTTTTCATTTGTAGTTTTTTGGCACTTTGGGCACAAGCTGAGTGCTGCTAGAATCACTCTGGATGGTAGTTCCATCATATTGGAAAGAAGGCAGACATCTCTACAGCCGATATCTCCAACACTCTGTAACTCATGCCAGAATAATCTAGACTGATAAATAGCACTGCAGGTAAGAGGGAAATTGTGTGATGTTTCTTAAATTGTTGGCAAGGAACACATTTACATTTCGTTCAGATAGTATCACCCTCATGCTGCAGTGTGAGTCACATTGAGCTTTTTTTAACAACAACATACAGTCTAAATGTGGTCCTCTGAGGTTTTGCTGCTACATGAAGAGCTTTCACCTCATAGAAATGTGTGGTATGGTTTGTATAAAGGCCACAAGACTCACTGAAGCAGTTTTGAGACCAATTGTTCTCATGAGTGCTGTAAAAAAAAAAAAAAAAACCTAGCAGAGCATCAAACTGCAACCAAGAAGCCAATTAAAAGTTTCTTTGCAGGAGCCATTAAAAAACTCCTTAATCAGTCAAAAACACTGTAAGCTACTTCTTTTAGCACTAAATATGCATGGGCTGAACAATACCAAAATGTCACTACTAATATTCTTGTCTTGTTTCTAGCCCCCCTCCATGTACCTGCTCCTGGAGTTGCCCTGACTCCTCCTTCAGAAGAGAGGCCTCAGCTCCAACTTGTGCACAACGCTGGGTCTCCTTCTTCAGGTACTCAATCTCCCTGTTAAAGGAAGCACATCAGAGTGTCAGACTGTCTAATGGGATAGCTTGGATGTTTCAAAGTGGGGTTGTATGAGGTACTTGAGCTTACTTCTGCTGATACTCCTTGATCAGGCGTTTGGCTTTGCTGTACTTGCGCTCCAGGGCCTGATACTGGGACTGCGTCTCCTTCAGGTGCTCGTCCACCGCCTGGCACAGACTCTGAGCCTCCATCCAGTAGCCCTCCAGCTTCTCCATACGCTCCTTGTTCTCCTGCAGGGTTTGCTCCAGCTGGGCCTTATCCATACGCCAGCGCTGCTTCTCCTGCTCCGCGTGGTGCAGCTGGAGAAACAGGTGAAGCCTCCATCTCAATCACAAGCTAATGTTATCTCTGATCCTTAAAATGATCAGTGCTTCTGTTCATCCTATGGGATTAGGATTGACTATAATCATAATTTATCAGCCTACCTTTCTCTTCAGCTGCTGGATCTCAGCCTGGGTCACAGCGTGCTTTATTTGGAGCTTTATAACAAAGACAGATGACAGTTTTAAATACATGTGTTAAAATCGGGCCCATCAGAGGAAACAAGATGTGATTACACGGAAAATGTCCCAATTAAAGACGTTCACTTTTCACCTCTTTGTATTTATGTGCTAGTTTCTCAGGGTCCGTCTCCAGAGGCGACATGTCCTCGTTCTCTGCCAAGTCAAACACCTCGATGGCGCTGGGATACGGAGGACTGACCTCCTCATCGTCGTCCTCTTCTTCGTCTGTGCCATATTCACCACCCTGCGAGGGAAGAAGTCCAGGTTAGAAACACTCAGTCAACTTTGTATTAATAGATATCATTATGAAACTTCCCCCAGTAGATTGCTTATGTTAAATAAAATGTATAAGTTTTCTTAAATTTTATGTTTAAATTTGCTGTAATTTGCGTACAATTCCAGAACAAAACTTTAAACATTGGAAAAAGCTATGTTTAAAAATTTTTGTTTACTTTTCTTGACAAAAGAAAATTTTGTATATGTATTTTTAAATCAGAAAATACCTTCAACAGCCACAATAAAATATTAGATAAAGCAGTGTACTAATGGCATATGAACAAAGCCCTCTGTAAAAAAAAAAAAAAAAGCCTTCAGAATATAGGAGGTAAATGTTTGGAATTTGGGGATTTCTAAAAGAAAAAAAAAACCAAATATTTGTTTAAATTTATTGTTAAATATTTGAATAAAACGTCATAAAACAAAAACAAAGTGAAACAGTCATTTACTCGTGTCTTTAAAAGCATATTTCTGTGCTGTGACACCAATCGGCCACTAGATGGTGCAAACCTCCAAAGCGCTGACTGTACTCTCCATTATACAACCTAACGCTTTTCAAGAACCACCCACCGTCACCCTGCATGAATGGGGCAACTTCCTGTCTGTTGTTATAATGAAACTACAGGCGGTTTGTGAGCACATGATGTGTTTATGTACAACTGAAACATCAGAGACACATGAGATTAACAAAGCAAAGGGTACAACATCCCAGTCATCCCGATTCGTCCCCATTTTAGAGCCGAGCTTATCGTTTGATCAGCCTGATACACGCTGGACACAACAGTGTGGCTTCTCGCCCAGAAGCACAACACAGACACACCACAGAGCGTGGCTTCTGTTCATGATGGGATGAATTTCATAATCCTAAAGGGGAACCAAGAGGACACAGTGCTAGCGAATGATTGCAAAAAATGATCTGTTTTTCATTATGAGGATTGAGAAAGTATTTTGTGCCTGAACAGGTTAAAAGTTACATAAACTTTAAAGCTATTTAGTGATGCTTTAATTCTGTTGTCGAGCAGCTTTGTGTTGGCCTATTTTTCTACAACAGCCGCTCAATAATCACTGATGTCCATTTATTGATTTCTTACTTTCATTATTGTTTTTCTGACACTGGAATTGATCTTCTCTAAATATTGACGAGACATCAAGTGAGCTGTAAAAGTTAACAGCCTGAATCTCCCACTTAATTCTCAAAAATCATGGCAGTGGTGGACTGTTGGGAAGCACAGTCACTCAGGTACTGTACTTTGGTACTATCTCGCCCAGTGTCAGCTGGGATAGGCTTCAGCCCCTCTACAACCCCTAACAGGATAAGCGGTTATGGAAAATGAATGAATGAGTATATTTACGCTTCAGTATTGACAGGACAGACAGAAGTACTGCAAAAGAAACTAAAAAGAAACTAACATTATAAGTATACGGTATATTTAGAATATTTTACCCGCTATAACTTGCTGTCAGACATTCCTATCCAACAGGGAACTGAATTAAAAGTGAAACTTGTCTATGCTTTCTTCAAAACCACCAGACTCCATTGACAAAAACAGCAATTTTACCTCACAGAACACAGGAGCTGCTGGTCTACCTTTGCCTCGATTGGTTGGTTTGTTTGTATTATTGTGTGACGTTGGTGTTTTAAAGGGTCAGTTCAGATTCACCAAAGTCACACAATAACATAAACAAACTAACCAGTCGAGGCAAAGGTAGACTAGCAGCTCCTGTGTTCTGTGGGGTAAAATCGCTGTTTTTGCCAATGGAGTCTGGTTGCTCCATCGGAAAGGTAAAATGGTCGAAATATTCCAGATTTTGCGCACACTTACATGGGAGTTGACTCGACTAGACTTTAAGTGGCTTAAATACATTTTTCTGCTGCCCTCGTTCACAGTAAACTGCTTTGCTTCTTTTACCGTACACCAGTCTGCTTCTCTAAACTGGGAGCATGCCGACTGACATCCACACTGACTACAGAGAACTACCTCATACAAGCCCACTTAAAAAAAATCCAAACTATCCCTTTAAGTAAAAGGTCAGAACACTTCTTCCACCACTGGATCATGGTAGTATGTGCGTGTGCATGCAAGTGAAGGGAGAAGGAAACTGATTAGTAAGCACTGCACCCTCACTTCTGCACCACTGTGCATGTGCAGACGCTGCACCACCGCTGATTCAAGAATGACAAACCAAGCAGTTTTCTTAGTGCTCCTTGTTCCAGAGGATCTTAAAAACGAGCCCTGAGCACAGACACTAACCTCTTGTTCGTCCATGTACTGGTTGTAGCGCTGCTCCATCATCTCCCTCTGCCAGCGCTCCTGCTCCAGGGTCTGCTGGATGAGCTGGGCCACTTCGCTCTGTTCTCCCGGCTTCTCACGCCCGATCACAAACCTGAGATATGACAGTCGGCTCAGTTAGAAGTGAACTCTGACATGCTCAAAGTGGCTAGCTGAAGCAAAATAGTAATTTATCTGTTGTGGTGTGATGCTGTATGCGCATGCTAAATAATATATGATGGTCCTGTTTTTACTGCTGACCACTGAGGAGCACATACACAGCCTCCATAAGGTCCAAGAATGTGTTTTTCATATATAATAAACTGCTCACAGCCCTCTCCAGTTGCTATAGTGTGATGTGTTAATGTAGTAAGGAATGTGCCGGCTCTCTGATGACAGAAAATGTCTTCCTGTTTAGAGCTGAACAAAGGCAGTCTCTCTGGAGTTGGCCTCTTCTATGATTAAAATCAAACGCCCCTCTCTGCCTCTCCTTCAGCTCATTGTACACTTCATTATAGGGACTATATGTTTCCTGATTGAGGCTCACAAATCTCTGTCCAATTAGAGCTGCCATGTAAACAGCGAACAGGAAAAAACAACGTAAATCACAATGAAGCCACAGACGGTTATTAAGCCAGCCACTGCAGCCTTTCAATTTCTGCGGCACTAACGGGTAATTAAACGCACTTCCTGCCCCCATCTATTTGTCTGCCTGACGGTTGTTTTTATGAATAGGTCGGAGCTCTAGCGCCCCCATCACTGCAGGAGATCCATAATGTATGAGCTATCTATGGAGGTCTCTGATCTTCACAAGTCACACAACACTAACAATCACCCCAACAGCGCTGACCACTAAACCCTGAATTATGAATGAGCTCGGATGACAAAAGGAGCACGTAGGGAACAGTCGGCTCCACCAAGAACACCAAAGAGCGGAGCTACAAATATCCCTCTGGCATTTCAAAATGATACTTCTGGTGCCAAGTGTGTTTGTTCCTGATAACTGTGTTTTCTGTGGAATCTTTGGACCGTATTCAGGATGTCTCAGAAAGGGAGCTTTTCCACACTGAAGGGTATAATCATGACCCTGTGAGACTTGAGATATAAATCTGCAGTCTGGTGCGCTGAATGGGCAGGATGTGGTAGAAGTCAGTCCTGCGTGTAAGGCTGGCTGTGTATATCAAGAGGAAACCATCTCTGCGAGTTGAAGTCACAGCGAGCTGAGGCAGATGAGTGTAACAACACGTACGTCCTGGTCACAGCAGAGGCTAAAAGCAAGGTGGCAACTGTGAAAATAAATGCCCGTTTCACTGAGGAGCACAGCATGCTAACAGGCTCACAGTGACAGGCTGACATGTTGATGTTTAGCAGGAAATGTTTACTGTGTTGTTCACCTGCATGTTAGCATGCTAATATATGTTTGCTAATTAGCACAAAGTACACCTGAGGCTCGTGGAAATGTGTTAAAGCTGGGGCAGTTTTCTGGCAAAGGAAAACAAATTACCAGAATTCGAAAATACATCCTCCTGCAGCTCTTCCCTCTCATGCATGCCAGGATTCATACATGGTGCTTGAAGTACTAGAATTTGGCACTCCGAAAATTACTTCATAAAATGTTTTAAAAAACGTTTTAAACTAGGAAGCCGAGAGTGGCCGTCCTTGCAAATATTTTCTATTTCTGTATGAATCCTATAAGAATGGAGCATCAGCAGGTTGCTAACTTCCAGTAAATAGTCGGCACCAGGATGTTTCGCTAGCTAGCAAAACCCTCCCACCGGAGCAGCGTCAGTTGTTAGCGCAAGTTGTGAGCTGTAATGCGGCAGTTAATAAGCAGGTGTGTGTGTCTGACTGTGAATGGTGGAGCTGTTATATGGATTTGTGGAGACTGTTAGCTGCAGAGGTGGTTGTTAGCAGCTAGCAATACTTGTTAGCCTTGAAACTGCAGCAGAGGAGCAGGCACTGGTCGCCAGACTTAAAATCTGTTGATCCCTGCAGAACTCCACACAAATCCCGACTGTCTAAAGAAGGTTTGTGGTGTTATTGTTGTTTGACAGGCACATAGGAGGCTCCATTAACTGTAAGTGTAACTGTGCTGTAAGTTAACAGTCTGTAACAGAGCTGAACGTCCAGTTTTAATCACCAACACTGTAAGAGGACATGACTTAAAACCTCCAGGGCTAGATTTTCTAAAGCCTGAAAACAGGGCCAAGAGGAGGTGCAGAAGTCTAGTCTTCTCTCAGTCCACTTGAATTACAGTATGTTCAAGGTTATAATGGGATTTTGCCCAACTACACCAAAAACACCTATTTCAGCTTTAAGTTTTTCAGGTATTTAGTCATAAAATTTTGTTCTGATGGTAGCATGAAATTTGCAGTCCATCCAATGGTTGTCAAGATATTCCAGTTGAGAGTGTTAGTGGTGTTCCAACTAGTTTCATCCCTCAAGTCTTGCTGCTGTTGTGGCTAATGAACATTGCACTGGTGTTGGATGATTTGTGTTTGTTGGCGTTAAAGGACGCCAAAGCATTTGCAGTAAAATCCTAGCTGTTCAGAGTAACTCTTACTTGACAGTTCCTGAGGTGTTCCTGAGTACGGAGGCGGCAAAGTTCTGGGTGACTCCCACCAAACTGGTCCCATCCACCTCCACAATCAGGTCATTCACCTGGATCCTGGAGGAGGCAGTTAAAAGAGAAGTTAAAGGATTAACAGTAATAACTCAAGTGTGGCCTTTGTTCATCATCTTTATACTGAAGCCCACACAAGCCACACTCCATTTATAAGCTCTCGTTCTTGGCAGCAAGACCCGTGTGCAGCTGCCAGGAATCAGAGAGACAAGTGGGACAATGAAGCTTCCACTCCTGGAAATAAAACTACAACTGCTAACCTCAGGCTGACACATGGTCTACGAGGCAAAGGCCTTTTTAAGTCCGTCTCGCATGTGTCTTTACGACATAAAGAATCAGGATATTCAACATGAATTAACGTACCTGCCGTCCCTGTGTGCTGCTCCTCCATCTGTGACCGTCTTCACAAAGATGCCCAGCTTCTCCAGGCCCATGTCGGCCCCTGCACCCATCCCGATGATACTGATGCCCAGGCCCTCACCATCTGAAAGAGAGAGGGGAAAACCACACCAGCTGTTAGCATACTGTTTTTGGTCAGTTTAATGTGTTATGCAGTCATGTCTTTGTGAGTCAAGCATGGGAGCTCATGGACTGAGGCGGTGTTACCACTCTCTGTGGGTGGAAAACATGTCTTTGATTCCATGTTCATGTTGTCACTCTTGGCATTTACATTTTTGGTAATAATTTGTGGCTGTGGACTACTTTCAGAGAAATGTGACTGAAACATTGGCAGTTTGATCTCTGGACCATCAGAGTAAATGAGGGTGGAGAAGTACAAGAGCAGAGCTCGCCCCTCTCCCTTCGCCACAGATGTGATCCAATTGTGTGTGTCCTAGAAGCCTGACAATGCACTTCCTTCCTCATAAAATATTTACAAAGCCAGTTTTAAACCTGGCATTGTTTACATTCATGATTGTTTGGTAGCAGTCATCTTCTTCACGTTGCTGCACGTCTTTGCACAGTACTGCCCCCACCTGTCAGTCGGTGAAATAGCATGAAATCAGCAGCAGGAATGATGATGATACTTTAATCGTCATGGTCTCACTCCCAACATGTCAAATACCAACCCTTTGTCAGTGGCCCATTGGTGTCAGACACTGACCTATAGAAGCACCCTCTGGGCAAGTTCTGTATCTGTACTGTATCAACACATTCTCTGGGGGAAATTTTACTTCTGAGTCAAATCGACACCGTCGCCTGACATGTACCTCCGCAGAAATGTAACCACACGTTGCAGCAACACAGACGCCCCTGTCTATTTCTGTTAGCTGAAACCATTTCCCTCAGTGGAAACGAAGCTTTTATTTACTTTAATTTCACAAATAAGAAACAATAAATCGGGGTGTCTGTGGCTTAGTGGTAGAGCAGGTGCCCCATGTACAAGGCTGATTCAACTCCAGTCTGTGGCCCTTTGCTGCATGTCACTCCCTCTCTCTCCCCCCCTTCACACTCATCTGTCCTATCAATTAAACGCTTAAAAATGCCCAAAAAAATATCTTTAAAAAAAAAAAAAAGAAACTATAAATTGTGAAGACAATAAAGCCTCCACAAAAATAGCATTTTAAGTCTTGTGTGTGATTTATCCTGGCTTCATATGAGCAGAGGAAATCTCCACTTGTCACTAGGCTAATTTATACAATGTAAAATGCCATAGGCTTGTGCTAATAATGTTAGCATGTTGTATTTGTTTGGAAAACATGTTTAGTATAAGACAGTTGTTTTGTCAGTGAACCTTGTGAGTTGTAATGGAGCTGAATTTTGTAACATTACCTTTGTTAAATGTTGCTGTTGTCCCTGGCTTCATATGAGTAGAGGAAATGTCAGCTAGCTGCTAGGCTAATTTATACAATGTAAAATGCCATAGGCTTGTGCTAATAACGTTAGCATGTTGTATTTGTGGGGAAAATGAGTCCAGATAAAGACAAGTGTTTGTCTGTGAATGCTGCGAGTTATAGTGAAGCTGATTTGTGTACTTGTGTTTGAAGTTGTCTCTATTAAGCCATGTTTAATGTGTGTTTAATGTGTGTTTTGAATCAACTAAACTTTACAGCACTTCAAAGAAACCTCCACCACTCAGTACTGTTTTGGAGGTGTAACTGCCACCACCGCATTAGTAAAAACGTGCATAGGCTTCGGCGTAGGCTCTACCGCACAAATATAAATCCCCCATTACTACCAACCGACACTAGGTCAGTGGCCTGTCATGTCAGGATAACGTCATGATGGTCATTTTGACAGTTTATCAGCAGTCAGATAAAAGTCATCTGAAAATCTTGTTGCAGTTTCTGCCGTACCAGTAGTACAAGGTGCAAAAATGTAAGCGTATCTTCGCAAAAATATGATCACAAACAAATAAATAATCTCCATTTGAAGTTGCAGTTTGGCGTGAGGTTTTCTGTGGGTTTTTATCTTGAGGTTAAGGTAAAGATTAGGTTAATAATAATCCACAATATGGCCAGATAACCCAATGTCTGTGTGATGCAGGACATTAGGCACCACCCCTGGGTAAAATACTAAGCTATTAAGCAGGATCTATGGTCGTGCGGCAGGGCCATTGTGAGCATTTATACTTGTGCAGTGGTGTGTCTGTGTCACTCTGCAGTTACACTAGTCATTAGTCAGCGGCAGAGGTTTCTGTGGAGTGCTGTAGAGTTTAATTGATTCAAAACACACATTAAACATGGCTTAATAAAGACAATTTCAAACACAAGTACACAAAACAGCTTCACTATAACACACAGCATTCACAGACAAACACTTGTCTTTATCTGGACACATTTTCCCCACAGATACAACATGCTAATGTTTTTAGCACAAGCCTATGGCATTTTACATTGTATAAATTAGCCTGTGGACGAGCGGAGATTTCCTCTGCTCATATGAAGCCAGGATAAATCACACACAAGGCATAAAAATACCAGGTTTTAGTTATAAGCAAAGCAGAAAGGTGAGTTTTTAGCTTAAATATTTCTGTCTCCATATCCAGTGGGAGAATCTGTTCCAGAGTTTGAATCTAAAACAGCAGAAAGCAGCTTCACCGCAGGTCTTTGTCTGATTTCTTTTTTGCAACGGTGAGCAGCAGAGTCTGTGGAGATGATGAGGGGGTCTACCAGGGACACGCAGCATATCTCTGCAGCGCATCAACCTCATAGTCAGGGGCAAGTCCATGAAAAGATTTCTAAAGTAGCAGCAGGATTTTAAATCAATCCTAAGACTAACTGGAGGCTATGCAAGGATCAGTGGTGATGCGTGAGCTCTTTTGTTTTTAAGACTGACAGCAGCATTCTGTACGCTGCTGAAATAGATTTATAGTTGTAATAAAATCATGCACAAGCTTCTTTGTGTCTCTAGGATAAAGACAAGAGTCGACCTTCACGTAGTCTTGAGATGATAAGAACACTATTTCAGTTAACGTCTTCATATGTGACTTGAAACTTAGATCAGAATCAGTGATAATACCCAGATTTCCTGCCTGAGGTGTATCGTACTGAGGTATTAATTTGTAAGCACTGTTCTGTCTTTTATAAGGACAGCCTCCACTTCCTGATTTAATGAACAGTAAACACATCATTTATATAGAACATGGTCACATATGGTATCCTGTGTAACCTGCCCCTGTACATAACTCTAAATATAGTCTTCTATAAATAAATTAATGCGCCATAATGTTGAAGAGATGTTGAAGGAAGTGCGGCTCACTGGGGGAAACGGAAAGCAGTCGGTGAACACTGAAGGCCTTTTTACATAAGTAATAAAGATTTTTTTTCATTTGGCTTCAAAGAGACAGAAAGGACAAATCATATAGTCCAGTAGGAGGTTAATCACATAAACCAAAAATTCATTTTCAAATTCCTTCCTGTGAATGTAAAATTTCTTGTACTCATTTCGTTTCCCAATTTCATGCAAACCGCCCACCTGGTGCCCGAAGCAGGTTCAAATAAATGCTAAGAGTTTCTCAGATACTGTTACAGAGCACTGGGAAAAAGACTGCAGAATTTTTAGATGACTTTATAATGTTCTGCACCTTTCTCCAGCTCCACGGGGAACAGGTCCAGCCTCTCCACCCTCTTCTCCAGCTCGTACTCAGCAGACGCCGCCATGGGATCCACATCTTCATTACGCCTGTCGTAGTCCTCGTTGGGGTAGGTGGCAAACACCTGCAGCAGGAAACACAGACGCACGGTGAGGCTGAGAAAAACAAACACTTAATGTCCTCCTCCAGGAACATTTTAGTAATATGTATACCAATATTTATATTAAATTCTGGATGGGGACTCGTGTCCTGCCCATCACAGCTGCTTTCGCTAGCTTGACTGCTGAAAAAGCAGTGTGCATCAACGTTAGCATTAGAGGAAACTTCAGGGAGATTCAGCCATACACATATAAGCCTCAATCAGACACAGTTGAGAGTCTGTTGTGCACCAAAATCAGCCGCTAGCAGACAGAACAGAATGTTGTGTAGTTAGCATCACTAACAGTTGTGAAACATATAATAATATGGGCTACGATGGGGGTTTTGATAGTGTAAGAAAGCTCCAGGGCCTGGTTTACATCCAAAAACTGCACAGCACTGTGGTAAAAAAGAAAAACCTGCCCACCATTACCTCAAAAGGTTGTTAGTGCACTACATCTAGTTTCATCTGTTCAAAAACACAAGTGTGGAAGTAACTATTTTTGGTTTTATGTGTATGACAGAGCTAGGCTAGCTGTTCCCCAATGTTTCCAGTCTTTGTGCTAAGCTAAGCTAAGTTAACCATATCCTGGCTGTAGCTTCATATTCAGCTAACAAACATGATAGTGGCATCAGTGTTTTCATCTTACTGTCTTTGTTTCATCCATTTAAAAAGTTATGCGTGAAAGTAAACTTTTTTGGTATTATGTGTGAATTGAGCCAGGCTACCTGTTTCCCCTTGTTTCCAGTCTTTGTGCTAAGCTAAGCTAACTGTAGCCTGGCTGGAGCGTCATGTTCAGTGTACAAAATGACAATGGTATCAATTTTCTCATCTAACTCTCAGCAAGAAAGCAAATAAGTGCCTTTCCCTAATTTGTTTTATCCGTACAAAAACTTTCATGTGAAAATGACCTTTTTTGGTTTTATGTGTGGACAGAGCCAGACTAGCTGTTTCCTAATGCTTCCAGTCTTTGTGCTAAGCTAAGCTAACTGTATCCTAGCTGGAGCTTCATATTCAGCATACAGACATGACGGTGGTCTCAGTTTTCTTATCTTACTCTCAGCAAGAAAGCAATCAAGCATTTGTTGCACATGATGTGTTCAAAGACCGTTGGAAATCCAACAATAATTTCTTTTACAGTTTCTGATTATGATAATTTTTTGTTGTTTTAAAAAAAAACATGCCTTTCAGACCCATTGACCATTTTGGGGTTTCAGATAGTTTCAAGTCCCTAAACTGGGCCAAAATAAAAAACAAAAGTCCCTCTGCAGAGCTTAAAAAAATTATCTGACATGCCTCCCCTGTTCTGCACCACCCCCGTCGCGCTCATTAATACCAAACAGTCCCTAACATGTCTCTTTTGATTCTCTGCTCCCTGAAGTCTGTAAATGAGCTCTTCCTCTTCTTTGCAGCCTCTGTGGTTTATCACCGCTTCGTGCTGCTACTCAGTTCTTCTTTCATATTCTCCAGATATAGTAACTGCTACTGAAAACACAGAAATGCATCACTTCCTGTGCACCCTGGGGAGCTCGCTAAATGCTGAGTCACTGGTGTATGTATGTGTGTGTGTGTGTGTGTTAACAGGTGAGTGTGACTTCACTATAGGTGATTAAAAAAATCTACAGTGTAATTTGCTGTGGATTTGGTTTTAATCTGCTCACTGTGTGAAAAAACGGATATTATGAACATAATTTAACTCTTAATTTACTGCACCATTTGGTGTACTCTCCTTTTTCTGCATCCTTTTTCTGGATCTACAGGGAAGTCGTCAGTGTGTTGTTATGTAATCGAAGCTAACTTTTGCTTTAGTTTTATTAGAAACTGCACAGTAAAATAACTTCACATGGTCATAGTCAGGGTCGTCCTGAACAGGATTACAGTGAAAATTTCAGCAAACCTCTGAAGGAAAACATCTTTTCATTTAACTTGATTAACTTGACTTTGAAATGATTTTGTTACAGTGTCTTAGAATATCAGTGCGGTGAAATTACCTCAGGTTGTGTATCATCATAGGTACATTTTGAGCAGAAATTCTAAGCAAACTTGTTATAGAATCTTTTTTATCGTATTAGGACTGACTCAATATGATGTGGAGTAAATGCTGTTATCCCAGTCTTTCCTTGTCGTTTTTAGCTGCTCCGAGTACCACTTCATAACAGCACGAATAAATGCACATTAAAATCTAAGCGGCGGCTGGCTGACACTGCTCCTCTGTCCTGTTTGTCCATGCGCTCTGTCCCTTTGCATGCCGCAACGTTAACAGTTACAAATTTGTTTTTCGCTGCATGAGAAAATGGATATATGGCATGAGAGTGTGTGGAAAGTCATGGTCAGAGCATCACAAGTTCCTCTT
The DNA here is from genome assembly GCF_011397635.1 of Epinephelus fuscoguttatus. NCBI lineage: Eukaryota > Metazoa > Chordata > Actinopteri > Perciformes > Serranidae > Epinephelus > Epinephelus fuscoguttatus. The sequence continues at coordinate 30,600,293 of NC_064771.1, forward strand.
CAAGGTGGGAATTTCATGTCCAGGTCTGACATTTCTATATCATGTTTCTGTGCGACCCACTGCTGAGAGATTTAAAAAGCAGCTGATAGCAGTTAGCGGCTAACTCAAAGAAGAACAGCAGCCGTACATGTCTGCAAATTGGGAGAACAATGAGGCTTGGGAGCTCCTTACCCTCCAAGCAGAGGGGGAGACCAGCAGCTATATAACAAGGATGGTGAATGATTATTATTGCCGTGTTATGCCAGAGTTATTGTTTATAAAGCGCTGCCGACAAACGTTATTTGTCACACTAGAAGCCGACGCTGTTGTGTTACATTTGACGCCTGTCAACCGCCTGTCAGAATGTCGGCATGTTGTCTAAAAGCAAACACCGAAGCGACATGATGATGATGTTGTGTGGTTCTGTGTAAAAGTGCAAAGGCAGCATGAAGAACTGACTTTGTAGCGGCTTTGTAGCGCAGTCTCTGTGTGGTAAGGGCTGTAGCAGTGGTTTCCAACTGGTACTGTTTCATACCCTGTTAGAAATGCTCACAATGTTTGCGATTTTAAAAAATGACTGCAGGTTACCAACAAACACTCATGTTGTGGCAACAAATGCAGCAGAGACAGATGAGCTGGATACATGGCTTTGATAACAACTGACCACTGTTGCTAATGCAGACATAATGCAATTCAAATGTATCGACCACTTCAGCTGAGACAGAGGTAGCGTTTCCTCCAGGCACCCCGCGCTGTATCGTTTCACAGCAGTAATGTGTATCAAACACACTGGGGGAGAATCAATCACAACCACTGAAGTTGCTCTCATGAAGACAGAGGCCTCTGTTTCCCACATTCACTCTGGTCGACCAGCATGACAGTTTACATAACCACCTCCAGCATGCTAATGGAGGCCTTCTGCAGCTGCTGTTCACACACACAGACACACAGACACACACACACACACACACACACACACACACAGAGTAAGCTGACTCTTTAAAAGCCTCACTTTCAGTCTTCCAAGGTGATTATGCATTCAGCACCTTGCATGCTCCACTAGCCGCACTCATTCAGAGCTGGACCTTCTTCCTTTCACACATTCTTTCACTTATTTTATCAAACGTCTCAACTTTCCTCTCCGCAGTTGTTTGTTCCCTCCGCTGCCACATTTTAACACGTCTTTGTTTACTCTCTCTCACTCCTCTCCCTCTCTCCCTCGGCTGTTTAGTTTGTCCATCTGTGTTACAAAGTAGCATCTCGTAGCTGAAGTGCTAACCCTTCAGTCATATGGGCCCCGTCGCCCTGGCAACCCCACACTAAAGAGCCTGTCAGTTTTGACAGCGCCTTTGAAATGTAAGCAGCCCCTCCTCTCTCAGATTTAGTCAGTATCATTGTATTTTAATGCATCGTTGAGCAAACTACAAGCCTCTGTTTCTACTTAAAGCCTTCCTCAACCATAAATCGAGGGTTTAAAATGTTATCGCCTTGAGCCAAATCACCACCATCGCTGTATGCAGGGGGAGAAGTGGAAAGCTTTCTGGGGCCCATACAGTAGGGGGGCAGTGGATGCCAACAATAATAATCATGAGCTTGTTTGTCATATGAACTCCGGACAGTTCCCTCGGTCACGTAGCCGGGTTGTAAGTTAGTCACAAACAACAGACTCTCTTGCCGTTCCTTGAATTGTTCTGACAATTTCAACTTCAAGTCTTGTCATCTCTCCTGTTAGACATTTTTGCTAACGTCTTTGTCTAAAAGACTCTTCGTCTTTACCCTCAGATGTTTGTTTTCTTTTAGTTTTGCGCAAGCCGCATCATAGAAACGTCATCAACACGCCCTCTCATTCGCAGGGAACTCTCTGGACCTGCTCTATTCACAAATGGACTCAATCAGACATCACACAGACTTTGTACTTGGGAACTGGCAGGGTAAAGTTCGTTTAATGTCTGATCCAAATGACTCAGACATTTGTTCTCTCACATACAGCTCCTCCAGGTGATAATTTCAGGTTTGCAGTCCATGTGTGAAAGGAATAACCACATTTTATTTTGAGCCCAAATATGCACCATTGCTTATTAAAGCAACAAAAATAAACACTGTACAGTATTTATTGCTGCTTTGGTAAAATGTAAACTGTTCCATAATGAAATCCTGAAAAAGTCTGGAGTGAGTGAATTTCCTTGCGATGCCAGGACCTGCACATAAATCAGGACGTCAGGAAAAAAAGGAGTAGAAAAGGAGGGAGCTGGAAAGGGCTTTAAACCCAAATAATAATGTAATATCCATCTTTTTTAGTCTGCTCAGAAAGCTGCTCCCAGCCTGGCTGAAAAGGCAAATGACAATCCAGACACTAACAGTACAGCTAACATTACTAGCCAAGAGATAACTAGCATCAGTGATGGAGCCCCAGGCCTACCAACACCTGTAAGAAAGAGTATAATAGAGCCTATGTACTGTAGCTCCTATCTCTTTCAGTCAGTTGCCCTTTTTATACAGAGATCGTGCTATGGAGCCGCTGCAGAGTCCCTTCTATGCTGCTGTTGCCTTTTTTCAACAGATCCCAACAGCGGCAGCATCACGCCATTCCAGTGTGTGATTTTAGACAGCTGCTGTTCAATCAAATCAAATCAAAAGAGGCATGACGGGTGTGACATTTAACACAACAGCATCAGCCTCTAGTGTGACATATAACATACACGTCGGTAGCGCTTTATAAACAATAACAATGGCCCGACATGACAGTAACAATCATTTGCCATCCTTGTTATACAGCAGCAGATCTCGTCCTCTGCTCGGAGGGTAAGGAGCTCCCGGACTTCATTGTTTTCTCAATTTGTGGTCATTTTCAGCCACTGTTCTTCTTTGAGTTAGCCGCTAACTGCTGCTTTTTAAATCTCCAGTTTTGGATCACACACATAACACGTAGTCAAAACCTCACAACCGTCCTGCTTGCTGCCCCATTTATACGGACATTGTTTCAATGCTGTCAATACCTACTTTCCCAGCTCAAAAGCAAGACCACCCTGTCCCCTTATTCCGCTATTCTACCTTTTACACAGCACAGCGCGGCAGCATAATGACGTGATAGTCCCGCCTTGAACAGGCAGTGTAAAAGGGGCTAGTTTAAATGCATGCGTTGACATGAGTGAGGCAAATCTGGGGAAGGTCCATTCACTGGACCTTGTCAGGGGCCCAGCCATTTCTGTGGGCAGGTGATGAGGAAGCAAAAATTACATGCTGCTTTAGGGGCTGTACACATGCCGCATTTTTTTCCCCCTTAAATTGATTGTTATCAATGTAGATGCCTGGCAAGTGCACTCAAATGCCGGAGCGACGCCATCGCAGTGCGCACACTGAGCACCCATTTTTCAGGGCGCAACGGCTGCACCCTGAGATAAACCAAGAGTCATGTGATGAGGAACAACCAATCACAGCCGACAGATATCTTTCCCTTCTTCTAAAAATATCAGTCTGTGATAAATACTGATTGATCATGTTAGTGCTACCCAGAGCTTTACATCTGACCCACAGACGATAGGCCTACACACTTAAAAACAGCGTCTGAAAAGAGATCAGCTCTGCTCTCAGGATTTCAGATAAATAGGTTATGACACAGTGCTGGTTAACGTTGCTTAGCAACGCCAGATGCAACCTGCTGCCACGCTCTTGAAAAGTGGCTTTAAAAAGGCACAAAGGTAGTGCCCAGTGCCTGACCTCACATTTGCCAGGCAGTTAAAGACGCAGCATGTATACGAGTTCAGCTTGGGTCAAACTTCTCTTTTGATGTAGTAATAAAAAAAAAAAAAAATAATAATAATAATTTCATTATATTAGATACATTAGTAATGAAAATACTTTGCCATTTTGGGAAATATGCTTATTCTCTTTCATTGAACTGTCCCTTCAGCTGACAGCACTTTTGATTTAAGTGGATTAGTCATTTATTTATTTGTTAAGCAACAAGACAAAACAATCTGTTTGAGGAGTTTAATGTGGGATCTTTTATGATGATTTACAGACTGAGCAATTATTTAAAAAAAGGAACTGTCAGATTAATCTATAATATCAATAATTATTTGCAGCAGTACTGATTTTACATAACACTCTGAATAAAGTGAATCACACTGAAGCTAACCATGCTGCAGATGACAGATAGCATGGGAGCAGCACTGAAGTCTAATGGCTTTTGATTTAGGTTACCTTCGTATTTAGAGGGATTAGCAGAATGTGGATTACAGACTCACAAAATACACTGTTTGCATCCTAAGTAACGGAGCATAAAACAACAACAGTGCACTGCAAGCCTGCGTGCCCACTGTGACGCTCTCACGCGACTCTGCTCCACTCCTTGAGTTTGAAGATCAAGAGGCCACAGCTGGTGGCTTGTGGCGCCCTCGTTTTACGCCCACGAGGCTGCAGGAGATCAAAAGAGGAGCGTTTAACGTGGCACTATGAAAAAAAAACAAAAAAAAAAACAACACACAGCCATGATCGGATATGTGTCGTGACCTGCAGCCTCGGGAAAGTTCAGGATGGGTGCTACAATGCTACAAACTAGCTCTGACTGAGTTAACACTTTCACTTCCTTCCCTCTTCCCTCTCCATGATCCCCCACAGGGCAGACAGGCTAATGAGATTCTGCACGCGGCCACCTTTCACCCCAGCCTCAACTAAGCATGCAGAGTAGTAGATGAACTCCTCGGACGGTGAGGTGGCTATCTTTGGAAGACAAACATTGGGATTAAAGGCAGGCTGATGGGGGGTGGGCAGGGCTGGAGAAGGACGCTGTTCCAGTTGTGGCAGATAGTAGGTCAGAGAAGCTAACAGATGGCCAGGAAACTCCCTTCCTCCCTCCCTCCCTTTTGCTACCAGCCGCCTGGGATGTCCTACAAAAGCTCTGTGGGCAGCTAGCTCGAGCCACTCACCAGCTAGCAGATTGTGTTTGTGTCTGAGCAGAGCACCCACTCGGGGCTATTAAAAATAACCAGTAAGTCACAACTACCGTTTTTACAATGTCATGACGGAGAGATCTCTAAATGATAGAGGCTGTCCTGTAAGTGTGGCTCCATCTTGATGGCCCTCTGGCTACAATGTGATTGGGTAACATTTTAACAGGCATGTCAGTACCCCCCCTTCCCCCCCCTGCTGCCCACAGCAGCATGTCAACCGCTGTGTTTCTTTCCCCTCTTCACTCTCCAAAAACAAATCTAATTTTGGATTCAGCCAATAGGATATGTGGAGGTGGTGCCATCGGTTTTTCACAACAGAAATAGCGTGTTTCCACTTGGTCTCTCCACATTCTGTAGCAGCACCCAACTTTCCACCACTTTTACTACTCATACTACTCTTTGTATTATTTCAGCTGTTTTTCAGGAATGTGAGCTTCACTGCCACTCTCCGTTTCCACCTTAAATGCCAAAGTGATTACAATGCATAATGTGAGATCTGCTGCCTCATTGCTGCAATTAAGCCACTGCTCTTAGGGACTCAGAACGACTGTGTGATGCTTAATCAAGCTGTCAGAGTTAAAGCACAGGCAGACCAAAAGAAGCACTTTGCCTCTTAACTATTATTGATTGCGCTCCCGACCACCACAGGTTAAACGTGCCCCAAAGTGGCAGGTAATTGCTACTAAATCCTCCTAAAATTGGGGGTTAATCCACATCCCAGATGTGCAACACGCAGACACAAACTAAGGATGTGGTCATCGCCCTGAGCTGCTCTCTTCCAGCCAATAAAGTGGATATCGTGGGTTTGTCATAGTAACGGTCGCATGGCATCAGAGCCCGTCTGCTTTGGCAGGCCAATCTTTGGTCAGGAGTCATGTTTAGGCTTAGCACTGACCCCGGGCAGAGACACGGCAGCATGAGAATAAGGTCAGCGACAGGGGACTGAATATCACTGCAGTATGTGGACGGACACAGAAACTATATAACTATACCATGTTTTATAAGTTTGGTATATTACCTACATTATTAAATATATTTTATGTTGTTATTCATTTTAATATTAATCACATGATTATTAGAATTTACATCATATATACACACATAGTATGAGTGCTCTAAGTCCCCATACTACCTTAATAATGCATTTTCTTAATTTAACCGTATTCTGTATATTCTATAGACACTGTACATTTATATTTAATATCCTGTTTATTGACATAAGCGCATTCACATTAATGTAAATGGATCTTGGCAATTTTAAGATATAGTTTTTAATTTCTTATTTAGTTCTATTCAATATTATTTTACAAACCTCCTTTTATTTCTACCTTCCTAACAGTGTCTTTCTCTTTACCCTTTTCTTGTGTTGCTGTAAGACTGGCAATGTTCTGCATTTTTGTTGTTGATAGGAAAGCTAATTTACATTAACCGTTAACCAACAAGTTTAGAGGTGGGAACATATACAGTCTGCCTGCCCCGCACACACACAGACAGGGCTAACTGTTAGCATCACAAGGCTAACATTACCCAGTGGGTTCAGAGTTGAGCTACTTTGGTGTCAGTGTTAATTTCTAGGGACCGTTTAACAGCTTGGTGTTCGCTGTTAGCCGCTGCTGCTGTGTTAGCTCCTGTTAACCAGCCACACGTTGAACTGACTGTTCTGTGTAATGGCAGCAACAGAAAGTTTGCTGATCTTTTCCACCAGTGAAGAGGCTTAGGATCCACTGAGGGGCGCATTGTCTCTAATATCAGTGTCCATTTAATTTATATTTTATTTTTTATAAAACTGATTATTAATCTTTCAAAATTCTTATTGTCGGTGAACAAACAATGTTCCGAAAGCAAAATGATTAACATTTCTAGTTATTAGGGCTGCCCTCTGACTAAGAATTTTCCTAGGCGACCTATAGTCATCATTTAGGGCTATTCGTCGACTAGCCGCCTGCACGTCACACACTGAGCGAGCCGCCTGTTAATGATGCTGTGGGCTAATGGGCATGTAGCTACTTCCATGTTTCAGATGATACGTCATGTTTGTAGTCGACCAATGAAGATGAGTTTACATATCACCTTGGGTTCGTCCTTCACCTTCTCAAAATGATCCCACACTTTGGATTTCCTGCCTGACATGTTATTAACTAGCCTGTGGAATAACCGCAGGTACCAGCCCTGGAAATTAATCTGACTCCTGTCTGACTGCTGAGCGTGGACACTTCCTGTGTCTGTCCTTTCAAATTAAAGTCCCACATGGTCCAGTCATGTAGGTTTTGATTTATTTTGACAAGGTGCAGCTCCTAATAGAGTTTCATGTTTCGTTTTGTTTTTCTGTGACTAAGTGACCAATGAAATCTTGCCGACTAATGAATTTTTAACGTTTGGTCGACTATCGGGGGGCAGCCCTTGTAGTTACTGTCAACAAATTCTGTGAAAAAAATTACATTAAACTGACAGCCAAAGTCTTACACAATTTATCCCTCTGTGCCACAGACCTCTATTATTATCCAAAACCAAGTGCCTAGAGTAACATCAGCCTTGTCCTTAAAGCTCTGCCTTGAGGATCGACAAAACATCTTAAAGAAACTATTCTATAAAACAATGTACTGACTCATACAGATGTAATCCCTCTCAATCATCACTAGAAGTGTGTGGTGGTGTATTTATCTGCAGAAACGCTGCCCTGTGCCTGTATTTTCTTATTTTCTGTGCTCGAGACGTTTATGTGCTCAGGTGAGTCTGGGGCTTTATAAAAAGGTAGCGACCAGGTGTCAGACCTTAAGCAGCATCCCAGAGAGAAAAAAAAGCAAATACAGTGAGGTGAAACACCAAATAACAGTACATCTGGGGTTGGCTTTTGCTTTCACTTCCTCTGGCGAGCGTGTTTACAAACAGGAACCAACAATCCTGCATGTATACCTCTAAGTAAAGAACCAGTACCACCTGAAGGAGATGTATTCAACTGGCTGCAGCCTCACAGATCACTGTAGGTTTCTGTTGCTGACAAGATGATGGCAGGTTGGACAAGACAAAACAAATGCTGAGACATCATGAGCGAGACATTGCATGACATGGCTTGTCGCAGTAACCTGACCGAGTGGGCACATCCCATAAATGCTCGCAACCCACCACCACCACTGCAGAACTGGGAAGTGGGGCAGAGTGACCTTGCTGATAATCTGTCTGGTCTTCCACCCCTCCTGGCTGTGAGTAATGCACTGTATGAAATACTGCAGGCCCGCTGAGCCTAAGTAATAGACAGTTTGAGGATACCTTGACATATGGTGATGTATTACCTCTCCCCAGGCAATCCCTTCTTGGCTGACCTGAGCGGTGAACACAAACCACTAAAGGTTGCGTTTTGGGTGCTCGCTGTTTTGCAATTTGTGGTTACAGTTGCTTAAAATTGCAGTTCCTCCTTCTGTGTTTGTCAAAATTCAGCACCCTCAGTTTATTACGATATAAGAACAGCGTGTTTGTGTTAATGATACAGTGCGAAAATCATAGGTGTTCTTTGAGCTGGCTGGCAGGACCGTTAAGAGATGCGTAGGCAGCAGAAATCAACGGGAGCGCGCGCGCGTGTGTGTGTGTGTGTGTGTGTGATGGTATAAAAAAGTGTAAGTGTAGGGAAGGTGATGAGTGAGCAAGGTGATTCTGGTGCATGAAAAATAAATCTGATTATTTCTGGTTTGGAGGGAACACGGCGCAAATCCAGTGGAGATTATCTCATTTTACGCTTAAAAAAAAGCTTTCCTCTTACAATAAGATGAATAATTAAAAATCACAGGAGGCTAAATCATGAACTAAAGTATAGAGCGATATAGAACGAAGCCAAAACAAACAAGCGATGGAAATAAATAAGACATGAGAGGCAGCTTCCTGTGTTCGACAAGGAGGCGGCCCTGAAAAGCGAGGCAAGTCTGTGACGATAACAATGCTGCTATTTTTACTAACAGTAGGAGACTGGTGACAAAGAGCGAAAGGGAGAAAAGAAGGAGCGAGGGAAAGAGTGTCAGGAGGAGCAAACAAAGGGGTCTAGTGTGAACTCTACCCGGAGCAGAGCTGCTATTTTTGCCAGTGTGAGAGGACAGACAGACAGAGAGACAGACAGACAGTTTGCAGTGTAAAACGGGGACAAAGGAAGACACGCGCCCAGACGTCCAACCGCCATTGCCACAAGAAGACTTAATTGTGGCCGAAAGCTGAGTTGTTGCACAGACGGGAAATATGAGGCTAAAAATGGGCACTTCCTGTTTGGACAAGAAACCAACTGACACTGTGACTTAAGAGCTGGCGGTTATACAGTCGCATGACATTTGAGCTGCATAATAACGCCCCTCCCATTTGACCTCGACACCCCCCCCCCCCCCCCTTTTTACTCTCATCCACCCCTGCATCAATCTCCATAACAAAGGCCACACTGATACAGTGTGAAAAGACTCAGTAGGAGGTTATTCTCCGATGATGGCTGCAGGGTCACAACCAAATTCAGCTTTTTTAATCGCAGCTCATGAGTTATGACTTCTTTATTTCACCACACATAATGCTTCCTCCTGCTATCCGTCTTTGATCCCATGAGGATAAAATGATGTGATAGAAGTCTGCTTTTGTCTTTCCCTTCCCGCGTTACAATCACACGATGGACACTCTAAGCTCAGGCATAATTTATGTGGGATTCGTGGAATTTTCAGCATGGTGGAGACGGTTAGCTTCCATCCACGTTGGGTGGATATAGAGCCCTGTGCTGGGTAATACCACAGATATGTCAGTGTTAGTGTATAATTGGCACACACTGATAGAAACTGATGCACAGCTTATATTTCTTATTTCTCTCACCTCAAGTTTAAAATACTGCATTTTTATTTATAGGTAGGATTTCGAGGTAGAGGTATTATGCTGTGGAGTTATATTTACAGTGAACATTGAGTGTGTCCTTGACGCCTGAGAAATGTGTTGAATATATTTCCTTACTCATGAAAAACATTTGCAAAGCTGATTTTTTAAAAGTATTTTATAACATGTAGGTTTACATTGTCTAGTAACCTCCCCCTCTGCCTTCAGATGACGAATTGCTCCATCTCTTTCACTGCCACCACCAACTGTCGCACAGTGGAGCCATAGTGCCATTACTGTCATCTTAGTTAAAGGTTACGTTCAGTATTTTTCAACCTCTTTTCCTGTGTTTTTGTGTCTAAGTGACTAATGGGAACAACAGTTTGTGAAACTGGTCCAGTATTGAGCGAGAGCACTGCAGCAGGCATGTTTGCATCGTCAATGTACTGTAGGTGCTTGTTTTTGCCACTGACAGGCTCAGATTAGCCTCTTTAAGGCGGGAATTTCACACAAATATTCCGTCTCACTGGTCTGTATAAAAGGTACAATCACAGAATGGAGGGACAGATTTGTCTCGCCTTCAAATGCGCATGGGAGGAAGTAACAACGCCTTAACGAAACAATATCTGTATAGAAGGGACAGCCAGCAAGATGAGACAATGGGGGGGTGGGTGTGACGTTCTGATGATGTGTTATGTGTGCAACCCAGTGTTGGAGATTTCAAAAATGTAGCTGATAGCAGTTAGCAGCTAACTCAAACACTGCTGAAAATGTCAAATTGGAAATAGAAAAAAATGAGGTCCGGGAGCTCCTTACCCTCCGAGCAGAGGACAAGATTAGCCGCCATATATCAGCCCAGACACACCAAACCGACTTCTAGTTTTCTGAAGTCGGTTTGGTGTGTCTGGGCTGATATATGGCGGCTTAAGGCCCTTGCTGTGTCGCCTCACTTCTCCGTGTCTCGGCCAAAAAGTTGCACATGAACACATTAAACTGACAGCCAACAAGCACGAATGTTCTGCCCCTGCGTTACAGGACATACCCTTCCATACAAGCAGACAGCTGTCGACTGTAATCGTCACACAAAAAGGGAAACCTGAAGACCATCTTGACGCTAGTTAGCTAGTTAGCATATTAACAACACAATCCAGTATTGAAAGAAGAGAGCAATATTTACCGTGTGCCAGTGAACAATAACACAAACTATCAGGAAATGTTTCTTCTAAAGCGCTAAAGAAAAATAATCTTACATTATGTAACAAGCTTGTTTTGGTCTCACTCCCTCTTTGTTTACATTCCTCACTTCCATTTCTCCTCTCATGCACTGAGCTGAACTGCTAATCAGTATGATTTTATTCACCAACAGGCTCCGCTCTGCCAGTGCCAGTTTAACATGCTAAATCCGGCGGGAAAAAGGCCAACTAGCATCGACCGTTGGCTTGGTGTGTCTGGGCCTTTACAGGGAATGTAAGTGATTGTCATTGCCATGTTATGCCATTGTTATTGATTAACAAGCATTTCTAGTGGACGTACATTGACGGTGCATAGTGCCAGCTGCAGCGCCCTCGCTTAATACTGGACCAATTTCAAAAATTATTGTTCCCATTATACACAAAGACACAAAAAGTCCAGGATGAGGAATGTCAAACTTAACCTTTATGCTAGTTAGACATTAGAATGAATAGTTCAACAGATTAGAAAATACAATACGCTTAGAGGTTTAAAGGCACTCTAGCTCTCGCCTCGAGCTCACCTGGTGGAGGGAACGCCACGGCTGAATCGCCCCACAGCCCTTTTAAGTCACCCCCCATCTCCTACTTTTCCTGTCTCGGCTATATTATCAATAAATTATTAATCGTTCTACTATCAGTAAAGGCAAAAATGCCAAAAAATAATCTTTAAAAAGAAGAGGTTTAGAAGCAGTGGCGGGCAGGTTTCCTTACCTTTTAAACAAAGCAAGGCTAGCTGTTTCCCCCTGTTTCCAGTCTTTGTGCTAAGCTAAGCTAACCAGTTGTTGACTCTAGCTTCATATTTATCATCAAGACATGAAAGTGGTCTCAATCTTCTCATCCATCTCAAGCAACCAAATGTCACTCTACAGCTCTGAATGATCTTGCCACAGTTCCAGTCTTTATCCTTTGCACGATTGTTGCCAGAAGTGTTTATGCTAAGGCTTTATGTAAAACAGGAGCCTGTATAATGATATTTAAATATCAAGCTCCAGAGACAAACCACTACTGGCTGATGTGCAGCCATGAGAAGAGAACAAGAGCAACTTTCGACTTGACTGGTCATGATATGGGACAGGAGCCCTTAGTCACTGAAATGGCTTTCTGCGTGAGGGAGTGTGTGTGTGATGTACAATGTCAGTGCCCACTTCAGCTGGCAGAGACTGTGCATGCCTCAGACCTCAAGGCAGAGCAGAGCAGCGAGACTGAGCTGGAGAGGATCTGATGCTCTTCTCCAGATCATTACACCACCCCCAGACACGGAGAGACACTTTAAATCAACTCCACCTCCTCCTCCTCTCTCATCTCGCTGATCCAAGAGGAGATCACAGTCTCTTCTCTCACTTCCTCCCTCTCTTTCTCACACACACACACACACACACACACACGAAAACACTCCATTCCTCACCCAGCTCCCTATAGACTACCCGCTGACCTTGCATCGGCCACAGCAGAGTATCCACTTCTTTAAAAACAGAACTAATTATCTCGGCCTCTTTGTTCCTCCTCCCCCCCGCGATTATTTACAGAAGCAGCTCCCACTGCATTTCAGATAAGCATCTACATCACAGATCTTTTGGGGCCCATGTCAGCTGCACAGGAGGAATGCAGCACCGTCCATTAGCAACTGGCTACTGTGGAGGGAGAGGGGTGGTGTTAGTGCCGTGCAAAGCCCCGTGTTGAAACAGGGCAAAATCAAAATGTCAGCATCATTCTGACACCGGCACAAGCTGAGTGTGTTCATTAAAACAGCTGACAGTGGCCCTGGCTATGACTGTACCACGGATGAAAAGCTTTAAGGTCAAGTTGAACAAGCCTCTCAACACACGGGATGAGAAAAAATCATCACACATACTGAACATAATCAGAAACCAGCACCTTGGCTTAATTAAACAAGGCTCTGAGGGTACACTGGGAGAGATAACACCTTCATGTACAGTTATTAATATTCATTCTAGGTGTTTCTCCACTGCATATTTCCTCACCTTGATGGGCTCCGTGCTGAAGCGGATCTTCCTGGACGGCGGTGGTTCCTCCTCCACAGGCAGCCCAGGAATCTCCGCACAGCTGGACTCAGGCTCGTAGCGGTCATCCTCATCTTCCTCCTCATCCACCTGGCTCCCTCCAAAGTCCTCCCCCACTGCGCTGTAGGTACTGATATCCACAGAGTCACGCCCCGACTGGTCGTCTCTGACAGTCCTGTCCTCCTCCTCCTCAGCATCCTTTGCCATCTCACCACCTTTTGGAGAGCTCTGCTTCTCAGCACTGGCTTCTCCGTTCTCCACAGAGATGCAGGTGTCACCTTGCAGTGTTGTGCTGCCGCTGTGGGGCCCATAGTGTTCCTCAGATTTGACCTCAACACCTGCATCTGACACAGTCTTTTCCCTCTGCTCATGTGGCTCCCCTACAGTACTGTGAGGTTCAGTATTTGAGGCGCATTGGCCCCCGTTAATGCTATCAGATGGAGGTGTCACCCTCCCCCTGGGGCCCCTTGGAGGCCCCTCCTGGCCCATCTGATTGCCTCTCTCTTCCTCCTGGCTGCCTGCTGCAAAGGCACAAACCCTCTTTGTGATTATTTTGGAGTTCAACACACCCACCTTGGCGCTGACCCCCCGGGAAGGGAGTGGTGGGGTAGAGGAGAGGCGGTGGAGGTTGTTGCGGAGCTCGGCTGCCCGTTCAAACACAGCACTGAGCTGGCTGACCGTCGGGGACACAGCCTCGCTGGTGTCCAGGCTGTCCAGGGACTCTGTGCTGCCGTTAAAACGAGCCACCACGTCCAACCTGCCATCCTGGAAGCCTGAGGCCTTGTCTGTCTTCAGTAGGACCCTGGTGGTGGCCAGCTTCTCCTGCTGCTGCCTCTCCTGCTGCTGCTCGAAGATGCGGCGTGTCTCCTGCAGCTTGGAGTAGCTGGGTGACGAGGCCCGAGGGTGCCCGTTCTCCGGTTTCGTGGTGTCGAACTTGCTGACGCGCTCGGACACGGTGGATCCGAGCTTCAGCAGCGCGCTGTGGTCCACGTTTTCGTTCAGGCTCCCGGCTCTGGGGAGGGAGAGGCGCACCGATTTGTCGGCGTTCCTGGCGCCCTCCTCTCCCTCCGCATCGGCTGGGGATGTGGTCTGCATCTGCTGGAACATGTTTTTGATACGGTGCACGTTGGAGCCGTACCTGCGCCCTCGGGGGCCCTCCTGCATGTCCCCGTTCGCAGCATTGTCTTTGACGGGCTTCAGGGCCTGCATCCCCGCTTCGTACGCGTTCCTATGCGGGGATGGGCTCCTGAGCGTAGAGCCAGAGCCGGTGCTCTTGGATGTGGATTCGGTCTTCATCATGGTCAGTCAAGCGTCGCAACGGATGCTCAGCGACGGCATGTCTCCTTTCACAAGCCCCGGTGGCAAATCTGTATTATCCACCAGCAGCAGCAGCCGATCCAAGCGAGGTGGCGCCCAGACGAGACCGGCAGATGGGGAGAAACAAAAACAACAGATCGTATTAAAGGCCTGCCTGCATCCGCTGCAATACTCGTCCAATGCAACGGAGAAAGTGAGCACGATGCATCTGTCATTAGCTGGCTTGCAGTTACAACAATGCAAACCTAACCCTCACTGATAATTGCATTAGCCATTCAAAAAATATTTGCACAGAAAAGTAGAGCAGTAATGAGCCGCGGATTTACCGCAGTTGACGACAGATTGCTTACGTTTAATCCCTTTTTACAGGCAGCATCATTTTGATCTCTTCATTCTGTGAGCTGCAGATTTCTGGTCCTCCTCTCTCAGCGGCAGAGTGCTGCTGCATGGAGGAGGGAGCTGCTGGGTCATAGAGCCCGTCTGATACTGTACTCTGCCTCTGTGGGCGACTTACTGCATAACATCCTCATTTATGATTCATTTTGGCATGAGTGTATTAACCATAATGTGCTGTAGTGAGTGATGGGTATTAGAGTAAATCACTGATTTCCATACAGGGGTATCCCACTCACAGCCTACAGGTAAGTTAGACTTCCTCTACAGTTAGAAATTCGAAAGCAGCTCAACTAATTTGAACATTATTAAAGGAACAGATAGATTTGGGGGGATTTGGTGGCACCTAGTGGTGAGGATTGTAGAGCGCAACCAGCTGAAACCTCTCCAGAGGCCTGTACTGTGAAGCCAGTCCAACTTACCCAGGATATTTTTTTCATTATCTGGCTTGACTAACCCCAACATTAGCCGTCTGGATAACTGATACCACTAAGCTGGTTATGAACTAGTTCAGTCATCTCTGGGTTTTCCTATCCAGCCACAAGCGCGTTCATGTGAATGAGGCAGGAGTGTTAATAACAAGCGACATCATCAGAACCATGAGTGAAGTAGACTGCTTCATATGATATAAAACATTACTGAAGCTCTATGCACCGACAAGACAGTAAAATGTCAGTGGCGTGGGATGTAAACAATTCTCTTGAGTCCTATAACAGAAATGCAGAAATATTGAAAATGCTATGCAAAAAAAGTCACTGTTGGCCAAGTCTTCAGTTATGTGTAGGTATCACAAGGCTATAAGTGACATTAGTATAGAGTATTTTTTGATTGGATGATGAGGAATATGTGACATACACACTTAAAAGTAACACCAGACTGTTTCTGCTGCTGAAGTAAAGGGTGGAAAAGTAGTTAATGACTGATGAGGTCCATATGACCGAAAACAAAAGAAAACAGGGTGCACAGTTTAAAAGTCCTTCATCACATCAACAAGAAATTATTTTAACATGATTCTTTAGCCACAAGAATGTAATGATCATCAAATGTGTGCTTCAGTGCTAAAACTTGAGATAAAATTGATGCAATATAGAAGGACATACAATTTTTAAAAGCACAGTGCTTACATGTGTATGTATTAATCAGCCATTATTTTAACTGATTAGTGAAAGATCTATAAGTGTTTAGTTCTCTGATATGAATTGAAATTACATTCCACTCTCTTGAACCTCTTACAGACCAGGCTGACTGGCTAAAAGCACTTTTTCTCAATGGAATCCGACAGTCCCCTCTTCTGCTCACCTTTTTTACTGATCCAGATGTTCAGCAGGTTTTTACCAGGAGCCAAATTATCCTCAGAGGTCTCTTCCTTTCCAAAAGAAACTGACCAGGCGATTCAAACTGCTAAAAACAGAGAGTAAAGTAGTTTCCTGTTAATACATGTAAATAAGTATGCTGCTCGTTGTGAGGGGCTGCTAACTATGGTGGCTGATGCAGAAATGTGAAAACATGAGTGGCCCTATAGAGCAGGTGTTTGTTTTGTCGATTCTGGGCTACTGTAGAAACATGGAGGCGCAACATGAAGGACTTCATGGATGAGGACCCATTCCCTATGTAGATATAAACAGCTGAATTTCAGATAACGAGAACACAATTCTTATTTCCAGATGATTATAAGAAAACATACTCATTATATTACATTCAATGTCTGCCAATAGATCCCCCTAAATCCTACACACTCGACCTCTAACTAGAGATCATCTAGCGGTGGGATCACTCCAGCCGCCATACGGGAATCAGCGACCAAAGTGATGTTGGCCAGGGGCGTAAAGTGGGGGACCAATGGCCCTTTCCCTACTTCCTTCCCCTCTACTTATTGCCCTTTGCAAGGACCACACTCATCTTTGAACCTGGCCTTCATTTTAATCTCAACTACACATCTGTAAAGTTTTGTGACTGTATCTTGGATGATTGCGTCGTAATTTCAGTAACAAAAATCTGCCCACAGACAGATAGACAGACATAAACACCTGGGAAAATATTGAAAATCATTTCTGTGGTAGTTCCCAGTAGGTGTCTCCAGGACCACATTTTGCCATGATGACATAGGACTACACACACAGATTCACGATATCAAAATAATAATTAGAATTTGATTAAAAATATATATCCACGTATTGATGTAATTACATGTAAGATAGATAGCATCTGAAAACATTAAGCAAGTGAGCAGCAAAATCTAAGCCATTAGCTACATTAGCCAAGCTAATGTAAATTGATAATGGTTAAAATACATAGGCCTAGATGTATAATTATAACTAGATACTGGACCCCAAGACGGCACACATTCATTCCAGTAGAGTTGCCCACCTGGCACATAGTTAAAATGACGTTAGCTAGCTAAATGTTACGGATCATGAAACTGTTGGCTAACAGTAGATCCAATGGATAAATGGTGAACAAGCAAAAAAGTAGCTGATAAATGATTGGAAGTAGCTAAAAGTAATGGGAAAATGGTGAAAAGAGTAAAGGTAGTGGATAAATGGTTGAAACAGCTAACAGTAGCAGTTGATATAGCTAATAGAGTTAGCCAGCTATACAGCTAACAGTAACTGTTAATGGATAAGCAGTTGAAATAGCTAACAGTGTTAACCAGCTATACATAGTGGAAATGGTTAAAACGGCTAGCGATAATGGATAAGCAGTTGAAATAGCTAACAGTGATAGCCAGCTATGAGTAGTGGAAATGCTTGAAACAGCTGACAATAGAAACAATTGGAAGTAAATAAAAGTAATGGAAAAATGGTAATGTTAAAGGTAGTGGATAAATGGTTGAAACAGCTAATGGTAGCGGGAACTGCCCATTGGTTCGACAGCCCATTGGTTTGACATCCCATTGTTCCGACCATATTAAACTCATTGTTCCGAAGTCCGTTCCGAAATCATCATGATGCCCTGTGGTTAAGGTCTGGTTAGGTTTAGGCACAAAAACCACTTGGTTAGGGTCAGGAAAAGATCATGGTGTGGGTTAAAATGAAAAAGAAAGTGACAAACACATAAGCCGTGAGCCGTCGAACCAATGGGCTGTCGAACCAATGACATGGACCCACGGTAGCAGGTGAAATAGCTAACAGAGTTAGCCAGCTATATAGCTAACAGTAATGGATAGGCAGTTGAAATAGCTAACAGTGTTAGCAAGCTATTACTAGTGGATAAATGGTTAAAACAGCAAACAGTAGTGGATAAGCAGTTGAAATTGCTACTAGTGTTAGCCACCTATAAGTAGTGGGAATTGTTGGAACAGCTAACAGTAATGGATAAGCAACTGAAATAGCTAACAGTGTTAGCCAGCTAGTGGAAATAGTTGAAACAGCTAAAAAATTATTAATAAATTATATAAAAGTTAAAATTTGCGGATAGATAGCTGCCTAAAAACAATGAATAATGGTTGAAATTGGCCAGAGTAGAATGGATAAACGATAAAAAGCTTAAAGGTAACGTTAAAACAGCTAAATAATGAAGGATAAACAGGTAAAGTAGGCTAGTTAGCCTAAATAATGTTGAAACTATTGGAAAAGTGATGAAAAAATTAAACCTATTGGATAGATGGCTGATTTAGTTAGCTAAAAATTGTAAAAACATGTCAAAGTAATGTGTGTCATTCATATGGTTAAAATAGTTAGACATGCTACATGGTTAAAATGTTCAGCTACTACAAGTGGTAAGGTTAGTAGTAATGCAAATATGACCAAACATTAACACTGACAGTTCAATTGTATGAAATTATATCAAACCAAATTAAACGATCACTGTTGGAACATAACTGGAGGTGTTGATGAAGGGTTACTTGAGTTTTGACACCCAGTGCATCAGACAAAAGCATAATGTCAAACACCCAGCCCCCTCCTCACCTACACAAGCCTAATATTGCACACACATAAAAAGATAGACATAAATATTTGAAACACGGTTGAACACTTTCCAGTACTCCTAAAGTCTGTGAACACCTGGAATAATATGTGGCTGTCAGAGAGTGACGAGCATTAGGACCCAGCAAAGCCTCAGTCACGTCAAACCTTCATGGCCAGTAACACATCCGTTATTTGCAGGACACATTGTTGCTTCCTGCATTCTGCATCTGTGCCGACGGATACATTAAACATTATCACTGAGGGCAGACACAGCATTTCTCTTTACAAAATGTTTGTTCAGGGACTGATGCATTTACAAGGCCACAACACATTCATGCAGCTGTGTCACACACTGGAAAGAACAACACGAGAGACTTATTTTTCAAAACGGTCCCCCACTTTCCCCTTTATCGTATTATCTACTTTATCCCACAGCAGCTGAAGGTCTAGTCTGGAGGACATAACAAGAGGAGTATTGACTGAAAAGACTCTAGTGCTGAACAGGATGTACATCTCTTTTCAGAAAGGCAGTAGTGCCATCTAGCTAGCTTTTGTATGAAAGTGTGTTATTTGTGTAACTGTGCTGAGCACGTCCTTGAGTCAGTGACTGAGAATGAGAAAGTAAAGTGATAAATAATAAAACAGTTTCTCTCAACAATAACTTATTTTCAGTAGATAAAGAGTAAAAGTATTTCCACAATATGTAAAATCACACCTTATATTGTAACTTGCTAATGTTTACTCTGTGCTCAAGTACACTTTGTGGTGACTTTGTTTCTCAGTCCAGTCAGCAGAAGAAAATGTTGGCATTGTAAGTTTCTGCAAATACAGATACGTTACATTTTCATATCATATCAATGTGTGACATAGTATATGAGCTGACTTTGTCATCAAGAAGTGGAGAGGTGGATGGCCACTGCTCAAGACTAACAAACAATGACGGTGATTGTTTTTGGTGAGTCATTGCTGCCTTTCCAGTGCCATTTGTGCCACCAAACGTCACTGTGTTTCCAGCACTGTTTGTGACACCCAACGTAGGTGTTTCTAGCGACCCACTGCTGCGTTTCTAATGCCGTTTGTGCCACCAAACACAGGTGTTTTTCAAGCGACCTGTCACTGAGTTTCCAGCACTGTTTGTGACACCAAATGTGTATTTTTTAAGCGGCCCACTGCTACGTTTCCAGTGCTGTTTGTGCTTCCAAACTAAGGTGTTTTATAGCAACCCACTGCTGTTTTCTCAACAGCATTTGTGCCACCAAATGTGGGTGTTTTTTTAGTGACTTGGCGCTGAGTTTCAAGCAGCGTCTGTGGCACCAAACTTTTTTTTTTTTTTTTTGTTAGCGATCTATCACTGCATCTCTTGCACTGTTTGTGCCACCGAACCTAGGTGTTTTTGAGCAACCTGTCACTGTTTCCAGTGCCATTTATGCCACCAAATATAGGTGTTATTTAGCCACCCATCACTGCTTTCCCAGAGCTGTTTGTGCCACCAATCATGGCTGTTTTTAAGCGACCTGTCACTGTGTTTCCAGCACTCTATGTGCCGCCAAACATAGGTGTTTTTAGCAACCCACTGCTGTGTTTTCAGCAGCAGTTGTGCGAGCAAATGTGGGTGTTTTTTAGTGACTTGGCGCTGAGTTTCCAATGCCATTTATGCCACCAGACATAGATGTCTTTTAACAGCCTGTTGCTGCTTTTCCAGCACTGTTTGTTCCATCAGTGTTTTTAGCAACCTGGTGCTGCGTTTCCAGAGCTGCTACCCGCTCTGCTCCTGGCGAAGCAGTCCACAGCAGGGGGAAGGAGGGATGGTGGGTGGCTAGCTAGCTAATTCTTGTCTCATTCGTGGTCTGATGAGCTAAGACAAAGAGATGGGTAGCGAGGCGCGAGTGAATAAGCTGCAAATAAATGAATCAATGTGCAGGAGACACTGGGTTGCTGTATGAAATGCGTGCATGTGTCCATGGTCATCCGGTAGAAGGCGCTTAGGACAGAGATGGGAGAGCTGCAAAAGGAGGGTGTATTGTCAAATCTGCTGGGGTTTTTTTTTCTTTTGCCTTTTCCAGATTTCTGCCCACCCCAACTTTATGTGCTTAAGTGCTTATTTGCCTCAAGCATGGAGGATTCCTGCCCAACTAATTTTATGATTTAATATCATCAGAGGAAATAATACAGCTCTTTATTTACTCTCCAGTCACATTCACAGACTGCCCTCCGGATGTTATGAGGTGAGCGAGGCAAAAATAGCTCTGACATGTCTTTCACTGTGACCAAGCCCCGCTCCGCTTGGCCCTGTCAATCACAGGCCAAAACAAGATGGCAGGCTGCAGGAGCTGGGTCTTCTTTTTAACAGGCAAGTTTATTCCTGAAATTATTTAACTTAGTGGAAAATAACAACACTTGTACCTTGTTGTTCTTTAGTATGTTGTTATTTAGTGTGAACATTTGGTCTTTGCTTCAGCTGTCAAGGATTTTAGGACTTCACTACAACATCAGGGGTTGTGTGTTGTCATATGTTAATGTTAAATTTAAGGTTCTGTTTGCCAGTTCAGGTTCATCATTTGATGTTTTTTTAACACTTCCACACAGTTTGTGCTGCCAGTTTGTTTGGGGCCAATGCAGAGATCAAAGTGACCATTCCTGTGGGGAAGTTATTTACATATGAGCTGCTGAGGGAGACTTTCCAGAATGACTTTGAACCGTTGTCAAAGCTCTACGGTATGAATAATTTTAACGCACTCTTTTGTCATCATTAAACAAAATTACAAGATATAGATTTTCTAATTGCATGTGTCTAACCCCAGACTGTTATTTTTGTACGTTATAAAGCTGGCCGCTTGTACGATGACCCCATGATTTTTAAGTGCAACCGCCAGAATTTCCCAGACCTCCCAGAGTGGCTGCGCTTCACCCAAAGACACCCCTACGATAATGGCTTCCTCTACGGCACGCCAGTGTCTCCAGGAAAAAGTATAATTGAGGTATGAGGTCATGGTTAAAAACTGTTAGTATGCAGCGCTTGGCATTTCTGGCCTTATTTTGCTGCATATACTCTTAGATTCTTCTGTTCCTGTAGACAATGGGCCAAACATAGAAAATATTCCAGGGGAGACAAATGTGAAAAACGTGCAGCTATCTGACACATCAGGTGGTAAATGTCAGGTTTTGCTGTCAGTCCCTCAGAGACAAAAGCTTTGGGTTTTTCTCCGGAGCCGTCATTTTGAACCAGGAGGAAAAAAGGTGTCTTTGAAGAAGAAGAAGAGATAACACATTTCTGAAGTGGCGCTTTTATCTCAGCGAAACAGAATATATTATAGCTGAAAAACATGTTACACTTTGGGAAGTAGCCACAGATCACACTCCAAAAACACTGCTTAAATTTACATATTACAGGCCTTTGGAGGCCAGGTTGACTGTGATTAATTTTCGCTTTCTATGCATTTGTTTCTTTGTTCAACACTTTCTCAATTTTTTAAAATTGTTCTTACCCCACATACATGGTATCCTTTTTTCCAGCACAAACAGCTACAAGGTATCTCTTTTTATCCATTCATTACAAGGGCACACCCCCCCAATATCATAATATGCTATAATACTGATTTAAAAAACATATATACATTTTTAAAAATGCTATTCTAAAACAGGCAACCACACAAACCATCACTGTTCAAAATGATCATTCGCAAATGTAATCATAATAAATAATATTAACAAATTTATTATTATCACTACCGTTCTTGTAATATCATGTACTGCAGTTCTGCCTTTGGTACACCCATGTGGTGTTGCTGTACCCCAGCAGACCGCTGCTCAAAGGTGTATTCAACTAACATTCATGTCTTTATGACATTACATTTGTCAGACAGCCCATATAAAGCCTTTGTAAAGTGTCAGTGTCAGTTATGTTGTGCTGTAGGTACAAGTTATACAGACAGAAATAGCTTTCATTTATGGCATATGTCTGTAGTATACTGTATAGTTGCACTTGCCTATGATAAATCATATAATATAACAGGAAAGGTATTCCATTGCTCGCTCCATGGCTACAGGCTTGATTTATAAAGTATAAGCAAACCAAATATACATGAAAAATGACCCAGGTGCCGATTACAAAATCTCTGTCGTAATCACTCAAAATATTCTTACAGAATAGGTCTAGGTGGATAAAAATATAGTTTCACTATTTTTACACACAAATACAACATAATTGTGCCTTTTGCATTGGACATCTATGTATGCCTGTAAATTACTACAAATATTAATAATTCAAAGTTTTAAAAATGTATTACAGAAATAGTTTATGGTCTAGAGCAGATGTCGGCAACCTTTACTATCAAAAGAGCAATTTTTTACCAAAAATAATTTTAAAAAAAATCTGTGTGGAGCAGCAAAACATATTTGTTCCTTATAATGAAGGTAACACAGCCTATAAGTACACCTATAATAATAGAATAAATCAGCATTCATTAATATGTTTTACCACAAGGTGGCTACTGTGCAGGGCACTATTAATGATTATGTGGAAATTTAACTTTGCAGAGCTGGCAGTGAAAGCAAACAAATCTTCATTCTCTATTTTATTCCGAGACTTTTACTTTTCTGGATTTGGCATCCGTAGCTAATCAGCTAGGGAGACTCAAGACTTGCCACTACTGAAGAGGTCCAGCAACATTTCAAGGAAAATGCACCAGTTGTAGTTGTTAAAATGTTAGAACCTTTTTTGTTATTCTGTATATAGGCTTCACATTTTTACAATTAGAGAATTTCAGAATTTCTTTAGGCCTACGACACTGATAAGTATGTTAAAAAAACACAACTGCTGTTCATTTCCATATAAGTTTTTTGTCAAAGCCACAGGGAGCTACTGGAGAGGGACTAAAGAGCTGCATGTGGCCAGGTGGCCTACCCCTGGTAGAGAGACATAGATTGATGTGTGACATCATCGGGTTCTGATCCCAAGTTATTTTTACTTTTTATGTATTAATTTTATTATTAGTTCAGCACCTTCTAAAGGCCAAGGGCTTAGGATTTGCAGTATCTGGCTGCAATGGACAATAATATCCATAATTATGTTTTCATTAGTTCATCATCACCTGAAAAAGAATGATTGTGTTTTTGTTATCTCTCCTTCACACAGTCAGCCATCTTGTTTCTAGTAGTCCAGAATGAACAAATGAAACACTGGCTGTAGATAGGGCCATTCAGATTTGATCACTTTCGCACTTTTGCGTTGGCTATGTTAGGAGAAGTTTCAGTTTCTGCAATCTTACCACTAGATGCCACTGAATCCTACACGCTGGACATTTAAATTGTTCTCACCGTAAATGCATGACATCCTTTTTTGTCCAGTACAAACAACTTTAAGTCATCTCAATATTTCTGTTTACGAAATATAAAGCAAACTAAAAACACATGAAAAATGACATAGGGACCTTTAAAAATGTACAAATCTTGAGTTAAAATCCCTCAAAACAGTTCTGAGTTGTTAAAATGATAGTTTTATATTTTATGCACACAAATAGAGCAGAAAATGTAAGAAATTAAACCAGAAATTTACACGTACGTTGTGCCTCTTCCACTAAATAATTCTGCATGCTTGTAAATCCCTGAAAATATTAATAATTCAAAGTTTTAAAAGTGTTTTATGGTTAACAGACATAAACTGAGATCAGCAGGTTTTCTCAGCTTGTCTTGACATGATATATAAATAAGGTTTTGTTGCTGTAAATAAAACATGCTCCTTGCATCTGTGCACTCTGGGAAATGCAGGAAATGAATAACTAACGCAGGAGTAGATTGGTGAGAAATTCAAGTGTCTCGCAGCAGAAGCTGCTCTGACCATCTCAAATACACAGTGAATAATATGAAAACTGATAACTGTGATGGTAACAAACTCATCATTTTGCTGACAGATTTACGCCATCAACAAGCGGACCTACGAAGCAGCCCGACAGATCCTCGTCATCAAAGTCACTGCAGGTGATTTAAGACGTATCACAGTGAAATTAAAGAGTGTAGTAACGACTGAAGAAATATTAACATGTATGACTGCTGTGACTCACAGAGGAGATGCTGCCCTATCAGGCTGAGTTCTTCATCGAGCTGAGGGAGATTGAGAAGGTGCTGCCCTCTTCTGTTCAGGATGAGATAAAGCAGGACTTACAGAAGCTGTGGGACACAGAGGCGCTGGAAATAGTCAATATCACCAACGCCCTCGACCGCGGCGGCAGGGTCCCCCTTCCTCTTGCGGGACACTTTGAAGGGTAAACAGAGAGACGTGAGATGGTGTCAGTTTTAGCTCTGAAGTAACTTTGTGTTCACGAGAGTCTGATTTGTGTCAGTGTGTATGTGAAGGTGGGGTCGGAGCAGTATTTCTCAGATTGTCTCCTGAGGGCGACGACACCGGAGCATGAGAGGCAGTGCAAAACTGGGGCCAAAGTCAAGGTCCCCGGAGGGTGCAACTTCTGCAGCATTCCCAGCAACTGTATCACCTGGTGCAAGACGGAGCTGGTGAGGCCTGGAAATACAAACAACGAGTCATTTTGTATGAAATTATTTTGTAAATCTGAAGGAGCACTGTTTGTGTAGGGAGTTACAGTTAGTTAAGTTTATGCAAAAGTCATTCTCTTTAGAGAATTCACCTCTTAGGCCCCTAAAAACCCGTCACGTTAGACCATCTAAGAAGGAAATGTCACCTTTTTTTACCATCTATTTTTATAATCATTCATTTAAGCTGATAATTTGTCATTTTGATTGTCTTCATTTTTTTTTTACAGTTTATTAGAGAAAAACAAGCAGGTCAAAGATGTCAACTTTTATTTTTTGCTATTTTTTGACATTTCAGTGATGATTGTTTTACAAACTTTTTTCCTTTTGACCCCTTTACACGAGGCAGTGTCTACCAGTGACCCCAGGAAATGTTTAAAGTCAACAAATAAAGATTTGTTACATTTAAATATTTTGGATATTTTTATAACATTTTTCATGTATTTTATATAAAGTTTTTCAGTATTTCACAAGAAAAGAAAAGCAAATAATAGAGAAAAGTCAAAGAGAAAAAAAAAAACTATAGTTCTGTGCTGCCCCAGTGATGAGGCCAGAATTGGCCATCTAATTTGCTCTCACCATAATCTGGTAACCAGATACGGCCCAACGTTTCCTATGGCATGCCACGTTTGGGTCAATGCTGGACCAGGTCATTTTTTTATAACGAGTCAGTGCTGGCAGTGTTGGCAGCCAGAACTGGGCCAGCTTATTTGGATCAATTCTGGGTTGTGATTCATCCCGATTCTTAACTGAGTCGGGCAACCGGACGTGACCCAACATTTCGTATGGGGTACCAGGTTTAGGCCGATGCTGGGCCAGGTCATTGTTTGATAATGGGCCAGTGTTGACGGCAGGGACGAAAATCCCATTTCATTGTTGGGGGGGGGACAATAAACAGTAAAATTTTAGAGAATAATTCCAGGGGGGACAAGGAAAAAAAGTTGTAGCCTGTCTTTTATACAGCATCTTTTACCGCAATTTCTCACTGTCAGGTGGAGAGCCTACAGACAGGTACCCATTAGCTACGCTCCATCACAACCGTGCGTAATAGTCGCACGTAATGACCGCTCCTCGTCTGTTAGACTGCACGTCTTTCATGTTTGTCTCACTGACAGGTGGAGAGCCTACAGACAGGTACCCATTAGCTACGAGCCGCTCCAACACTGACTGCTCTTGTCTTGTCCTCTCCCTCTGCTTTCTCTCCTGTCCTCTCTGTCATTAAACTCTGAGCTTAATCATTAGCTTTTATCTTAGCAGCACTCGTAATTGAGTAGGCTTTTGAACAATACAGGAGAAATGTTGCAGACAGTTTATATTATCAGCCTGGGCCTGGGGCTTGTTGTAACAGTAAATGGGATGCGTTGTAACTTGTGTAAGTTAAACTGTGTCTGTGTGAGTGTACAGCTTACCCTGCGATGCGCGATGTGGGCAGCCGGGTCCAGCCACACGCTGCTACTGCTGCCAAGTAGCCCCGGCCATTGGAAAGAGTGTGGGATATACCACTACTAGGAATGGGAGGGGGGGACTCAATCTTTTAAGATTTTTTTTTTTGTTGTTAAAAAAAATGCTTATTCCAATATCCCAGAGCAGAAGTTAACATCATATAAAAGTGTTGTTTGGTCTGACCAACAATCCCAAACCAAAAGATTTTTTGTTTGTTTGTGTTTCTCTTCAGTTTGATCTGACACAGCTGACGCCACCTCCACCTCCTCCCACGATGGGCTCTGGGATCCTGGCAGAAGGAGGCGAGTTTGACCCTCCTGAATCTCCCCCGAGCAGAGACTTTTTACCTGACTACATCGTGACAGTGATCGTGCCCTTGATCATCGCCATCATCCTGTGTATCCTGCTGGCCTACATCATGTTCGGCAGACGGGAGGGAGTGTAAGCATCTATTTAGAATCTACTTTGATCTACAGTGTCGTTGTGGTAAAGGGTCAGTTCGCCAAATTATACACTATTTTTCCTCACTTAACCCTTGTGATAGTTTATGAAATGCCAATGCAATGGACTCCACAGGGGCTAATAGGTAATATACCGTAAAACTTCTATTAAACACCCAGTCTCTTTTACTAGCCTGGTGTAGCTACACATTTTGACAAATAAAGGCCTGTCTCAATGAGAGGCCTGGTCTGGTCACCAAGCAGTTCTGTTTTATAGCAGTTAACTGAATGTATAAAACCAGATTGTTAGCTAATTTCCGTTAGCTGTTTAAATCGCATACACAGGTATTTATGTTTAAATTTTTGTCAATATGGAGATGCTACACATTGTTAGCTCGGCTCAAGTGGTGACTTCCACCTTCTGTAGCTGTCATAAATTCAGAAAATGTGACCACACATGTCATTCGAAGTCTAATTTTTATACAAGTAATGTTTATACTGGTTTAAATAAACAATTTGATCATATTTCCTGATCTTTGCTGCACAACAGTTTTGCTTGAAAGGAATTAAAGGCCTGTCCCAAATATAGGCCTGTTAAGTTGAGTAATTTAAGCAAATAATAGCCCAGGCTACTAGTTGAAGTTTTACGGTCCACATTTCTGTTATGTGGGTGAACTGACCCTTTATGTAAATACTCAAAACATTTTGGTTATTGATTGATCCTGTTAAACCGAGACATTTTTCTTTTTTTTTCATAGCGAAAAAAGGAACGCAAGAACAAACCAGTAAGTACACTGACTTGTCCACTGCTCTCTGACTGACTCTGTTACCAGTGTTCCTGTATTAATCCCCTGTGATGTGTTGTTTCCTGCAGAATTCAGCTCTACCACCACCACACCATTCACGGGAACACCGACGAGCTGAGGAACATGGCTGGCAACCGCAGCACTCCTCCACCGCTGTCCACACTGCCCATGTTCAACAGCCGGACCGGAGACAGAGCTCCACCGCTGCAGTCCGACAGCCCCAGCATCCCCCTCATCATGGCCCAGCAGTAAGGACCCCGCCCACTGACTCTTAACAGTCATTCACACACCTACTGTTATTGTCATCACCAGCATCCTGCTTCTATTTTTATTAGTTATGTAACTTCAATTGATGACTCACTTGTCTTGACTAATTCATTTTTACTCTCCTGTTTTCGTAGTGATCCTTACAGCGACACACTGCCCAGGTAAACCCACTCATGGGACTTCCTCCCACAGCTCTGCATTCATTCTGCTCCATATTTAGGCCTCTGTGTTTTTTCTTGGATTGTTAGAGATGATTCAAAGAACACAGACTCGTCATGTTGTTTGTTTTTGCAGGAAATGAGAACAGCGATGGATAAAGTGTCTTTGACACACCGAGTGTCTTTCATGCAGTCGATGGTTCTGTATTTGCAGTGGGAATCTGTGTGTGTTTCTTCTTTAGGTGCCATGGAAGTGGAAACAGACAAGTTTTTTTGCTTTAACTTGTCGTTATGAAGTAAATGTTGACCGCACATGAAAGCTCTGTAGAACAATGACATCATCGGCGTTTAGACTGGTTCCCTATAAGCCTTGCTTTCACTATGCAATTCTGTTTGCCACCTGGGAAAATTAAGTCTCAATTTACTACACAAAAGAAGTGCGTCAACCATTGTGCAACCAAAATAGGAAAAGATAGAGCGTTTGTTTTACCCGGTAGCTATCGGCAGCTATCCCCAGTTACCAAGGGGTATGAATGCAAGTTCTACACACATTTATTTATAAAGCCCAATATCACAAATCACAATTTGCCTCAGAGGGCTTTACAGCATACAACATCCCTCTGTCTTTTGGACCCTCACAGCGGATAAGGGGGGAAAAAAAAAAAAAAGGTAGAAACCTCAGGAAGAGCAACTGAGGAGGGATTGCTCTTCCAGGATGGACAGTCATGCAGTGCGTCTTGTGTTGGTAGTTTTTAGGCTCTGATGAAAACGGAAAGCTATCTGGTTGTCTATGACAGCGGCTCCAACAATAGTACTACTTGGAAATGCGATGGGGAAGAAGTTAAAAAAAGTTGTCTGTTTCCACTTTAAAATAACTTTAAAGAGTGTTTAATTTGTCAAATTGTTCCTTTTGGTTTATAGTTTTCTGTATTCTACCGCCTTTCACTACTAATAAAAAAAAATTAAAAGTCACGTTCTTCATCGTTGTGTCCCTGAGCAAAGATTTCTTGAAGCAGGTACGACGTGTAGTCCATCTCTCGGTTTAAAAGATAGTTTCACAAAAGAAAAAACGCTCATAAAGGCATCTGAGTATTGTTTTAAAACAGACTGGAAAAGAACTCAATGTAGAAATTTTAGACGAGGATTGGCGTAATATGTGGAAGATACACCATTCAACCACTAATTTGTGAACCTGGAGGGAATTCTCATGGAAGAATCCGATTGATGTAAAGCACTCTCATGGTTTTTGGAAATGTCCAAAAAAATGTATTTTGGGAAATGGTACGTAAAGAGCTTAAGCACATACTAGGATATGAGGTTCCTATGAGGCCTGTGCTCATGACAGTGCGAGATGTAAACATTAATGGCGTCCTACTTCTCAGCTAGCTGTAATGTTGGCTAGCTCAGCAGTGCTAGGTGAGCTAGCAGTAGATGCACACTTCCTTCTGCGTGGTGATACGGTTGGTAGGTGTAGTTTAGTAGAAAGAAAATAGTTCCTACATGAAACTGCTCACAACAAGGTCTGTGGATTATCTTGAGTATCCAGGTCATGATTTCTGCAAAGAGACATTGCTGCTGAGTTTTCCAAATGTATTTGTTTGGTGCTTTGAGCACCACAAGCTGAGTGCCATCTAGTTCCATTATATTGGAGAAGGCAGACATCTCTACGGCCGATATCTCCAACACTCAGCTCGCACCAAAACAATCTTGACTGATAAATGGCACTACAGGTAAGAGGAAGAATATCTATTTTTGATATGTGGGATAAACTGTTTCTTTAAGGGGATGAAAAACCTCAAGATAAGGGGGAAAAAGTATTTAAATATCTTTTTTTCCCATTTTTGCTGTCCTTTTGTGGAGCTCTAGATACTGTCACCTCTTCAGGCCTGGTAGGTTGAACCATTCAGTCCAGCAAAGGGTCACGAGTGGATGTTTCATGGCTTCAATGGGTCACCAACCAGAATGGTAAGGAACCACTGCTCTGTTGCATTTACATCATCTTTACATCACTTTATATTTAAAAAAAAAAAAAGATGTTTCAGTCTGTTCTTAGAAGGCGACATCTTTTAAATCTTCTGCTTTTACTGCTGAATGGAAGTACAGAAGCCCTGAGAGGTAAGGTGAAACTCTTAACCTGAAGAAATGGAAGTGGTCCTAGGTAAGGTCCAAGGTAAGGGCTTAGGGCTTGAGTCAAGGAGTCTGTAAGGGATCCATTTGGGATTTGGGGATTATCTCCTAGAACAGTGGCTCCCAACTGGTGGGTCGCGGTCCAAAAGTGGGTCGTGCGTCCACTCTGAATGGACCACAAGTGACTTGCGAACGTGACAAGTTTGTAAAAAGAACAAACTTTATTTTGAAGTGCAGTGAAATTCTGGCACAGGGCTTTTATTTCGAAGTGCCGTTTCCTGTTTTAGACTGACAGCTACTTGACAGAGACAGCAAACTAGCTTGATGACATGGCCAAACACAAGTATGACGCGGAATATATTAAACTTTGTGGACCTTGAACTAATGACTAAGGAGAAATCTGGACCCTGTGGCTGGACCAGTTGGGAACCACTGTCCTGAAAGATTGCTTGTTTTGGGTTTTTTTGTGGACAATCTTGGCCAAAACCTGTGTGAATCTCTAACATACATATGGAAGCCAGAAGCTCAAGTGAAACCTGAAGAGCAGTGAAGTAGTGTCTCCATCTCAGTGTTTAACTTCCCTTTAGAGCAGCTGTTGTTGCACCAGTGATCCAGAGGGGGTCGCTGGTGTATCATTATCTGATTTGGGAGCTCTTTGGTCTGACACATCTCTCACCCCTCAGCTTTATTCTCATGCAAATTCAGGTCCTTATTTTAAGTAATGGTGGAGATAAAAACAAAACGGCAGTGAACGTGTGGCGGATTAACATTTTATTTTCGGTCGGTTTTAACTTGGATTTCCAAAAGATTTGATTTAAAAAAAGGAGGAATTCTTTGTGCATTGATGAAAAAAGCCAGGTTGGGTAGTTTGGTGTTGGCCTTGTTTTCACTGCTGCTTAATAGAAATGTGTCAGTGCAACTGTTGTGGAACAGTTGATCCCTCATCTCTTGAACTCTATTTCAATGTTAACATGCATTTCTTCTTCTCCTGAGGCCTCCGAGAGTGTGCGATGCAGCTTCAATGTATCGGCGTATTTCCATCCTAACACCTGATTTCAGTTTCACAACAGTTGCAGAACAGGACAGTGAAAACTCTGCCACTGAGTAGACCACTTCACATGCTTTATTTCAGCACCCAAAAATAATTAAAAACATCTCAATTTATTATACATGTACAAAATAAGTACAGAATCTCTCTTTTAAACCATGAAAGTGGGTCCGCTTCAAATTCTTTTTTAAGAAACCCTTCGCGAAAGACATCAACAAAAACAACATAAACAACAGGGTGGGAGATGTGTGCTGTTTTTTCTTTTTTAGTGAAGAGGAGTTTTCCACAGGGGGCAAACAGACAGAGGAATCAACACTGAACAAATGTGCAGGGAAATGATATTGAACCAGAGTCACTTGCTTTTTGTTTTTATCTACAAAGACATGATTGCATGCATTACATCTGCAGTGATCACCTTTTCAGAACACTTAAGAAGAAAACAATTGCACTGCATAGACAACAAGACAATGAGTCAATTTAGTAGCACCAAAGGTTCTGCAGGCATTAGTGGCAATAGTTACAGTATGACAGTGAGAGTGTCACCATCAAACACCAATAGCTGGACCTCATTGAAATGTTAATAGCACCTTTGAATGGTTTTGATTTCCCCACAATAGACTCGTGTAAAATATACCCTTTTCATTTAAGAAAAAAAACTGGGGTGACTTCTTGTTTTGAGGTAGCCATCTACATATGAAGGTGAGCTTCTTTGTTTTTTGCTGTTTTGTTGGTCTTTGCTTTGTCTGAGCAGGTGTTTTTGTTTTTTCTTTCAAGAATTTAGAACAAGAAGACACTTCACACTTTTTACAATTTATTTAACACCAGAAAAATGGTACACATCACTTGTTGTTTTCAATGTCCTTCCGCAGTGGTAGAAAATGGCAAAAGTCACCTTGTGTCTCATTTCGTGTGTGTTTCTCTTTTTTTCTTTCTCAATCTCCAGGGGGAAATTTTACACAAGTATATATTATTTTCTTGTTGCCAGTGGAAACAAAAGATTCTTTTTAAAGTGTCCTTGTGGTTGAAGTAGCAGTCCCAAAACTTCTCATGATTGGAAAAACACAAACATCGTCTTCAGTAGAGTGGTTTTAAGCATGTGGACCAATGGCAGCCGAATGAGTTTTGAATGCATAGAAAAAAGGATTTAGAGATGACTGCTAGAAAAAAAACAACAATGTCATGTCCATATTTCTTTCTTTTTTACAAGAAGCAAACGGGGCCAACTTCGACGCCAAATTCCTGATCAGGTGCACCAACATCCATAGGAGCAATGTCAATGATGGGCAGGCGGGATGTTTTTGATGTCTTGTAGTCGATGACTGTCTTGCCCCATGAGCCAGTGTGTGTCTGCGGAGGGGAACAGAAAGGAGAAAAGGTCAGAAACCGCTCAAGAAGGTGAGGCGTTCACCTGCGCACAGGGGTGGAGGTTTCATTTGAACATTTGGGTGGTGCATATGAATACACGAACGCTTAATTTCCTGCATTCTGGTGAATGTTTCTGCATCAATTTATGGTGTAAATGTCCTTTTATCAACATAAAAGTCCTCTGCTACTTAATGTTTTTATTGTAGTGGACAAATGCACATGTTCTAAATACTGAAGGGCTCCTGTGTCCCCACCAAAATCAAAATCTTGCCTCTCTAAAGGACGGTTTGACATATTTTTCTCCAGGACTCACCGTGCAGCCATCCTCGCTGACGCTGTATGTGAAGCGGCTGTTGCCCTCGGCTCTGATCTCGACGTCGTTGGAGCCACCGAGCAGCAGGGCCTTCTTCAGGTTGCCGGTGGTGGAGTCCATGTAGGCGATGCTGTTCTTGCAGTGGTATGTGACGTTCTGAGAGGCCTGGTTGGACATCAGGCGCATGAAGGCCATCTGGATGCTGACATCCTCGGGATCAGCTCCATCGGTGCCATACTGGAACTGCGTTGCGGAGGGAGGAGAAGGGTGCGTGGGCATTACGGTCATCGCCTTAATAGTGCGTATTCTGTGTGCTAAAAGTTCATAAGGATGAATTTTAACGCATTGGACTTCCTACCTGGAATCCACCGGTCATGGACTCGCTGAACCAGACGTGCTTCTTCTCTTTCATGTTCTTGCTGAGGTACCAGTTCTTCATGGGGACGCTGGTCTGGCTGGGGTAGACGCAGGTCTCGCCAGTCTCCATGTTGCAGTGGACCTTGATGGCATCCAGAGGGGAGCCCTGGTTGGGGTCAACCCAGTACATGTCTGCAACAGAGAAACAGTTTGAATCTCAGCTCGTCTTTAAACTCGATCTGCGAGCTGCGTCTCTGATCTGCACTCACCGCTCTTCCACTCAGGGTGGCACATCTTCAGGTCGCGGCACATGCGGGCTGGGCTCTTCTGGGTACCGTCGGGGCTGCGGATCTTCTCCACCTTCTGGGTCAGGGTCTTGAGGGTGGTGTCGACCTCCATGTCACGATCGCGCATGAGGTTGGGGTCGTCAGCGCGGTAGTGTCCGCCGCGGAAGGGATCGGGTGCCTTCTCCTGAATAGGCTGGCTGACGAAGTCGAATCCACTGCCGGGAGGTCCAGGGGGTCCAGCGGGTCCGGGAGGTCCAGGAGGTCCCTGTTTGGAGACACCAGGGGGTTTACAAACTGCAGACACATTCAGTGTGTCTGAATGCACAAGTATTTGGTTAAAATAAAGATTGTAGTGCAACTTACAGCAGGTCCCATCTCTCCGTTGCGACCGCGAGGTCCGGGGGGTCCGATGGGTCCGGGCAGACCGTTCATGCCATCCTTACCAGGGGCACCATTAGATCCAGCAGGTCCCTGTGGAGCAAGAGCCACAAGTAAACATCCATTCATCACAACTCAGCTAGCACCCATTTTTGGGAATTGAGACGTACCAAAATAAAACCTTAAAATTTTAACCCTTCAGCACAGTAATTCTGTGTTTGTGCTGAAACTCTATTTTTAAAATAAATACAATTCTATTGAATATTTGGATTTGCTTTCATTTTTTTAACTTCTAAAGTTGCCCTGTGCCAGAAAACACCCTTGTGCCAGACAAGAATTCACAACTTTAAACAATTTTAAAA
The DNA here is from genome assembly GCF_011397635.1 of Epinephelus fuscoguttatus. NCBI lineage: Eukaryota > Metazoa > Chordata > Actinopteri > Perciformes > Serranidae > Epinephelus > Epinephelus fuscoguttatus. Next base: position 30,634,816 of record NC_064771.1, read on the forward strand.
GCCTTCAAAATCCAAAACAAACAGTACATAGTAATACGATCTGTGTAAAAATGTACTGCTATGAACATATTTGTTTTAAGATATATTTATTTTGTGAAAATGTTGGCCCTTAAAAGATGCGTCTCAGATTTCGTCAACTCCGTCAGATTTCTAGAAAAACATCATTTAATCAGGCGTAAAAGGGTTTAGCTATATCCTCCTGAGTCCTGAACTTTTGGTATGTATTTTTAATTTCTGATAGCTATTTAGGAACAGTAGGACCTGATATGTATAAAAAACAAAACACTGTCAACGATAATTAAGTCCCAGTGTCCTCAAATGAGACAACAATTAAGTCCCAGCAAGTTGTCCACTTTTGTGTCAGTATCAGCTGCAGACTGACGTGGCAGAGATGGCTGCCATCTTGTTTTTACATAGATTAGTGTAGTGTGCTCTTACTGCCAATAGATGGCACACAAACTGTCAATGAATGAGGACAACAGGTCTGCGTAAAGCAGAATGAAGTATAAGGTGCAGTAAACCCAATAAATGATGTCCTCATATGAGGACACAAGGTCTCAGGAGGATATCACAAGGACTGCTGTCTCACTTCCTGGTTTCCAAAAAGGCATGAATGCTGCTCAAACTGGGAACTGCACTTGTGACCTTTACCCTTACACCTGATCTGTGTTGATAGTTTTGCTTTTAATTCTTGTGTATATCTTTCTATTTCCGTTTGCATGGTCGCTTGCCTCAAATTATCTCTTGAGGGACAAATAAAGTATTTTGAATTGAATGAATGTGTCAGTAATTTTAACGTATGAGGTCTTGCTCATGTTTTTGTCATGTCCTACATCGGTACGTCTACTCTACACAACTGAATTTTTTTTTTTACCTACATTGCAGAAGTGAAAAGTGAATTCATTTTTGGTTTAAATAACTGCTTGTACAAGTCCTTACTCTAGGTCCAGCGGGTCCAGAGGCACCAGCGGGTCCTCTCTCTCCATGAGCTCCCTGGAGGCAGACGAAGATGTGAAAATCAAATATTACTCATTAAGAGACAATGTTTAAACAAGAAGTGAGAAAAGTTGAGATTGCTTGATGCACTTTTTCTTTTGCTTCTCTACCACTTTAAATCAGTTACTCACAGCAGGTCCGGGCAGACCCTGCATGCCGGTGAATCCTCTGTGTCCCTTGTGTCCTCTCTCTCCAGCCTCACCAGCCTCTCCTCTGTCTCCCTTGGCACCAGCAGGGCCCTGAGGGAAAGCAACAAGAGCTCAACATGCTATCTGGAGCTGAGACTGGAGCTATATATCAAAAACTATGTTTATTTTATAATGATGAACATACAGCAGGACCACGGACACCAGCAGGGCCAGAAGGACCGGCGGGGCCAGCGGGACCCTAAAGGAAAGAGAGGGTGGAAAGAAAAAAAATCAGATCCACAAAGTTAGTTACCAGATTGTTGTGACATTTGTTCAAAAATAAGCAGGAAGGGGACTCACAGTCTCTCCACGGTCACCACTCTTTCCAGAGGGGCCAACAGCACCGGGGGCTCCAGGAGCACCAGGGGGTCCAGGGGGTCCAGCCATACCACTCTCACCACGGTCTCCCTATAGGGGGCATACATCCATTGAGATAAGGCTTGGAAGCTAAGCTAATTTTGTGTTTCCACTGGGAAGATACGAGGGTTTTTATGGTTTATTTGCAGCTTGATGGAAATTAATCTGGTGGAAGAGGTTACCTTGGGGCCAACACTTCCGTCGCGACCAGGGGCACCATCATGACCTTGAGATCCCTGCAGAAGAGCAGCGAGGAACATCAGTCATCACAATGTTTATCAGAGCTAATACAGTGCGTCAGTGTGAGACCCAAAGTGCTTTACAGGTGTCATACCTCACGACCAGCCTCTCCGGGGGCACCAGACAGTCCAGGGGGTCCAGCAGGTCCGGGGGGTCCACGCTCACCAACGGGTCCAGAAGGTCCCTGCTTTCCAGGCTCACCCTGAAGAAAGACAAGAGAGGTCAGTTCTCTGCATGCAGATGGAAGCTCTGAGGAGAGATAGGATAGAAAATCAAATTCAGATCATGGCGAATACTCACAGATGGTCCGGGAAGACCAGAGAAACCACGCTCTCCACGCTGTCCAGGGAGACCTACAATACCACGCTGTCCAGCAATACCCTGGGGTCCAGGGATACCACTGGGACCCTGCACACAACGACACAGCGCTCAGTTAGCGAAAGAGATCACTGCAGTAGATTTCAGGCTGTAATAAAAAAAACATCTATTGCAGAATTATAGCGGGCACTCACGGGGGCTCCATCAGCGCCAGGAGATCCCTTCTCTCCAGAGAGTCCTGGGGCACCAGCGGCACCAGCCTCACCAGGGCGACCAGCGGGACCGGTCTCACCACGACCTCCTCTTGCTCCATCTTTGCCGACGGGTCCGACAGGTCCGGGGGGTCCAGCAGCTCCCTGGAGACACACAGAGGGATCAAGTCAGACCGCACTGAAGGTACCAGATAACGATGCACAGGCACATGAAAAACAAGACTGTGTTATGGGGTGAAACTTACAGCAGGGCCGGGGGGTCCAACTCTGCCAGCGGGTCCGGGGAAACCAGTAGCACCCTACACACACACAAGGAGACACATTGAGTTCACCATAACTGTCACAGAGTCTCTGTTCTCCCCCAAAAAATGACACTGTAGGTTGTTTATACAAGCAGCTTATCATGACCCGTATTTACGTTTTAATCAGAACCTGTGGTGGCCACAGTAATTATGACAGGAGCAAAGGATGTAATATAAAGAGTGACAAAGTCTGTGTAGGGACGAGATTGGGGTGGATGGATGGGTCAAACAAACGCAGGACTTTCACCAAAGAATCTGCTGTTTGTGAAACCAAAAGTCAGTTAGGTTGTTTTAAGTTACATTAACTGACATAGTGTAACTGTACATAACATTACATATGTGTGATGTATATAAGTAACTGACATTACATCACGTTGGTTGTTTTAACTGTGTACTTTTCCAAAGCAGGATGAGGCTGTTTAGTGAATGAAGCTTGTCTTCACCGTGCCCGTATCCTGTGACATTTAAGTCTATATCTAAACTTTAAAATGAATGATTTCATTTAGTTTTCTTTGCAGAAATGCTGAAATATAGGCCTACTCTATATATACATATATATTTTCTTAGTATTCTTACACCTCTTAAAATAAAAAAGACCTCATGACCCCCCCCATGAGGCTTTGGTGATCCCTAGTGGGGGTCATGACCCAGGATCGGAACCACTGATCTTTTGAGTGGCTGGTATATTTTTAGATTTAAATTTAGATTTTTATTTTTACCCAAACAATGATGTTTTACTAAACCTAACCAAACTGCGACCATTTCACAAAGTCGCGACTGTTCGTGGCCATATATGTCGTTTCTGTGGTGATGTCCTGCCACCGGTGGGGGCGCTAATTTGGGAAACGCTAGCGTAGGTTGTATCAGAAGAGGTAGGAACTACAGATGGACATGAGTACTTGAGTCCTCGATTTGCACGTCAGTGTTCATTCAACGTGTTGAGTAATCGTACATCGTATACATATATAATAAATATAAATATAAATTGAACCTGTTCTGTATTAAAAGTTTACTTTTTTTGGGACAGTATGCAGTGATGTTTGGGAGTATTTCGACAAAATTAAGTTCAGTGAAAGCTACGTAACGTTCAACTAAAGCATCAGATCTAATCTTAACAGTCAGTGCAGCGCAGAGAGGCGGGCTAACGCTAACTGCTACCTGCATTTTCACCTAGGTGTTCATTTAGGACACAGTCCTTACGTTATATTTTTACTTAAAATGCCCATCCGTGGTTGGAACCTATGTAGTCGCATGAGTTGTTGTAAATCTCACATGTTGATGAGATACTTACAGGGGGTCCAGCACCACCACGAGCACCTTTGGGTCCAGCAGGTCCAGCAGGTCCCTGTCGACAAAAAAACACATCATATGAAAAGATTTCTCCACATAAAATCCATGATTGGCTCTCTGTGGCATCAGTAATGAAATGAAAATACTTATATTGTAGAGTTTTTTCCATGATTCCTACACTGTGTATCAGCGGCCTACCTGAGGACCAGCAGCTCCAACGGGTCCACCGGGTCCAGGAGCACCAGCGTCTCCCTTGGGTCCAGTATCACCAGTCTCTCCCTTGGCACCAGGCTGACCATCAGCACCCTGAGGTCGGAGGGAAAGAGGGGAAATGATCAACACATCCTTGTGCCAGCTTTAATCTTAAATTGTAATGTATTTTAGTGTCATTAAGAGCATCTATGTTAGAAAAGTGGTATAAAATCTAATTCTTACAGGAGGTCCAGCGAATCCAGCAGGTCCAGGAGGTCCAGTCTCTCCACGCTCACCCTGTTGAAGTAATGAAGAGAAGTTTTAATGGCACACACATCACGATATTCTGGTATCTGGAGCTAAACACACGGCTCCAGTAAAAAAAGTATATCTTGTTGTCCTGTCCCCAGTCAGGTGTACTTACAGGGGCACCACGAGGTCCAGTGGGTCCAGCAACACCAACGGCACCACCCTCACCCTAAATCCAGAAATGGAGAAGAAGAACAGGTCAGCAGTCGTCCTGTTTCACTTATTTCATGAGTGTTAACACAAAAGTATTGTGCCAAGCAACCAACATAACTAACATAATCGTAGAAAAACAACCCAGCAGAGATTTGTAGGTTAAAACCTGGTCTCACCTTCTCACCCTGAGCACCGGGAGGTCCAGGGACTCCAATAGCACCAGTCAAACCACGAGCACCATCTTTGCCAGGGGCGCCATCACCTCCCTTAGTGCCAGCATCGCCCTGAAGAGAACAAGTTGATCACACTCACTTAATTGTCCTCACTCACATCACAGGTCACAACAAGTCAAAAACTTTTGTCACAGTAAGCTCTACTAATAATTTTATTTTAATAATATAAATAACAGATTTTAAAAGAGTGGGGTCTGATACTTACTCTCTCTCCCTTGGCTCCGGGGAGACCAGCAGCTCCACGCTCACCAGGCATTCCCTGCATACCGGGGGCTCCAATACCGCCAGGGGCACCAGCAACACCAGGCTCTCCCTAAACACACACACACACACACACATTATTATCATTATACATCCATCGATGATACTCAGTCAGCTGCGAGTGAAACAATCCACTGAAATGTGCAACAATGTTTGGTAACTGGGCAACAAAACTAAAGGATAATTTGGCAGTTTTGATTTTTAAACCAAGACCTTATTAAAAACCCTAATCAATAAGTGACTGATCTGCAGTAGCTTCCTGTTTGCCTCAATGTCTCTGTACATGCTGTCAATCATTTGTTATTTCCTGGGCACCACACATGTACTCGCCCAGTTGTGGAGAATATGGTGGAGCATGACTCATCTGACCGTATCACTTTTGTCCACATCTCTGTAGACCAGTCCCTCTTAAAAGTGAATTCACCTGAGCATCTACGTCATCAAATGTGCGCTGTCGACCACAACTTCCGACTCTGTTTAACTGATGTTTTTCCCATAGATCTAAATACAGATTTCATTTTGGTCAGCAGCCTGTGTGACTGAAGCTACTACAATCTGTGCCTTAACAGTTTAAGATCATTTCCTCTTTCCATTTTGATACAAAATCAGAATTAACCGGGCCTGCTCAGTGTTTTTATTTGTGCCACAGAGCGAGGGCGTTCAATTCCTTTCAATGCTGGTGGTGCCGCCATAGTTTTAAACATCAGACATTTAATTTCCTGCATTCTGGTGATTTTTATGCACCAGCTTTTGCCTTTTCTGCATTCATTTATGGTGTAAAGCTCCTCTGTGTCCCCACTGAAATTTACACACATGCCACAGAGCGTGATTTGATGTTAATCGCTTCATTGGAACTTGCAGTGCACCTGCAGTGTGGAAGCATCTGCATTCATTGTGTTTCTCCTCTCATTTATTCAGGTGTTTCCTTTAAGTTGTCACCCATCTTTACATCCACCGTGGAAAGTAAAATTTTGGTTGTCGTGTTTTGTCTCATTTATCTATATTCCCATTTCCCTCTAACCCTGTGTATGTATTGAATGTCACTACTGCTTTTTTTGTACTGCCCTTTGCACCAATTTAAAAACAAAAGGCCTCACCAACTGCTGCAGATTGACCGGTTAGTCACAAGTAAAGCTTCTATTTGTGATTGTAAATGATGGAGAGCAACATTTTAATAAGGTCTGGGTTGAAAAACAGTGAACTGATCCTTTAAATGTGCATCTATGAGCACTTGGGAATGAAACAAGTACAAATGTGTGTGATTTTAGGTATCAAACGAAAAGGAGAAGGTTTTCTTTTCTCATGTCAGGTGATAAATTTGTACATGACAGAAGTGGAAGTGTTTCATATCCTAAAGCTGGATGATCACATGGACCACATGTCATGATGCCATTGATCAGGTAACACTTTCCAGCAGGGGCATAGGTTTTGTTTCAATATTGCGAGGGACATGTATGAAATGGGGGATTTTGGGGTCCTCACCAGGCACCTAATTTTCTGATTCTGGCAAATATTTCCACATCAGTTCATGGTGTAAACAAAAGACCTCTGCTGCTCTCCGGTTTTCATTTAGCGCGGACAAACGCACGTCGTAAATATTGAGGGGGGCGTGTCCCATGCATCCCCCCCTGGAATCTATGCCCATGCTTTTAATTGAAAGACATAAAGTATTTTGCACTTGTTGATAACTGGCATTGTTATTGACATTGCGATTGTCATTTCACAGCTGTTTGGGAATTTCTCCACATTTTAGAAGTTTTTTTTTTTTTAACCTACCTTGGCTCCATCGTTACCAGCAGGGCCAGGAGCACCACGGGGACCAGTTGGGCCACCAATGCCAGGAGCACCGCGCTCACCGGGGAAACCTCTGTCGCCCTGCAGGAGAGAAGGACACATGGGTCATGACCAATGTCGAGAAAGAACAGAGGTAAGCAGTGTTGTGTATGGATGATGAAAATGCTTCTGAAATACAGGAGAAACTTACTCTTGGGCCAGATGGGCCAGGGGGTCCAACCTCACCAGGGGCACCCTGAACAAAAGAGGGGGAGGGGGAATTTAAATTAATGGATCTTCCTCGAGGAACCAAAAAACAGTATGTGACAGGAAATCTTGAAACTTCAGAATACCCCTAAAAATACATAATGTCATGTGCAGCAGCTCAATCTTCCACAAAAGATTTGGACGACTTACCTGCTCACCAGGCTTGCCAGTCTCACCAGTAGCACCTTGGGGTCCGGGAAGTCCCTGCACAAAGAAGAAGAAAGGTTAAGGGAGGAAAGGTGGAATTGCACCGCAGATTTGAAATGTATCAGCAAAACAGAAAGCAGCTGAGATGCTCCCAACACCTACCTGGAATCCGGGAGGACCAGCAGGTCCCTGCTCTCCCTTCTCTCCAGCAGGTCCCTGAACAGGAGGAAGAAACGATGAGAAACCTTGCGAGACACTTTTTCTGTTATAGTTGAGCTCATGATTCAGTTTTAGTTTAAGATACGTACAGCAACACCAGAAGGTCCAGGAGCACCAACGTCACCGTCTTTGCCAGGGGCACCCTGTGAGCAAAAACATCAACTGTCCTATTTATGCTTTCTTTTTAAAATTTTGATAGAAAACATTTTTTACACTAGTGTAGTTTGATTTGTATAGTTTAAAAGAATATATACAAGTACTTACGACAGGGCCAGTAGCACCAGCGGGGCCTCTCTCACCGGGCTTTCCACTCTCACCCTGTTAACAAGACAAAGTCCACACTTACATATGCTGTATGAGTGATCATGCATCAGTACTTCCTTCAATACGTATGGTTTGTTTAACTATGGGATTAACAAACTAGCAATTATCTGATAATTATCTTTTTCTGAAACCAAATGAGTGGAGCTGTGAACTCACAGCAGCTCCCTTGGGTCCGGGGAATCCCATAACTCCGGGCTGTCCTCTGGCTCCAGCAGAGCCAGGAGGTCCAGGGCGTCCATCTTGTCCAGCAGGGCCCTAAGGATCATCAGAAGACGGGAGAATCGTAAGGAAAAGTCCTATCATGATTAATGTTCATGTATTAAGTCACCACTACCAGAAACATAAAACCCATGAGTCAGTACTTACAGCAGGTCCAGTCTTGCCATCGGGGCCAGGGCTACCAGGGCTACCAGTCACACCCTGTGGAGAGAAGGCCACACGGTGAGTATGAAGACAGACAACACATACAAGCCATATTCTGACTGTATTCCACACTGTGCTTTATGTTTAGGATGAAAAAGAGCGTTTGTGTTGCAGATCTCACCTTGGATCCAGGTGCACCAGGACCGCCGGGGCTTCCAGACTCACCAGTGGCTCCCTGAGCTCCCAGAGGGCCGGGGGCACCACGCTCACCAGGGGCTCCCTGTCAGACAAGCAGGGAAGAGTCAGAGGAAATGTGCACGAGCAGGTGACCTAAATTATCTCTTGGTTTACTGCAGTGACAGAATTAGTATCAGATACTTTGAAGTACTAACAACAAAGTACGAAAATACTCCACTACAAGTAAAAGTCCTGCATTTCAAACCTTATTTAAGCACAAGTATGTGTCAGTAAAATGTACTTAAAGCATCATCATATATTTGTAGCTTCACTGTCATGTGAGAACCACATATCTCTAAAAACTCTTCTTCCTGTTTTCAGCTTTGTGGCGATGCATTTCCAGCTGATCCAGAAGAGTTTATTTAGCTTTAGAGGCATAGTTGAAAATGAGCACCAGCCACCAGACAAATGCTGGTAAGATATGAAAGTGGCTACTAGATTAGCTTCATCTACAGGCCAAAAAACTGGTAATATATTGACTGGTTGATAGATTTTGGAATCAAAAAGAACAGAAGTAGGAGAATTTTCTTTCCACGTTCTTCGGTTTATCAGAAGATTTCAAAATCAAAGTCAACAAACGCTGCATAAAATAGAAATACTCAAAGTCCACGTTCCTTCTGTCTGCACTTATGTACAGTACTTGAGTAAATGTACTTAGTTACATTTCACTGCTGGTTAATTGGAAGGTTTGACTCCCTAATCATGACAATAAAGCTTTGCTAACGTCTCTTATTGTCAGGTTTGGTTTACAGAGTGTATTCCTGACTCATCAGATAACTCACCTTGCCACCAGCACCACCATCAGCACCAGGGAAACCGCGAGCACCAGGGGCACCCTAAAGGAACAAAGAGAGATGTCAGGTCAGTAACTGTGGCGTAAATGCTCTCACCTCAGGGGTGAATCCCCCTGGGAATTTAACATACTGATAATGTGCAGACGGCTTTCTGAGAACACAGTGTTGCACTCTGAATTCAATATAATGAGTCATGCTGGGAAAGTATTGGTTGTTGTAACACAGTAGGAACTGTAGCGTCATGGCTGTTTCCAAACGTGACAAAAAATTTTCTTGATACAGCGTTTAACAGAAGTTGCGAAAGAAGGAGTAACTTACACGCTCTCCAGGGGGTCCACGAGGTCCAGCACCACCGGGCTCTCCACGTGCTCCTCTCTTGCCCTCCTCACCAGAGGGGCCAGGAAGTCCCTGAACTCCAGCGGGGCCCTGGAATGAAAGCAAGGCCGTTAGAAACACTAATTCCCTAAAAATGCCACCATCGGTAAAGTAATGTGTTATGTGTTTAGAAACTTACAGGCTCTCCCTTTGCACCGGGCTCTCCCTTAGGACCAGCGGCACCGGGGTCACCCTGTTGGCAGAAACACATTTAATCTCGTCTGTCAGGTGATCCTAGGTCTCTGTAGCATTGAGGAACAATTTGCATTGATACCAAAAACTCACACAATCATTTGTCTACTCACATTGTTACCCTTGGGACCAGGAGCACCAACAGCGCCCTGAGCTCCAGCAGGACCACGAGCACCGGGGAAACCAGGAGCACCAGCAATACCAGCGGCACCCTGTGGGAGAAGAGAGTCGGGGTGTCAGGACGCTTCACGTGCAGCAGGACTGAAGTGGAATAAAAGTGATCAGTGAGTGTGATACTTACAGGAGAACCCTTAGCACCAGGGGCACCATCAGTTCCAGGGCTACCCTGTTAAGAGACAGGAAGTGATGTTTATAATTGCGTTTCTTATCACGTGTAAAAAGATTCGACAGATGCCCTCAGTATCTACTCACAGCAGGTCCAGCGGGTCCAGCAGGTCCTGGGTTACCAGGCTCACCACGGGCTCCCTGGGGTCCCTCATTACCACGGCCTCCAGCGGGACCAGTCTCTCCCTGTGAGGGGAAGCAAAAGTGTCTCAGAGATCTGCAGCTTTACTACTGTAATCAATCCGTAAACAAAGAATCCACCTTGGCACGTCAGCACCAAGGTTATTTAGATTAAATAGACAATTAAATCACATTGCAGATGTAGTCTATAAAACTGTGGTGTGCTGTCTGAAAGTATTGACGCTAGGGGGAAATAATCTTAGTTTGATATTATTGTGATAAATAATTAATCTACAACACAACAAGCTTGTACCGAGACAGACAGAGGCAGAGTGAAGTCTTGGGGAGTAGAGCAGACGTAGTAACATCCTTTGCTAGCTCATTTTTTGAGCACTGCTCCAATCATGCAACTGATGGATTGTTTTTACTGGCCGAGGCCATCGGGCAATCCTTACTGACGGACACTGCATAACAGTGAGGGCTCTATCAGACAGAATAGTGCCTGTAGACTGTTGTTACTATATTTGAAGTTTTATCACGCCATTTGACATCTCGATGATGAAAAAAACAACAACAAACAAATGATATATCGTGCAGCCCTGCACCTCACTTATCTTGAACTTATCTTATCTTGTTTGTTGCACGTATCCAGAGTCATAGCTCATTATCTGACTTCTGAAAATAACCCAGATGTGACTGACCTCACAAAAAGTATTAGATACTGGAGCTGCAACAACTGCCCAACATTTTCTGATTTAATAATTCTTAAATGTGAGAATTTAATGCTCTTCTTTGTCATACATGATAATAAACTGAACAGCTTCGGATCTCTGGACTGTTGGTCAGATGTCACCTTGGGCTCTGGGGCCTGTTTCATTAGTTTCTGACATTTCACTGGCAAAACAATTCCTTGAATAATCAAGAAATTAGCAGGCAGAATAATCTACAATGGCATTAATCATGAGTGGCAGCCCTGTTAAATGTAACGTATGAATATTAGCTTTAAATATTATTAAAGAGAGGAGAGGGAAACAGAGGTAAGGTGCCAGTAGAGGTCTACTGACGCCATCTGGTGGCTGCAGTGTTCACCTGAGCTGTTCAGTATTAGGATTTACACCGTCGCTGGCTAATGGTTGACAGTGTAGAGTGGAGAGTATCTGTTACAGGGGGATATTGATCCTGCAGGTACTAACGTCACCTACAGTCCAGCTAGGTAGGCTTGGCTTAATCCTTACAGACTTCTTACATCCTTACAGCTTGCCAGGGAGCTACTGGGACAGCTGATGAGATTGGTAATAAAGAAAGTTGCCCCTGGCTGTGAGGACAACCCCTTATCTGTACCTTAAAATAGCGCATTAATGTTTCAGCAGTGTCACTGCTGCCCCTAATCTCAGGGTGATAAACCTATAGCAAGCCTGCTGTATTTACATGATCAACTCTACTGATTATGACAAATGTATTGGGAGGCTTACCTTAACACCAGCACCACCAGGGAATCCAGGAGGACCAGCAGGTCCAGTAGGTCCCTGAAAGACGAAACCACGTGATGTTAACAGACATCAACGAAGATTTAAATGCATCTAAACCTTCAACAGAGCACTGATGATGTCACTGTGCAGTTTAACATGAGTGATATGACTCAGTATGCCTGTTTGTGTGTGTATATGTTTATATGAATGCAAAACTCCTTAAATAAAGTTAGGAAAATTAAGATAAGATAAGCCTGTGTCGATCCCCAGTGGAATTAAGGTGCTTCAGTAAAGACAATACTCACAGGGGGTCCAGCAGGACCAGTGTTGCCATCGTTACCACGAGCACCCTGCAGAGGAGAAGGACATTACATCACAGTGATCTGCAGGAACCACGTTTGTATCAGGCTCATATCATGTGTTATTATAGCATGACAGGGTCAGCAGTGCTTACAGAGGGGCCAGGAGGTCCAGGGCGGCCTCTCTCACCAGGAAGACCACGAGCACCCTAGAGGAGACAAAAGAAATAACAGAATATTAGCTTGACAATGCCAAGACATTACAAGAGGGACGAATGTGTCAAAATATTGACTGACAAGAGACAAAAACCTACCATGATTCCGGGGACGCCATTCTCACCAGGTGCACCGCTTTCTCCCTGTAGACAAAGGAAGGATGAGAGGTTTGTATCTCGTGAATTTTTGGTTCAGTTTAGGGTGAAATTTGTTGAGCAGCAGCACATCCTGCGATCCTACCTTGGGGCCAGCGGGTCCAGCATCTCCCTTAGCTCCATCCAGACCGCTGAATCCCTGTGAGCAAAATCAATACACACCCTCAGGTCAGTCATGACATCACAGCAAGCGGAAATTGGTGATTCTTTCTTTTTATTAATTTCCAAACTCACTCTGTGTCCCTTGATGCCAGGAAGTCCGGGGGTTCCAGGGAATCCACGAGCGCCCTGCAGGATGAAAATAGGAGGTAAGTTAGTAACTAAAAGAGCATGCAAGTAGAGAGTTTTCTGACCAACTGAACATCCTGGAAACTTATTTGAAATTACTTCTGTGTGACCTTTGCCCTCAGTGGGCATCACTCACCTGAGGGCCAGCAGCTCCACGCTCACCGGGGCGACCAGGTTTGCCGGGCTCACCCTGTTGAAGACGCACAGAGAGGAGGTCAGTATGTGCTAATCAGCCCTTCGCTAAGTGTGTATGAACCCTTCAGACAATTAATAAATTACAAAATAAGATTTATCAGGACAAGAAAAAGACAATTAAATGCCTTTCCTCAGGTCATACATGAATATAACTGCACAGCAGACAGAGAGGATAACAATCAGAAATCACTTACATCATCTCCGTTCTTTCCAGGGGGGCCACTAGGACCACGGGAACCCATGGCACCCTAAAAAAACAACACATGACTGGATTAGCACCACAATTAATGTTGACTATTTTAAGTTAATGTATGAGAATATTCACTCTGTCACTAAAGGGAAAAGAGGAGAGGAGGATGAGGGGTGTGTGCAGATGTGTGTCAGTGGGTCAGTGACTACAACAGGAAGTGGAACACAGGAAGTGACAAGCTAACAGGGATACAGATTAGGAAGCCGTGTTGTGCCTCATCAGTGTGCACAAAACTGACATTTTCGTCACATAAAAATCAAGAAAAACATTTATTTAGTAGAAAAATGTGTGTACTCACAGAAGCACCGGGCTCACCAGGCTCTCCAGGGGGGCCAGTGAAACCCTGAGGACCCTGATGGACGACAAGAACGGCAGATTAACACATCATCTTTATGAATTCATCTCAGATGTCATATGTCTGATAAAAGAAAGTATCTAAGCATGTAAGTGATGAGGGAATACTTACAGAGGAGCCAGGGGGTCCAGGAGGACCACGGGGACCCATGGGACCCTGTTGATGAAGATCAGGAGAAAAACCATCAGATTCTATTATTTCTATCTTATCTGAACAGGAACTTTTTGCATATTTTAGTTATAAAGGTAAAGAGGTCGTACCATTGGGCCGGGCTGGGGTGGGCCGCTGGATTTGGACTGGTCAACGTAGCTCATCTGAGGAGAGAAGTTCTGCAAGGGGAGGTAATAAGGAGAGAAATTAATCACTGAGCTTTGGAGAAACACCCGAGAAGTCACTTTGAATCACATGCTCCAGGTTCTATTCCAGCAGAGGAGTGAGAACGTCCCAAAGCAAACATATTTGATCTTGTAGCACAGATACTGAGTTAACTTTAATGTGTCCCTGACTGAATAAACTAGTCAGGTCACCACAAGATATTCTACTTTTTCCTCAGACCGAAACAAACATGGTTGCATGCCTGCTGATATTTCTCCTCAAAATTAAAACTCATATGGTGGAACTGAGACGCTGTATCTCCTTTGTAAACAGAATCAAGTCATCTACAAAAGACTTTCTGGATGTTGCGACATGGAGACACTTACTCCGCCAAGGCCGGGAGGGCCAGGAGGGCCAGGTGGTCCGGGAAGGCCAGGCTGTCCATCTAGTCCATCGTTGCCAGGAGGACCAACGGGACCCTGCAGAAAGGTCAGACTCTCTGTTAGCAATATAATTTATTGATTATTACTTATCTTTAATTTATGTCATTCTTAGCTTGACTTGCAGAGAGAGCTCATATCCCAACTAAGGTAGATGAAACTGTGTTTTCTATTATTTTTCGATCATTTTTCTGCTTCTGTCTTAAAAATGAAAACATAGCGTTGCTGCGTTTGAGTCACGCGTCTGCAAAAAAAGCTGAAAATGAGTTCAAATCCAAGGCGTTTCCTGCCGTTATTACTTTACAGGTATTTAACATTACCTCATTTATTTATTAACCGATTTGCGTCATGTGACCTTTCAACTTCTGATGACCTGTTAACCTTGTGACCTAATTATCAAAGGTCATCAGGAACTATGATGTCACAGCAGCTTCACCAGCGTTTAGATGAGTCTGTAAGGACTCAGTGAGCAAAGATACAACACCACTGAGTTCATTTTTTAATGTTTTTAGTCGGTAATTAGTGACATGTATAACAAAAAATTAACTGCTTGAAAAATCTCATGGAAATCAAGCTCATGCAACACAGCAAAGACGCATGATTTGCACTGAATAAGCCAAAATACTAACAAACACAACAAGTAAAGCACTGATTTTTCTTGTCTGAAGTCGATATATGCAATCATTTCAGGACAGAAAAGGTGTTAGCGAAGGTAAACTGAAACCTACCGGGTCTCCCTTGGGGCCAACGTCTCCCCTTGTTGGCTATGGACAAACAGAAAAAGGAAGTTAAGGCTACGCTGCAATGTTTCATCCAGACTGTAACAAGAAGTGCATCATGGCAGGCGTACTGACAAACTAAACTCTCCAAACAGAGACCAAAAAGCAGTTTGGCTCTAAAGTCACACATATTTTTCATTAATTATCAAATAGAAGTAAAAAGGGACAAATACCTCGTACTCTTCAGGAACTGTAGGGCCTTGAACCAACGGAGAAAAAGAAAATGTCAAAACCTCACACACATATTTATAACATCTACAAAATAATGTGAACATTAAGGTCCAGGCTGGGAGTCAGCTGCATGAAATACAGTATTTCATAGAAACATTAGCACATTCGTTTGATTCTAAATATCATCTGTAGTGAAAATGGAGGGACATAAATGTTGTTTTGGGAGGTGTGACGTGTGCTGCACCCTGCAGGGTCACGCACAGGTAGGCAGGCTGGGAAATTACATATTCATGGCCAGACTTCGCCAAAGTGCAGGTGTAATCCAGAATGCAATTTGAAAGTGAAATGAACAAAGGGTAAATCCAAAGCGAATCAAAAAAATCCTCAGGGAGAGCAGGCAGGCTTAGGGCCTCCAGTCCACTCGTGGCCACTGAGCCATGGATGGTCAGAGATGAGGTGGGAGGAAGGCACTAGGTGGCGCCATAAAGCTAATACAACTTGTGAGGAGGATGAAGGTGAAGTACCCTCTCCGTTGTCGGGGCAGATGGGGCAGCACTCTCCGTCTGGGATGATGGGGTCGGCGCAGTCGGATGTGTCCTCGCAGATCACCTCGTCGCACATGACAGTTCCGCTGTCGCAGACGCAGATCTGGCAGGGCTCTGGTTTCCATACATCCTTGTCGTTGTACAACTGTCCCTCTAATGTGCAGCTGCCGAATGTGCCTGAGAGGAGAAACCACCGTGAGTTTGGAAACATTACATCTATAAATACTATCATACATTTCAAAAAACAGAGTAAACATCCTAAAGTGTCTCATAAATGCCCCAGATTAGGTTTATCATCAGGAGTGAATGTAGAATGTGCTGGTTGAGCCTTTACACCTGCACAGGTGTGCATCATATGGGAACCAGATGTGGCCAACAGGCTCAGATTGGACACCAGACTCTTCTTGGAAAACCTCATTAAATTAAGTAAAATGATTATTTAGTAATTTCCCCATGCAGACCTGTATTGTTCTTTCAGTTTTGAGACGTTAAACTAATCAGCTCCATCCTTTGGCACATAGCCGTCTCTGATTCGTCCTTCAACTTGTGACATCCTGTCTAGATTCATCAAGATGTGGCAAAGTTATAGGAACTGGCTTTTGATGAGTTAAACTCTTTCTCTGTGAAAAAAAAATCTGGTGTTTGGTGACTAATCTGTGAGCAGGACCAGAGCGTCTAAGGAAGTGTAACATCTGTGCCCGTCTGCAGGAGGTATTTGGGTCTGGCAAGCATCAGAGCACAGGCCTCGATGTGCAGCATTTGGCAAAAGTCACTATCCAACATGTACTTTAATATGTTCTCCTCAAAAACTCTGTATTTAACTGGGTCTGATCACATCTCAGGCTGCTGGATGTGAGGCTGGGCCTTGGAGGTTTGGAGGATGGATGCGCAGTTCCGGTATTCGCCACTGAGCGGCGCTGTTAGCCTACTAAACCAGATCTTCCGCACCCTTCTCTGCAGGGTGATTAATTGATGTCTAGACTTTTTTTTTGCTGTCGACGTCAGACTTAGGCGATTTTTCCATTGTCCTTTTTTCCAGCTACGAAAATCTTGTTTTGCACAAACTGGATAAAATGTGGTTTAACTCTGTGTGACACTCTTATGGAGTTTTAGTGCAAAAGTTTAACCTGAAAACGGTTGAGAAGGTCTCCAATTAATCATGTTTGGATGCCCAGCTTTGGTGCGTTAATGTTAAAACTATGCAGAGAAATATCCAGGTGCTAGACTCTACAGACGCTGGCACATATTGCGCATGGATTTGGGATGGAGCCTGTTTTTCTAGAAGTGGTGAAAACTACTTTGCAAACTAAATGCAGTTAATTTATTCGTTTCCTCAAATGGATTTGCCATTTTTCAGATTCCTTTTATGCTTGTGCTCTGCTTCAACTCTCTTTGAACTCAATGTCCTGTCATTGCGCATCAGAGATAGCGCAGCTGCTCCCCTCAGGTTTGCGCTCCAGCGCGCGGGCGCACGGTGAGCATGTATCTGCACGTCACTGGGAGCAGCAAACAATAAAGAAAAGTCCTATAAACTCCTATTTCGCTTCCAGATCTCCCCCAAAAAAACGCCTCACAAACTTTTCACAATCTGGAGTCAGGCATCACGCAGAGGACGATCAGTTCCCAGCAAACTGCTCAGCATCCTTGCGGGCTCTCCACATCCTGACGGTGCCACAGTCCCAAAACAACTCAAATCAATGTTTGAAAGTGATACTTACTATCATCCTCGCCTTGACCTCTCGCCAAAAGCACTGTCGCGCTGAGCAACAGCGCTAACCGAATATCCACAAAGCTGAACATGTCTAAATATTAGACATGTAGATTCTTTGCGACAGGGGGGAATCCTTTTTTCTCCTCAGACACCACTCATACAGGGTAGGGTCCGGTCTGTGTGTAACTCCAATCCAGACCCTAGCAGAAACTCCCTACTGCCTAAACAAATGAGTTAGCTTGGCTTTTATATGCCAAAACTTTTGGGGAGGTCCTGCGCGCACCAGATAACTTGTACATGTTAAAGTCGCAGAGTCCCTCCTTCATCAGAGAGAGGGGCCGTCTTAAAACATGTCAAACAAGTTCACGTTTCAGCTCAAACGTGGATGATGAGGACACGCAGCATTTACGCGCCGGCTCACCACCGTTCAGACGTGTTTTATCATCTTCTGCTCCTCCGTGGACTTTCCTAATTGAGGCTTTTGTTGGGGGTGTTTTGTCTTTTGGGCATCCAACCTGAGACAATGCCGCTGAGCTGGTTTCGAGTCGTTTGGACACTGGATGGTTTTATTCATGTAGAGCACATCAGTTCGCAGTTTAACCTTCATTAGGCGCCAGTTTATTAAGGATGTGCTGAGCAGCTGAGGACTGGATTGATCTCAGTTGGGCAGGGAGTTCTTTTATTTTACGCAGGAGAAGAAAAGGGAAAGGGATCAGACAGATGTCTTTCGTGCGCAATTTACGCACGGGGATCAAACCAGGTGGAGATTAAAACATTACCAGGATAATTGGAGAATGTTTGTAGATTAAAATATGGTCTATGCATAAATAATTTACAGCTTATGTCCCACACTCTTGTAAGGGAATCCTGCTCATGTTAGTGTAGATATTAACACTCTAAAATGGATTTGTGTTTTCACTTTGGGCCTATTCACCTGAGTACCAAGCACCTGCAGGCACCTTGAGTTTCACACTACACTGTATGTACAGCACAGGTTTAATGTCTTTAAAGGAAAAGCAACTGCCAGTCTGGAGTCAATATGAAATGTTAATATTTTCCCCTCATTGTCATCAGACATCTGAACGCTTCCTGAACCATCATTGCTCCTTTACATAAATATAATCTATGCTGCTAATAAAAGTGCTTTCATCTTTGTTTCTATTAAAACTAAACAGTAAACCAGAGGCCACCATGAGCAGAGTTTTAAAGCATGTAACAACAACCTGTGTTAAAATTCCACCTTTTCCAAAAGAGGCATGGCCATCGCATGATGTTAGAGACAGAGAGGGGAGGAGGGAGGGAGGGAGGGAGGGAGAGAAGAAAATCTGGCAGATCCACAAAGCAGTCTGGTTACACTGTGGACACGTTGCAGCTTCGACAACTCGTATATGGCCCAAGTTGACCTTTCATTTATTCTATGCTGTTGTCTTCGTCTTTTTCTGAAATAAAGAACCCGTCCTGGTGTCAGACGTTTATCACAAGCAGTGGAAGTGACCCAGTTATGGAGTCATCTATGTTCTCGTCATTATTGGTTTGAAGGAAGGTTTTAATTCTGAAATAGACAGAAGATTGAATGGACTAAAATGGGTTTATAAAGTTTATGACTTCTCCCTGTCATCATTAACTTGCATTATCTTGAAACTTAGGTGTTAGTGTGGCCCCATGAGTGTCCTGTTGGTAACTTAAACCCCAATTTGCTCACTCAACTTAATTTTTTTTTTTGGAAACAGCTTGCACTCAAAACTTTTAGTTTAGTATAATACAGTAACATAGAAGTTTTGAGTACACCCTTGTCTGACAGGAATTTTAGGTCAGGTTAACATAATTTTTTTTTGTTGGTGTCATTTGAGCGTTTAATGCTGTCATATGAATATAAAATGGTGGCACTGTGGTGCAGTGGTTAGCACTGTGGCCTCACAGCAAGAGGTTCCTGGTTTGAACCCTCTGTGTGGAGTTTGCATGTTCTCCCTGTGTCAGCGTGGGTTTCCTCCAGGTGCTCCAGCTTCCTCCCACAGTCCAAAGACATGCAGGTTAACTGGTGACTCTAAATTGTCCGTAGGTGTGAATGTGAGTGTGAATGGTTGTCTGTCTCTATGTGTCAGCCCTGTGATAGTCTGGTGACCTGTCCAGGGTAGACAGAAATGGTCCACCTTAGCCTCTGATTGGCTCACCTTAACATTCATACTCTAACCCAGTGGTTCCCAACTGGTCCAGATTTCTCCTTAATCATACATTAGTCATACTTGCATTTGGCTATGTTGTCGAGCTAGTTTGCTGTCTCTGTCACATAACTGTCCGTTAGTCACTCACTCTACAGCAGGAAACAGCACTTCAAAACATAAGCGTTGTGCTGGAAATTTACTGTACTTCAAAATAAAGTGTGTTTTTTACAAACTTGACATGTCTGTGAGCCACTTTTGGTCCATTCAGAATATACCCATGACCCACTTTTGGATCATGACCCACCATTTGGGAACCACTGCCCTAACCAATCCCACTCCTCTTGCCTAAGCCCAACTAATCCAACCGATGAAGGCAGCAAGTGCAAGCCAACCATAGGGAGTGTAGGGCGAGTCATCCCTTTGCTACCCTAGGATTCGCAAATTTGCTTCCTGTCCTTTGCCAAAAAATCCAGCTAGCACTAACTAGGCTAATTCATGCTAGCTGGATAAACACAGAATCAAAAAGACCATGAATGAAAATGTATAAAACATGCATTTTAAAAAAGGCAAAACTGAAACTATTTATGGGTAAGGTAGAGATAGTAAGTGACAATAGATTATTTTTAAAACAACAAAAGTAGTCTTGTCGATAGAAGATTCTTGTAGCATAGCCTACTAGCCTACATACTAGCCAATGCTGTTACGTAACCTTTGTATGAAATCATCATGCTAGCACATTTGTTATAAGCCATGAATTATTTTTCAGACATTTGCAAGACCACATTTACACGTTAGCTTGATTTTTGCGTGGCCAGTGATTTGGTTTGCATTAAGTGGGTATTTTGTTGGTTACACAGTGGTGTAGTGGTCAGCACTGGGTGGCACCCATTCATACACTTTTGGCCAAGGCTACGGTACAAGGTGCCACCTACTACTCAGTTGTAATGGATGGATCAGCCATCGGGAGCAATGTGCAGTTCAGTAACTTGCTCAAGGACACTTCAGGGACCGAACTGTTGATTTTCCAATTACCTCTGAGCCACATTAATCTATATTGGTGTAAAGTATATACAAACTGTCCTTTATATATGAATAAACTGTAATATAAAAATAACAGGAGACATTTATCCAAGTGTAGCTTTTCCTCAGTATCTTTTATTACTGCTTGATTCTCTCAGTGTTGAAAGATACTGAGTGTGTGGCACTGATGGCTGTTGCAGTGATGCAGTGAAGACGGTAGTTTTAAGCCACTGCATGCAACAATAAAGTGATTTCAACTGCCACAAGTGCACATTCAAAATAAGACACGCCCCTTTAAGTGACTTTTTTGGGATAAGACACAGGAGGACGAGGGAATTGTTAAA
Organism: Epinephelus fuscoguttatus; assembly: GCF_011397635.1. Lineage (NCBI taxonomy): Eukaryota > Metazoa > Chordata > Actinopteri > Perciformes > Serranidae > Epinephelus > Epinephelus fuscoguttatus. Next base: position 30,655,737 of record NC_064771.1, read on the forward strand.
GTTAGAGTTATCACAGGGGGTTTGAATGAAATGAAAATAGGGAAGTCCTGCTGTTTGTCTGAGCGGAAACCCCTCAGATAAGACATGTGCCTCTGAGCTGTCTCTGTGGTGTTAACTTTAAAACACTTTTTACTCAGCATATTATGACTTTTGGATGTATCCACTTTCTGTCACCATGTTCCCAAAGTGTAAAATGTAGCTGAAATAAATGTTTGATCACCAGATGCAATCAGCCTTTAAAGCAGCACTTTCTCAGTGACTTTCCATGAGTGAAATGAAGCCGAAGCTCACAGGACAGTGTTTAAATAGAACTGGTAATTTTCTGGTGTTTGGAGTTGCTGCAATCTATAATATATTTTTTTGTGGCGAGTCTCTCAGAGTTCAGACTGGTGGTTTGGGTGGAAGCGCTCAGAACGAGTTTATGGTGTTTCAGCTGCATTCAAATACTCCACCACTACAGCTCGGAGCTACATGTTTTCTAACTGTCTAACAAGATATTCAGATTATTTTATCAGGCAAAGAAATTCAGTCGCTGTCAGCCAAAAGAAACTAAACTCCACAACTTTCAGCGTAGGTAATCGCCAGTAGTCTATCCTTGTCTGACAGTCTTTGTGCTGTAAGAGAAGAAGGGAGGACAGAAATTATTGAGTTAGAGCCACCAGGCTTTGTCGACTCTGGGGAGGAAATTCCATGTTTGTCATTGGCAGCTTGTGGAAGAACACAAACCTGAGTTGTAACAGATTGTGGGAAAAGGTATCCTGACTGTTACTGCTCCAGGTCTGTCATCACTTTCGTCCTGTTAAAGGGATAGTTCGGATTTTTGGGAAGCTAAGCAATGTACTGCTGTGGACGGGGACAGCAGCGAAATGTATATAAGCCACTACAAACAATTAAATCTAAGTTTAAGTGTATGCTGTATTTAGAATATTTTCACTGCTTTACCTTGCCGTCAGAAAGCCTTTTCCAAAGGGGAACTGAACTGAAACTCTCCGACTCTCTTCAAAGCCAGACTCCATTGACAAAACCAGTAATTTTACCTCGCACAACACAGGAGTTGCTGGTGTACCGCTGGCTTAATCAGTTAGTTTGTTTGTTTTATTGTGTGACTTTGGTGCTTGACTGTTTGTAAACAGTATTGCCAGCAGAAGTGAAAGCCAACCAAAGCTTTGTGCGCTTGGTGTTTTGCCTCGCTATTAATGCCTTTTTCTGGCCCTGTGTGCAGCTTCCTCTTGGATGCTTGCTGCTAATGGACTAGCATCTGGGCCCTACCTTTTCATTAAGTCCAAACTTTACCTGCACACTGTGCCCAGGAATGTCCCAAACACAGCAAAATAAGAAGAATATAAGAAAAAATAGTCTCTGCAGATACATACACCCACACACACACTTCTAGTGGGTCGTAAGTGACAATTAACAGGGATTAGTTTCATATGAGTCACTGTTTTTAGGAAGATCCTACATAGTATACCTTTAAACTGATAAACATTTTTTAGGTGGGCTTTTGTCAGTGGTTTTCACACCACTGCATGGTAACTCGCCACCACCAGTCATTTTAATGAGGGAAGGCAATCCCAGGTATCGGAATACTTGCAATTATGGTGCTAGCAGCTTATAAGGACAACCAGAAGAGAAGCTGGGCCTGGGATAACATTTCTACCAAACTTCAGATGACTGTCCAAATATGTAGTCATTCATTTTCTGTAACCGCTTATCCTGTTGGAGGTCACGGGGGGGGCTGGAGCCTATCCCAGCTGACATTGGGTGAGAGGCAGGGTACACCCTGGACAGGTCACCAGACTATCACAGGGCTGACACATAGAGACAGACAACCATACACACTCACATTCACACCCACGGACAATTTAGAGTCACCAGTTGACCTGCATGTCTTTGGACTGTGGGAGGAAGCTGGAGTACCTGGAGAAAACCCACACTAGGAGCCATCTTGTTGTGGGGCGACAATGCTAACAAATATGTAGTCATATTTAGTAAATTCTTAAACCTGCCTGGCATCACAGCTGCAGACCATAGTGGCAACAGTGGCTTTTAAAAATGCTTTCCCTCTTGGGGGAGGCGGTTGTCAGAACAAATACCATGCAAACCGGAGTTGTGCCGACCAGCACCTACCGTAGGTTATGGACTATGGATAAGTCCTTAGGCCCTGATCACGCAGTGTTAGCAGCTGGAGGCTGCATTTTGTAATTGTTTTTAATGAGAATGAAGTTTTTTGCTCGCGTTTTTGCAATGCATCTGACATTTTTGCTGGAGCACTCTGAACTCCTCATGTTGAAAAAACTCAGAGCAGAAAAAAGCCCCCACATCATCTCTCATTTTGTCATCTTTTTTCCCATTGTCCAATCGGATGATTTGAGAGGCGGGCCTTCTGTAGTGGTCATGAAAACAAGTGTACAGTTGGTAAACAAAGGAAGGGAACTGGTGGTAGTGGTTGCTGGATACACAGAGCTATACGGCCCGACAATAGACAGCAGGTTGTCAGACTGTTCCAAGTCATCCTGGATGGACAGCCATCATGGAGGAGAAGCTCCTGGACCAACTGGTGGTACTCCCCATGATCCACCCTCTTTTTTAGGGTCTCATGTACCCACACAGATCTCTGTGTATCTGTGCTCAACAAACTATTTACTGACATCCTCTCACCCTCAACCAGAGCTACAACAAATACCCTCTGCCTCAACCTTTTAATGACTAGATACTAATTACTGTCAAATAACTAAAATAAATAAACGGTAGATTGATCACACAGGACAGTTAGAATAAGGAGATGAGTCCGTGCCTCACGTTTTGTAACCTGCAAACCACTTTATGTGTGATCGGGGCTTTACACAACCCCACTTTAAATAAATCCGAACTACACCCTTAATGAGAACAGTGCGACTTTTTTTTCCACAATGAAACCTGACAGGCCTCCTTGAGAGCAGCATTTATGAACGGAAGCTGTTTGATGGTGGATGGATGATGTGTTTGTTAAAAGTCGTGCAGACCCTCAGGAGGGGTCAACTCCTACAGCTCTTATTTCAAACAGTCCTGTACTGATGCTAATGGAGCTGCAGTATAGGAACTCTAATTGGATCGCTTTACTCGAGGCAATCAGCAGTAAACCTCACATTTTGAAGAGGGCATCTTTGCATAAGCAGGTTTACATGCGGCGCTGAGACGAGGCAGAGCTTGTACTGTAACTAAAAAGGCCCAAACTGTGCATTCCCCTGCAAGCCTCTGAGCTGTAGCCAGCAACACGTAGCATCTGCCTGGCCTTGTCCACGTGTTTCTACTTGTAAGTCTCTGAGCCTCTGCTGCTCCAAACTCTAACAGAGCCAAACCTTCTCTGTCTCCCTCTCACACTTATCTCTATCACTGACTGCCTGCAGGCCCGTTTTCTCCCACCTTATTTAAAGTGCCCAGGGGCGTTTATTTGTATTGTTTTTCTTAACTATAATGTCTCCTTTAACTCTCTGTCTCCCTGGTATTTTGCGATAAGGCCACTATTACTTGCTGTTAAACGTTTGTTCCAGGCCATTATGATATTTAATTGTTTTCAATTATAGGTTCTTAAAGCTTTGTTTATGAAGAAGCCCATTGTTGGCCCACCTGCTGCAGACAGATTACAGGGTATGATGAGGAAAATTGTACAGTATCACAAATAAAATCAGTCACTGTACAATATATCTTTAAATACTAAATGGCTGTTATCAACTGTACTACCAAACTGTGACAGATGAAATGATATGTGCCCACTTAGTAAAAATGTGGGAAAAAAAGAATTTCTGACTGCATAGATTCAAACCAGAGTAACCTCCTGAAAGTTACATACCCAAAACTGCACAACTTTATGGTAAGTACAACAAACGAGAGAAAAAGAGGATAATATGGATAGCTTTATGTTGTATATATCTCACATTTCAGTGGTCAGTCAGGTTGTGATTGGTACTGGTCAGTGGTTAAATACCTAAATGATCAATGCTGCTGATACCAGTTATGTTTTGAGTTTTAGCTCTGGGCACATGAACTCTCTTCGTCGTGCATGCACTTCTTGCCTCTCTGCTGATGTTATGTACATTAAATCCACTGGCAGGTGACGTGAATAACATTGATCAGCTTGTTACAGTGCAATGTTCTGCTGGGAATCCTTTGGTCCTGGCATTCATGTGGATGTTACTTGATGTGCCCCACCCACCCGAACACCGTTGTAGCCAAAGTAAACCCCTTATGGCAATGGGACTTGTCGATGGCAGTGCCCCCCTCCAGCAGGACAATGCACCAATGCTCCACACAAACTTCTCAGGAATGACCCCAGGAATGGGACAAAGAGCTCAAGGTGTCGACCTGGCCTCCAAATACCGGAGATCCAAATCTGATCAAACAACTGTGGGGCGCAGTGGTACCCCAGAGGTACCCCAGATCCATGGTGGGTCCTTCTTGGACCAGACTTTGACCTGTCAAGGCATGGACACAGGATCTCTGGGGGTTGTCTGGCACTAACACGTTGGTTTCAGATGTTTTGGGTCCTTTGGGTTGTGAGGTAGGGTAACAGTACGTCCCACAAGTGTTGGATCAGACTGGGATTTGGGGAATTTGGAGGCCAGGTCGATGCATTGAGGTCATGTTCCTTGGGCCACTCCTGAACAGTTTTTGTGGTGTGGCATGGTGCAATGTCCTGCTGGGGGGCCACTGTTACTGAGGAGTGCAGTTGCCATGGTGGGGAGGTACATGAATGTCAGAGCTCAAGGTTTCCATCATGGTTTTTAAATGAAACTGTTTGTTGGTATTATAACATAGGTCTGTACACAAGCCACTGTCCATGGGGGTGTTCTCGTAGCCTAGTGGTTAAGATGCACAGCAAATTGTGATGCCTCCAGTTTGATTCTGCCTGGGGACCTTTATTGCTCGTCATACCCCTCCTTCTCCCGACTCACTTCCTGTCTGCACCTTTGTTGTGATCGACTGAAGGCAAATGGTTGGAAGAATAAATTAAAAAGTCACTACCCAGACTTATGACTTGGCACTACTACCGCTCATTTAATAAAACCTGATATGAGTCAACTCCTTACTAAACTTGAGGTCTCCAGCAGAGATCCTCATTCACAGGCTGCCGTGTACGTGTACAGACGAGCAAATGACTAGTGTGACTACACCAGTCGCCTCCGTGAAAATAAACCTTCCAGCTCTGGCCCAGACTCTGCAAGTTCATTCAAAGCAGTAGCATCAGTTGCAGAAGAAGAAAAAAGAGACTTCCACGCGGCGTTATGGGTAAATGCTCAATTACAGGGTGAATTTTTCAGCCCACTTCTGACTGCTGCTTCAAGTAGAGCTCTACGTGAACTGCAATCATCTCATAAAAGCCCCGACTTTTGTCTTTTTAGTCTGCAGGCTTGGGTTGGTGCTTGTTGGCTGAGCACCACTCTCACCACTACAGTAGTCATTTACATTCAGGACGGTCATTTTCTGCACTGGCAGGCGATGGACGGTTGGAATTTACGCTACCGTATAGATGTTTATATTCAGATGAAGTTATCCAAGGGTGCATCTGTCAGTCCAATCTGACACCTCACACTAAAGATGAGAGTGCTGTTGTTTGAAGAAACAGAATGTTCTATTGATTGACAACTAATGAACAGTCAAGTTAATCACACCTTCACTCTGCTCGGCACTCTGCTGCTCCGCCTCCCCAGACAGAGTGCCCGGCTCTTTAAGTAAATAGGATTAGTTGCTTTCTTGTCAAGTTAGATGAGATTGATACCACTCTCATGTCTGTCTATAACTATGAAGCCACAGCCAGGAGATGATTAGCTTAGCTTAGCTTAGCTTAGCATAAACATTGGAAACAAGTGGAAATATTTAGACTGGCTCTGACCAAAGGTAACAATATCCACGTACCACCACCTCTAGAGCTCACTAATTAACACACCGTTCGTTGATTCTGCACCAAAAATGAAGTGTGAAATCAACAAGTTGTTGTTTCACATGTGGCGGACGATGGCCTTGTTAAGACTGCCAGCCAAAATCTGTTTCTGGCATATCCAGATTGTGCCAAAATTTACAAAGTCTGGATAGCGAAAAACAAATATGAAATGCCTTTTTTGCAAACTGGATTCAAACCCCATTTAGAGGTGGTCTGAAATGAAATTCCAGACGGATTTCTGCAGATGCATCTCCGTCTGGATGCTCGAATCGGATTTCCAGGTGTCTTTTGCATCATTTGCAACATGACACGCAACAACGACGTCAGATGTGTTGAGCAGAATCCATACTGCTATTAACAGAACACTATGGAAGAGTTTGTCTAGTGTGACAGAGAAGATCTGCGCCGTGACCTGACAGTGTGATTGTTTGGACGGTGAAATGAAGGACCTCCATTTCTCATGCTTCCGCGTTGGAAAGCCGCCTCACCAGCGTAGCTATGTAGTTTCTGACACCTACATCATTACCACAGCAACCCATTCAGATAGGATGGTGATGTCAGACAAATCTGATTTGCCTGCAGTCTGAATGTAGCCTACGTCTTGACCAGCTGTAAGAGACTCCAGAAAGGTAAATGTTGCTCGCTTTGGAAAGAGCCACGCTAGCTGTTTCCCCTTGTTTTCAGTCTTTAAGCTAAGCTAATAATCTTCTAGCTGTAGCCTTATATTCAGTGGTGTAGAGGAGGGTATACACAGGTATACGGGTACCACCTCTTTTTCTGACCGTCTACAGTATACCCTCCTATCAGCCAAAAGCTACTGGACTATCAGGCAGAGTGTTTCCACTTCCTCATCAGCAACCTGTCCATCTACCTAGTAGTACACCCATTTAATCAACTACCACTACACCACTGTTTTTATCACATTATTTCTAACTATTGGAAATGAAAGGAAAAAGCAAATTTCCCAAAATGCTGAACTATTCCTTTAAGACAGTAAATTAAGTCAAGATTATTTTAGCAAATATTAGCTGTAATTGTCTTGTTATTACTGACTTTTATCAATGTTATCATTGAAGGTGGAAGTAGTATTATCATTAGAATTAATCAATGGTGTGCATAACCAGTGTTGGACACTGGCAGAACTATTATTAGACATCCGATATGATTTACAGATGACTCTCAGTTAACACATACTGGTACAAGAAGTCAAAAGTCCCACACTGAAGAAACTGATGTGTTATAAAGGGTAAATAGATGCCAAGCTATTTAAATTATGTCAACTGCTTTTGAAACTGGAGCTCAGCTGCTGAACAAATCCAGCCTCTCATGAGCTCCACCCATCATGACACATCACCTCCCCTCTGAGGCGTGAGAGAAATAAGGGGGGGAGCACAAATCTAAAAACCCAAAGCCACCATCATGGTACCACGTCCTCCATGGGCCGAGCCAATGACAGCTTAATGCTAAACGTCTTTTGATTAAGAGGTCAGATTACTGGTCTGCTCCTTATACCCATGGAGTCTTTCAGGATCTGATGAGCTCCACAGTTATCTGTTGGCTTTGTTTCACTCAGAGAACACAAACTTCAGCAAAAGGCCTTTTTCTCTACTTTCTTGGGTCTGGCTTTCTTCTCGTCTCTGCATCTGGATTTCTCCACAGTCCCAGCCCCCATCCAAACTCCTGCTCTCCATCCCTCCCTCTTTTCCTCCCTGCCTGCTCTTGTTTCTCCCACCAGCGCAGACATCGAGTCAGACACAGAGAGTGGATGGAAAATATGACTGGATCCTTCCCTGACTTCAGATAATGTGCACGACTGCTGGCAAGCGTGGCACGAAAAACAGGGAAAGGCAGAGAGAAAGGGAAAGAGAGACAGAGCATACAGGACAGTGAGAAGATTATCTAAAGGGCTGCTTAGTATCTCATGGAGTTTATCCTTTGGAGCATAGAGTTTATGTTCAAACCCAAAAGCTTTATCCTTTTGAGACTGCGGCAAAACACGTCCAAAGATGATGTGCACAAGCTCCAGAACAAACAACTCTGACATTACACTGATTTTACTATCATTGAGAATCACAGGAAACCCTCAAAGTGTTCCCACATCTGACGACATCTATGTTGATAATCTACACGTTTGCACAACGTCAGAGGCCACAAGACAAAACCCAAAGAGCCTCACTGTGCATGTGGGTGTCATATTTCACTGCCACAATAGCTCAAACTGTGGAAGAGCCTGTTACAATGCACATAGAGGGGAGATAGTACAATTATGTTGGGATGGAAAGATTTCATCTATGAGCACATCTTCAGATTAGATGCACATGTCAGGAACTACTTTGAATCATAAACTCTTTGAAGCTTGTTGTCTTTCCACCTTTTGAAGAGAAGTGCAGCTAAAGAGATGCTTTGGTGTCTACAGTTAAAGTTTTCTCCCTGAACGTAGTTTCCAGTTGACCTGCAGTCTCTCAGGGTGGCTTGACGCCGGTCTTTCCCAACATCTGGGAAAGTTAGTCAGTGCTTTAATGACACTGCCTTGTCCTTTTATCCCCTTTTCTCTTTTGCTCTTGTGCATCACCACAATGGCACATCAGTAGGCATAATAAAGGCTTACATTGTTTTAGGATCATACGCTTTATAATGAATTCTCACCTCCTTTTTTAGCCATCCTTTCAATACTAACTATGATTTGCAGAACTCTTGGTTACGCTAAGTGCTTTGAATTCTCCCCAGCGCCACCAGATGTAAACTTTTGACTTATAAATAGCGACAGAGAGCCATGATTTGAGGCTAAGCACTGACTCTGTCACAAAATGTGCTTGTGAGGAATGATTGGGGAGGGGGGAAATGAGCTCAGAGATGCCGTCTGGAAATGTCGTTACTCCAGCTGCCCGACGCCCCCTCTGCAAGCACTCATAAATACTGTGGCCTGCAGAGATGCTCACATGTGAGGAGAACGGGGGGAGAGTAGGAGGCGCAGCTCAGTGCGAGAGGAGAAAGACGAGTAGAAGCGAGTAGAAGGAGTTATTAGGTTTGTTAGTAGGAAAGTGTGATTTTTTGGTGTGCATATTGAAGCTTGGAGAACTGAAAAAGTAGAGAGGCATAAAACACAGCAGGTAACCTCAAACTAAGGGAGACTTGAGATGGAAATAGGGAAGCCTGTAACTATGTAGGGAAAAATTCCCATCTGTCGGATGACTCATACTCTCCCCTCAGCCACAGAGACGAAAACGTCCTAGTTTTTACACTGCAAAGACAATGATACTCTGGACACTTTTTTAAGCACAGGGACGTCTTATTACCGGCAAATATTTAAATTAATTCTTGATCTTTACATTGTTAATGTTTACATGCTGGAAGCACTGTCCATCTGAAGTGTAGTGTGTAGAACAGTTGAACTGAGATGTGGCTATATATCTGGAGTAAGTGGATGAATGTTGATTAAAAAACTGTGTATACATCTGATTGTAAGTACTATCTGCCCCAGGTTTTTACTGTGAGACACTGAAGTACAAGCTTGGCAGTCTGCATGTCTTTTGAGTAACTTTCCCCAGTACAGACGAGCAGAAGTTAAAGGCATTAGTCTCAATGTCCAACCTCTGGATATTTGTTCTTGTGGAAGAAAAGGAGAAAGACAGGTAACTTACCTTCGCCATCTGTGAAATCCCTGAATGTCATTAGCAGGTTTCTCTCTAGTGTAGTAGTATCATTCATGTCCTACACACATGAAAAAATAATGTGAGAAAAACATTGACTCTATTGATCTGACGTAGGTAAGCGGTATTTGCACGATACAGTTTGGTTTCCACCCAGTTCAGAAAATACTGCATGTTACGGCATGTAATGTCACAGTTTCAGTGTTGTTATCTGCGACAGTATCAGCGCCTGTGTCACCAAAAGCCACATAATCCATCCATCCATTTTCATCCAGTTATCCAGGGTTGGGTCATGGGGGCAACAGGCCAAGCAAAGCACCCCAGACGTCCCTCTCACCCAGCAACACTTTCCATCTCCTCCTGGGGGACCCCAAGGTGTTCCCAAGCCAGATGAGATATGTAATCCCTCCAGTGGGTTCTGGGTCTGCCCCCGGGACTTCTACGTATTCCATGTCCCCTGTGCCAGTCCGCGATGCCAGGGATCAGCATGCCCGGTGCCCTGCCCCTGCCTGTCACCCAACTCACCCTTATTCCTGTCCCTGCGGGTGGTGGGGCCCACAAGGTGACGGCTCCATGTTATTTTGTCGGGCTGAGCCTGACCAGGCCCCATGGCCCAAGGCCCGGGCACCAGATACCTGCTGGCAAGCTGCACCCCCAGGTCTGGCGCTGGGGGGGGGGCCGATGTCCTCATACCAGGCAAGGTACTCAAGGTCTGAAAAGTCAGTTTCATCAAGGTCTTCTTGAATCGCTCTTAGTCCGACCCCTCCCCTGGGACCACCTTGCCTTGGGAGAACCAACAAAGGACCATTAGCCCCAAACAACACAGCTCCCAGGTTCACAGAGACGCGCAAACCTGTCCAACACATTAAGGTGGCGATACTTGGAGGAGAGAAAAAAAAAAGCACACAATATTGTTAAGATCCTTGGACCCCATTGGCTCCTTTAGAAACTTCAGATTCCTAAACCGCAGATTCATATTTTCCAAGTACTAACTTTTTAAAATTCATACAAGACCCACTTAAGGCAAAAAAGTTTTCCTGATCATTTCATGTCTTACCTTAAACACATTCACTCTTACTTAAACACAGTTATTACGTCAGACATCTCACAAGCACAGGATGGGTCACCCCTATGCTCTCGGCATCCTGTATCTCTTGATATAAACTACCATTGTCAGAGATTGGTGAGTTCAAATTGCAGAAGAATGAAGACCAGTGGACGTTTTAAATGTAGTTAGAATAGTATCTGTTCAGTCACTGTGAAGATACCAGTGTCTAAAGTCAAGGAAACTGTCTGACCCACAAGTTTGAGGGTATGGATTTCAAGGAGTAACATCAGTAGGCTATAAGGTGTAGGTGGATGATTTCTACACATTAACCCCGGGAAACATACACTGACCATTTGATCTAAAGGGAAAAACATTGCTGAGAATATTCAATTCAATTCAATAGGACTTTATTTATCGTGAAGGAAATTATTGTGCCAGAGAATGATTAAAATTACAGTACCACTAAGTACAGTAACCACAAGTTTTATGATTCACAACCAGTACCAAACAGACATGGTTCCCCCGGGTCAGGGTCAGTCACTGGGCCAGAATATAACACCCTTTAAAAGGTCTTTCTTTTTTTTAAGTCAACAGGCTTTATTGGCACAACATTTAACATGTGTTGCCAAAGCACATATATATACAATAGTCAGCAGAGCAAAATAGGTAATTAAATTAGTAAGCAAAATGGAAAATATACAGTACATAGACATACATATACAACTCTGGCTTTTATGTTGTTGTTGGTGGTGGTGGTGGCATGTTTTACCGATTACTTTTAAGGCTCTCCACGGTCTCTCTCCGGGTCCATGTCATTAGTTCGACAGCCCATTGGTTCGACATCTCATTAGTCCGACTGTCTGCGGTGCTGAACGGCTCGCGGCGGGCGTATGGTGCGCCGCGACCGGCTTGAGGCGGAGCAGGCTCACAGTTTATGTGTTTGTCACTTTCTTTTTCATTTTAACCCACACCATGATCTTTTCCTGACCCTAACCAAGTGGTTTTTGTGCCTAAACCTAACCAGACCTTAACCACAGGGCATCATGATGATTTTGGAACGGACTTCGGAACAATGAGTTTAATATGGTCGGAACAATGGGATGTCGAACCAATGGGCTGTCGAACCAATGGGCAGTTATTTTTATTGCAGCAAAATATATCTAATCAACTGAAAAAAGCAACTGATTTACTGATCATTCTAGGAGGCTGCTAAAAGTTTAATTTTAGTTCTAGTTTAGTTTTAATTCTGATCTTAGACTTTTAATTTGCACTCTATTCTGTACAAAGACATGTAATTGCGTGTCTTTCCATGCTGGCTGTAAATTTCTTTTATTCAATTTGTTTTTTCTCCTATCAGCAATGATGGTCTGAGGTCAGAGGGTGATGCATGCTGTACAGATTGTAAAGCCTCCAGAGGCAAAGTTTGATTTAGGCTGTATAAATATGTCTTGACTTGACTTGACTGTGTGTATTTGTATTGTGCCTGCCGCACAACAGTTTCCTTCAGGTCAGAAAGAGTTTTATCTTCTTATCTTTTCTAAGTAAAAGATCTGAGTACTTCCTTCACCACTGACCACCACCAGTGTCTTTAATTTTACTTTTCTTAACACATGTGATGCTAGTCTGCAACTCTGCAAGTAATGGATATGAAAGCCAGTCAGCATGGCTTTATCTGCCTTACAGTAAGGTAAAAGTGAAACAGGATGGTTGTGTTTAGCCAACATCAGTTTCATATCTATGTGTTTAGTTAGGTGTGCAGAGCCTTCCTTCCTCCATGTTCGGCCTCTCACACCTTACTCACGAGTTCAGTGATCTCAAAAGTTTAAATATGAAAAATCAAACCACTTCACTCTTGAGGAAGCCAGACCGGTCTACCAGTGACATTCATCTGTGCACCATATGTGATGATATCGTATGGAGGAAAAGAAATGCTGTGAGCCTCTGCAAAGCTCCACCAGTTTCATACACACTTCATCACACATTAGATGATACTGAAGTATTAACTTCATACTTCCTTATGATCTCAGTAGCCCTTCATGTCCTGGATGCTGTGATAATAATGGAGCATGCGTCTCATCCTTTTACAAGGCTGTGAATCAGTGTTACCTTATGATGTTTTTTGTCAGTGCAGGGGCAAATGCCTCTTCTCACACTCTGCCAATGTTGTTTCCTCAAGGCCCCCAGGTCCCAGTGCACGACGTTACATCAGCACATGGCAGTGATGGATGAAAAGATGCCTCTTAGCTCGGACTTGTGCGACTCCCTCCAGTATTAGGCAGGAAACCACAGGAATGGTGTCCTGGGGTAAAAACACTCTGTGTGCTTGTTTGTTTAATTTGTGTGAGAAAAACTGTGTTTTTAAGGTTGAGGTGCCCTGGACAGTCTTGTAATGAGATTACTCAATGAGTACTGTAATCACATTACTTTTTACTTAAATGTTAGCTTCTGAAAGTGCTATTGGTTTCCACCTGTAGCACGACTTCAAATGCCATAATCTGTGACTTCCGGACTGATGTGGGTATGTTTTCTGATCAAGTGCTTAAACAAGAAGTTTGTGGAATTTGCTTCTGTGGACAGTTGAAAAATGAAAGCATTTATTTGCTCAAGGACTAAAACTAGATATGCTTATGTTTAACCAATGAGAGTCTCAACAAGTGTTTGTGTGAATTGGGACTGGTATGTTTATGACGACCACGAGCATATGCAAGCACTGCATACATTGATTTATTCAATCTTATTTCATTGTACAGTCCCTCCTCCTTGCCCCCTGCAGCTGTGGACTGCTTCTCCATGAGGAGAACAGGCAGCAGCTCAGGAGACAGACCTTCGGTTGGCAGCTGCAGCAGCTAAAATTCACCCAGCGCTGTGTGTCGCACTGGTCAGGTGGGCAGCAGACAGCGCCAGGTCTAACCTGTGTGATGGCGTGGAGCTGGGGTTTGCGCCGGCTGGATTTGGGGTGCTGCGGCCTCTGATTAGGTGTCTTGTCTCCCGAGCTGCTGCCTGCTCTCCTCCAGATGACGTAGTTGTTAGTGGCGTGCCGTTAGAAGGAGGACACACTGTGATTTAAGGCTCTAGCTAACGTTAGCTACGTGAATGTGAACTTAGTCGCAGCCATGAGCCTTAGGCTTCGGTTAGCGGAAAGCTAAACTATTAGCAACATTTTCTCTCCATCTCTCAGTGTTTTACTTCATTTGTTGTCAGACTGTCTGTTCGACTCTTTTCTTGATAAGTCCGTCTTCCTTTTTTGGATTGCTATGCAGTGTAGGCAGTTGTTCAGGCTTTCAGTGGAAGGACATGCACACATATCTGCACTTATACAACACCCAGTAGGAATGCTCTCTCTCTCATTTGAGGCATCTCATTTGTAAAACACTGTGTAGGATCCATACTAAAACTGTTTGTGAAAACAAAGGCCAAAACTGGTGTGCACCAAAAATCAGGCTTCCACCTCACCATCTGCATCGCCAATTTCCCATCTCCAAAATGTGCGTAAGCATGGGTCAGAGCTTCTCCCATCAAGTCTGTTTTTATACATCACAATTATGCGTGGAAAGTGGCGTACGCCTCCGTTTTGTAAATACTTAGTGTTTATAAATGAGACCCCAGAACTGAACTGTAGAGATCTTGTTTTTATATTGTATTCAATGGAATGTTGAAAAGAATTTGAAAATCAGTGCATTTTGTTTTTATTTCCGGTTTACACAGCATTCTAACTTTTTTTTAGATTGAAGCTGAAATATGCGAGAATATCAGATCAAAATCAGCAGCTCAGTTCACAGCAGAATCTGACAGCTGGCCAAACGTTAGCATATTAAGCATGATTTTTATGGTTTGGGAAGTGGTGTACGCTACTTTCAGGCCTTGTTTTGTGTGTACACAGTGTTTATAAATGAGACCCCAGGTCCCTGTTTACATTTTACCTTTATAATATAATCTTTACATAATGTGTTTTATAAAATAATTACATTATCTCTGCTATGAAAGCATCGATGAAAAGGAGCAATTCACCAAGGGGAAAAAATGACTGGATATACGTTTACAAATTATAATTCATCACTGCCAGGTATTATCTAGTTGAATTCTCATGTGTAAGACAAGTCATGAAATACTCACAGAAAAATTCCAATCAGTGTGTTATCTATTTTTAAAATGATTGCTTCTTCACGTGGCTGTGCACCATGTTGTAAAAAAGTATTGGATGGGAGGTTTTAATAAGACAGTAGTGGAGGTAGACACATGACACATCTGTAAGACATCCACAGGTTTTTCATTCTCTGCAATGAATGGAAAATATTTCAATTCCCCAAAAACATACAATATTTCACCCTTTTTTCCCTCACAGTCTGAAAAGATGATGGATGGAGTCTGTAATTAAGTTTCCTATAGACTATTGTAGCACCTGTTTTGTCATCTCTAAATAATTATTCCACTAGGATGCTTTTGGGAAAATTCTGTCTGTTTTTGGGAAGAGGAAACTCCAGTAGGCAATGTCACTTCTGAGCATGTGCAGTAGATCCCTCAGTGCTCCATTAGATCGAACTCGCAGTCCAGCCCAAAGTTTGCTGAGTACTTCAGAACGGTTGAGAAGAAAAAAGTGACCTCAATGCAGAAGAATGCAGTGTGGTCTGTTCTCCCTCCCCTAACATCCAGCATGGGCAAAAATGACTTCTCCTAACCCACTGTTTAGCAGAGGGAGTGTATACGGCCTGAGCCATTTAAATGGCCACAGCCGCCGTCTTCTCCTCCTTGCTCTTCTTCCACCCTTATTTTCACCTCCTCTTTTCATGGGGAGGATGTGAGTAAAGTTGCCACGTTAGATGCTTTCTCTCTCTCCCTTTGAGATTGTTCTCACTTTGCAAAGAGAAAACAAACTTGTTATTGGCAGATGTCTTTGTCCTCAGAAAAAAGCACAACAATCTCTATTAAAAACGATGTCTGCAATGTTTTACATTTGCTCAGATATGGTGACGTTGTGTTGATGTTTTTAGTCTCAGCCGAGCCGGGAATGCCATTTCTTTCTCTCAAGTAAACATATTCTGATCAAATGGGCTGATAGCAGTTTTTACTTCCTTTTGCCATGCCTTCCCTTCCCTTTTTTTGATAGTGTGTGTGTAATTACTTGCAGGAGTACAAGTCATCCAGGCCTTCTTGTTGCAGTATCCCTCTGTGTTTTACAGCGAGGGAAATTTGGACAAGTGAAACATAGGAAGCAAACTGTTCTGCTTTCCTCTTTGGTTCAGTTTAAATTTGGTTTTATCGAATAGACAATTTTCATGATAAATGAGATCGGAGACGAACGTATTTAGGTCGCACTGGTCCTCTTACCCAGCTCAAGTTAAATTTTTGGCATTTTATCATCTATGTCTGGCCTCCCAGACTTTTCCTGACTGTTACCGTGGCATTGGTGTCTCTCTGCTGCTGCATGCATTGATCGCCATGTTGGGATTCTACCATGGAGGCCTCAGGAGAAGACATTTCACGCATGATGAGGTATCCTTGTGCCAGCCACATGCTCAGACACCACCTCCACTGCTGCTACTTCTGCTGCTGCTGCTGCTGGAGGAGGAGGAGTTAAGATTTATGCTTGCCTCCTGTATCACCCTGAAAATGCAGGGCTAACAGCTTTCAGATGTGAGAGGAAGTATGAGAGAATGGCAGTGGAGGGGTTGGGGAGGTGTGTCTGTGTTTGGATTGTGCTGTAGCAAATTACACAAATGATCTTAGTCATTTACAGTATGTGGAGCATTGCAGGAAGGTGCAGGACATGAGGGCTTTATGTGGAGGGATGTTAACAACCAGTTATTTTATCACAATAAAAGTAGTGTTTGCAGTGAGGCAGCCATGGCATCTTTTCAGGAATATGTTATTTGATGATGTATTTAAATTTGCTTTCCCTGTGTAACTTGAATCTGGCATCGTTGGAGTTCAGGCCCTTTGAGACAAAATCCTTCTCGTGACTCTGCGTGACCAGAAAAATAGAAACACCTGCATGATGAAATGCAATAAAATACTGCAAAAATAATGTACTTACCACGGTCAGGTTTTGTTGAGACTACTGCTTTAGTTGTACGTGTGTTGACTTGATCACGTGATGAGGCTGTAATTTGTGGTTGTGTTGTTTTTGCCTACTTTATTTCTATGTGTGGTGTTTTCTGCTCCGTTTACATAAATGTAGGGGTAAAAATATTTGTTTGTTGCATCGGTGTTTTATTTACAAATGTAAAATTATACAAGCGTGATTTATACAAGAATCTACAACCACTCCATACTTAGCACAGCAAGCTAAATGCTAATTATGCTAACATGCTCACAGTGAAAATGTTAGGGCACGTGACACGCAAGATATTAACACCGGTGAATATTCACCTCTCGTTCATCCATCCATTTTCATCCGCTTATCCAGGGCCGGGTCGCGGGGGCAGCGGGCCAAGCAAAGCACCCCAGACATCCCTCTCCACAGCAACACTTTCCAGCTCCTCCAGGCGAGGCCAGACGAGATATGTAATCCCTCCAGCATGTTCTGGGTCTGCCCCGGGGCCTCCTACCAGTGGGACGTGCCCGGAAAACCTCCAGCGGGAGGCGCCCAGGAGGATCCTGATCAGATGCCCGAGCCACTTCAACTGACCCCTTTCGACGCGAAGGAGCAGCGGCTCTACTCCGAGCTCCCTCCGAATGTCCGAGCTCCTCACCCTCTCTCTAAGGTTGAGCCCAGACACCCCACGGAGGAAACTCATTTCCACCGCTTGTATCCGCAATCTCATTCTTTCAGTCACTACGTGGCTCAGCTCCCTCTTCACCACGACAGACCGGCGCAGCGCCTGCATCACTGCAGAAGCTGCAATGACCCACCGATCATCTCACTCTCCATTTTACCCTCACTCGTGAACAAGACCCCAAGATACTTGAACTCCCTCGCTTGAGGCAGTAACTCTCCCCCAACCCAGAGAGGGCAAACCACCGGTTTCCGACAGAGGACCATGGCCCCAGACTTGGAGGTGCTGATTCTCATCCCAACTGCTTCACACTCAGCTGCAAATTGCTCCAGTGCATGCTGTAGGTCACGGTGTGATGAAGCCAACAGAACCACATCATCTGCGAAAAGCCTCTGGTTCACTTCCATTTAATGCAAGTGAATGGCTGGCTTTCGGTGGCAAAGCAACGTCGCATCTTGGCATCACATGGAGTTCAGTTTTGGTGAAGTTTGGCCAGTGAAGTCACAGCCTCAACCAATAGCAAAGCAGTATGTGTGGAGGAGAAATTTATTGTTGTGCTGTCTGTCTAACTGATGTTGTATAATATTAGCCATGAAAAATACAAACTGCCCCACGTGAGAGATGCTGCCTGGCTGGCAGTGAGTTGGGAGACAGGCAGGGGACATAAGAAAGTAGAAAATGTACCAGGAACATATTTTGCTAACATTAGCTCATAAGCCAGCTTTCTGCGTGGGTCACGTCCAGCGCTCCCGTCATTCAGTGCGAGTATCACCGAGCCAGGTGATGTTCATGTTTGACCGTACCCTTAAAGGTATATTATGTAGGATTGTCAGTTACTGCTTGTTAACATGCTCGCCAGCAAATATGAAAGTTAAAGCCAACCTCAGATATATTTATCCAGGGGTTTTTCCAGGGCTGTGTCTCTTAGATGCCTTCTTCTTACAGTCTGGCACCTGGTCACTGCTTTTTAAACTGAACTCACCTGAGCACTGTGAGATTAAAATCCTGCATAGTATATCTTTAACATGTTGACATTTGGTAGGTATAATATATGCCATGATCACCATCTTAGATTAGAGGGTTTGCATGCTAACACATGCTAATTTACACTAATGCAAAGTTTTTTGCGATAACGGTGAACTATATCTATATATATAAATCAACAGGTGATTTCCTTCTTTTAGTAAAATCCTAAATGATTGAGTTGTTTTTTTCCCACCTGGACCTTTATGCTCTGCCATTTCTCCTCTAATCATCACGCTGTAACCTGTGACAGGCTGTTATGATTCCACAACTATCACACATTCACATACATGGAGTTTTTTGCCGAGTCGCGAGCGTCATGTAGGTTTACATTACCAAAGGTTTATGACAAAATCACTTGACGACACCGACACCGCGAGAGAGGAGAGGGAGAGACGCTGTGCTGCTGCCAGAGGAGCCGCTGAATGAGTTCCCTCTGAGCGGTAAGTCACTAAAAGAGTCTGAGAAGTCCGGGGCTGTTCATAAAACATTCAGGACGCCACAGTTTATTCCACACTACTGAAGCTGCTCCTCATTTCAGCCACGCTTGATGTTGCTGTCAATACGTCAACAAGTTGAAATATGACGAGTATCAGGATATGAATTTTTCATGTGATATTGAAAATGATACCGTTATTATTGTGAACGATATGATATAGCACACACCTAGTGTTTGGTCACAACCAGCAATTGAATGGTTGAAATATTCATCTGCTGGTGGAAGTAGAGGATCACCAAAGTCATGAGAAGTTGTCCTCTGGGGTCCTTGAATGTCTGCACAAAATCAGCTGGGTGCCGTCAATGAAAGTTGTAATCCCATGCTGACAGCTCAGATGATGTTTCCTCCTATAATTCATCCTCAGTGACAGAGAGGTGTGGGGCCATGCCCACCGAAGCCCTGCGCTGTCATTACAACCAAGAGCTGTAATTTTTTGCTGCTGTTCTTTGCACCTGCAAATGCAGTTATGTTGCACGGACACCTGGATAGTTTTCAAACCAGGTGAGGTTGTGGATCTGCGTACAGATTCTCCCAATATTTTTTTTTACCGTGCTGTGTGGCAACTGGAATTTAAACAGAGGCTGCGTTTGCCCCCTGCAATTTTGCTTTTAACTGCATCTGTTAAAATGCCACATAAAGACAAAACAGTCACTTTTCTGGTCTCTCAGTCTCCTGACATGGTCCGACTCTCAGCTAATGAAACATCATATCATATTATCTGTCTCGCTGTCATGAAGATAATTGCTTCAAGTCACTCTGTTGTCCCTGAAATACTTGGTGTGGTGATCTGTTTAGTCTGAATAAGCCTTCTTATGCTGCATATTCTCTTATTTTAAGCTTAGATTGATCTACAGTGCCACATGACTCAAAATAAAGTGCAGTAAAACGCATTTTGTTCTGATGTGTAAGTCATAGCAGAGTGGAGAGGGTAGCGACTGAATGTCACAGTGCCTGAGTCGCAGGCTTTTGGCATTGGACTGAGACTGGAGCTCAATAAACGCTCATCCTAAAATAAATTCAAAATTAGAGGGTTATAGACCGGAGGAAAAAAAAGGCCACTGGGCTTGGTTCTTGGCCCCACGCACTCAGCCGCTGTGGACTTTTCTTTCCTGTCTCCTATTATTCCTGGTCTTCTGCCTGGATGAGTCAAGAGAGGGAGAAGGAGAGGGCCGAAGGGGGATGTGAGACAGAGACAGACAGACAAAGGACGGAGGGGAGAGGTGGAGGGAAAGGGACAGACTGGCTGTACTGCGTCTCTCCTCCGTCTGTTCTGGCCAGCGTTTAAAGAAGGATTTGAATGACAGAATAACGTAGGAAACGTGGGAGGTGTCCATACGCAGCCATTTTGTAAGAGCTGTAGTTTCAGTCCACAGTAACATTTAACATTTTTACACAAAAGCTCAGCTCCCTCGTCGAGAGCTAGTTACCTGGACACGAAACCCTATAAATGATTTTACCCCTGCAGATCAAGTGACAAAACCCTGATATCTCAAACAGGAAGCAAACTGTTAATTTAAACTTATGCCTGGTCACGCCAGCATTTATAACACTGACATTTTAAATCTAATAGAATCCCTGCAAAAGTGCACTCACTCATTGATGTGAAGTAAATCTGCCTGATTTTTTGCGTTGAGTTTAACTTTGGTGAAGTTTAGCATGCCAGTTCTTGACTGTGATAACCTGTGAGGAGATGAAGAGCTGTGGTATCAAAATTAATCAGAAAACTATGTCAGCTGAGTTGCACCAACAGGTTTTATTTAACCCTGTCTGGAGTATAAACTGCTTCACAAAAGACGGTTTTAAGACAGTTATGAAACACAAGTTAATGGTTTAAATATACCTCTTAATAAACAGTATAAATTGACTCTTTACTAAGCCCCGCCCCTTTGTTGTTAGCCGAGGATGGTCCGTGAAGCTGCCTAAGCTAGCATGGAGCCCTCACCGCCAATAACTGCACTCCCTGGAGAAATATTAACTATTTTTGGAAAATTAAAAAGAGATTTCAGAGAGATGCAGGCAGAAAGGGTCTACAATATGCATTTATATATCCAGCATGTCAATAGGATAAAGATAAAGATAGGAACTAAAGGCTACAGATCACAGCGTAAAGTGAACTACTACATGACCCGGCGATTAAGACAGAAGACAATGTCATTAAAGCGCAACACTGTTCCTGTAAAGCAGCGTAGGACTTTCTACAATCAGTATGTTTACATGACATTAGAGAAAACTGATTTATTGTGTTAGTCCAACTAAAACAAGTCTTTTAAAATACATGAAAACATGTTCGTCTGACTCAAATCGTACTAAATCGATTTGTCAAAATCGGACTAACACTGTCAGATAATGTGATTTGGAGTTGAATCACTCCTACATGTATACAGTCAATCAAACCCAAACTGCCTAAGGCGCTTGCTTCACAGTGTCCGCCCCGAACTTTGACCCAGAAGTCGAAAGAAGCCAGTCACAACATGGCGAAATCTACATCCAGAGCCGTGACTTTTTGGACGGATGAAATGTGCAGAGCTGTAAATTTGTCCGCCATGGTACAAGTTAGCTGCTAGCTAACTTGTTTGTCGATTGTTTGTCTGTGACATAATTAGTCAGCCGGAAAAAGGTCCAGTACTAACAAGCTGAAAGGGGGCATATCGCCACCTATCGTAGCAGAGTTGGAAATACCTCGGTGGATAAATCGATTCCCTTCCTGTGCTTGTATACTGAAACAAGGACAGTAGTCCAATTAAACGGCCTAGTCGAGCTGTAATATGTTCACATTCAGTGTAGCTTTAGTAGCCTAGAAAGTACAGCATAGAACTGCTAACAGGCCCAATACAGAGAAATTAAAAAGAAGATCTGAGAGCTGTTGTGATTGGTGCAAGCATGTTCCTGGCTAGCTAGTGTGTTAGCAGTTAGCTCGTCAATTACAGCACTTCATCAACCAGCTCTGCAAGAAATCACCACATCACCAAGGGTCTAGGACCACATATCTCACAAAGATGCATGCATGAATTTTGCTGTGCCACTCTCTGATGTGACCGGGCTTTTGTTTTTATCAGCTGAGAGAAGCAGAAACTCCTCCAAATCCTCAATAATCCTAACTAGAGGAGCCGCCCACAGGGAGATCATAGAGAGATACAAGTTGGAAACTATGAGTCCCCACCCCCCACAGTTGTTGTTTATAATAGCTGTGATCTTGACTAATCCACAGAGACGAGAAACCCACTGATATGCTGGAAGTATGACAAAAATAAACAGAGATTGTTTTCTACTTCCTCACATGATAAACTCAGGGCAGACTTTTTGTAACACAGGTAGAGGAATCCTCCCAACACTCTTCCAAACACCACAGTGTTTTGTTCCCCTCCACTGTCCTCTGCCTAATTTCTTTTCCAGTCACATCCTAGTAAGATGTGTTTAATGGCTGAGCCACGAAAGTGTCCAAGAGTGACAAAACCAGATGGTTTTGGATGCCTGAGCAGGAACCTGAGCGAACATTGTCTCTGCGGCAGCCAACGGTGTGATCGATATTCAGACTAAAACAAGTGTCTCGCTGGAAGTCTTCCTCCCTGAATGTGCAGTATTCAGTGTGTGTCGAACACAGTTTCACCAAATTGTCTTTTCATCTGCGTCTTTTTAACTCGTCACATCTTTTATCTGTTATCATAAAAATGTACTTAGGAACCTCTGCCATCGTAACGCCACATCAAAGACTAGCTTCTGTTTGCGTGAAGGGAAAAAGGTGCTTTTATGCGAGCGTTTATGAGAGTAAGTTGAGATTCATATGCAAAAGCCCTCACAGTAGCAAGTCCGCTCTTTTGCTGCCCTCATTATTTACTAACTGAGAAGATCAAGGGCTCTTTATTCAAGGTGTTTCAGCACCCCTTGGTGTTTTACAATAGCTCTAGGTGCTTATGCTGTTTAATTAGGAGCCAGAAACCAGTTTGGGGCCCTTGGAAAATGTACAGTAGGGGACTGGGGTCTCAAAGGCCCCATTGAGGTCTAAACAGGCCTGCATTGTAGTGTTTTATGGTAGTGGGAAATTAAAATGGAAAGTTGTTGTTGTTACACAACTATTCTTATACTGTATCTATATAAAACTGTTGCTTATTTACCTGTCCAGCTGGTGCGGAGCAACATCAGCATTCCAGGTGTCGTGTCTGTGTCAAATATTCACTCTCTTTTAGCTCTGTTTTGGTCTCCACCAAGTCCTGATGGAAGTATCTTTAGCTGCTAAATTCTCCGCTATGTTCTCCTGCTAGTCGCCAGCTTTGTTTGTCCCTCTGTTAGGTGCTGAGCAGGTAGTTTTCAGAGCTTCCTCACTGAAAACAGCTGCCTGCTGTGGCTAGAAGTGATGCTACGATAAAGTTGCGCGCCAGAACACCATTACAATGAGCTAAAAGATGCTAAAACCCTCCATAGTGCTAAATGATGATTCTTTGTGGTTTAGTCACCATGAACAGCTTCTTTAATATTACAAGTGCTCATTTTATCCATTGTTTGTTAAAAAGAATTGTGAGCTATTTTGTTTATTGATTTAAAAAAAAAAATACATTTTGGGGCTGTCCCCTGAAAGTCAAAGATTTGAATCATCAGTCGGAGACCCCTCCGTTGACTGAGATCCTTCAAGTCTAGCAGTCTGACTTCTTTTTTTTTTTTTGGTCAGTCCATGTGCTGCATAGTTTAGCTGAAGAGTAAGAGCTCCTCACTTTCATGCTGCTCTCCTGTACAGGCAGCTGCAGACCCCGACCCAGGGTGAGTCTGAATGAGACGTAGGCAGCTGCCTGGAGGAAGAGGCTACGAGGTAACGTCATCTTCTGCCTTCTGCTTTGGTGAATCTGCAGCTCACAGCAGCTTTATACGATACAGTCCCTGGCTTTTGGTAATGACTAGTGTTGGCAAAAAATGTTGCACATTTCTGATTAGTCATTAGCATAGTTAGCTCAGAGGGCTAACGTGGCACTATGTTACATGAACATTACTGTCATCCTGGAAGTCTTGCCGAACCCCGCTCGAAAAGAGAGAGCGAATAGTCAAATAAAGCCTTTTCAACACCTAAATCCTATTTGACTGACTTCACTCAGAGTCATGTGCAGCACTAGTACATTTAATTTGCACTTATTTCTGTGCCAAAATATAAATACCAAATGATTTAGTCTTTGTTGAGAGGCAACTGTCAAGAATAAAGAATATAAATCAGTGACTGTTTTGATGATTTGTTAAATGTTTCAGTCATTATTCAAGCTAACTCATTCCAGGCTTTTGAATGTGAGACTGTGCTGCTTCCTCGTCTTCTTATAGTCTGTTTCTGATATTTAATGGACCAAAGCGTGAAAACAAGGTGCAGATTAAACGGTAATGAAAATAATTGTTGCAGGAATAACAGAATTGAATGTATGAGTTATCTGACATTCATGTTTAATCTCTGATAACAGAAGGACTGTGTCAATGTGAGCTGACTGGCATTATATCCAACTAGAATAATGTTTATGGTCTTTACTTTTGAGCCAGAAGTGCTGATTGTTGCCACTGGGCTTTTGGTGGTTATTCAGCAGATTAAACTAAGCCAGGATCAGGCTCCCTGGTGACAGGGCTCCATAAAGCAGCCTGCTTCCCTCCAGCTAATGGGTAGCATACGGCAGGTAGAGCGGCAAGGGTACCAACGATGGCGCGGCTTTTACGCAGCTTCAAACAGGGGGAGATGTTGTGTTCCCGGTCAAACCATGGGTGTACAAACCTTGACCCCCTGCCTGTAAGAAACATCTTGAACTTCCATATGTGCAACACAGAGAGCTGGTGATTAAGCTTTATGAGACATTACTGCATCCTAACGACCTGGTATATGTTGTGGCTGCATTTACAGTATATAACAATCTCTGCAGTTCAATATCTGCTGTATCCAACCAGATACAAGCATTTGAAGTTGAAACGCCTTCTGTCGGTGATCAGGAGAAACACAATTTATGTGGCGCTGGCAGCTGCTCACACTTGGGGGGGAGGGGTGCTCTGATTCAGCTGGACAACACCTTAAAGGCTAGATGCACACGACGAGAATCTAACCAGATTTAGCTCCACTCAGGCCGGCCCACATGAAGCTGCACAATCTGGGTTAAGAGTCCACGTCACAGCTCATGCAGAGCACCCCTGTATCAAAGTTTGGACTTGAATGGAAAGTTTGGAGCTGATTTCTTTTTAGAAATCTGGCTAAGATGGTTAAATTTGATCTGTTGTGCAAATCATAACTAATTTACAAGTAGAAGTATTGAAAAGTAAGTCGGATAAAGTGAATTTCTGTTGTGGTTTGCTTTGTTTTTGTATTTCATGGCAGATTTTCTAGATGTTACAGGTGTCAGGATACTGAGATAGCCATCTGCAGACATTGTTGTGTATTGTAGCACAGCCTCAGTGTCTTGTCAGAGGAAATACCATGAGAGATACACAGAAAAGAGGTGAAGAGATAATCTGAGCCAAACGGGTTGGAGATGGTAAGAAGAAACAGCAGCCTTTGAGGTCTTCCACGTCACATGTTTAACTACAATAAAATCCAGTAGAGGGTTTAGGGGTGAGTTGGGAGTGGGTGGGGGTAATGGATGCTCTGGCTCTGATTGGCTCCAGCCGGTTGCCCATATTTAGATTAGTGTCATGTCCCTCCCTGGTTTGTGTTCAGCTGTGCTTTGGAATGAAAGGCAAGATGTCTGGTTGCTCTCTCCCTCTATCCAGATCACATAATGGAAACTCACTGGGAGCTCGTTCACTGGCTCCGAAACGCACCTTGCTCTGTCATTTATTAGCTGTCTCTCCCCTGGACAGATTTACATGTTGGAAGTTTTTGAAGCCATAAAAGTTTTGTTCTTTTTCCTGGCTTGTGATTGGTGCTGTAGATGGAAATCAAATCATCACTAATACTATGAAGTATCTGCTTTTCCTTGTGGCCCCAGAGAGTCAAATACTGAGATGCAGTTTGGGTTATAGTGACAAAATCAGACCCATCTTTCCTCCATCTTTACTTTTGCTCTCCACAGATGCAATATATGTTACAATGAAATCAAACAGAGATCTGCACGCCTGGATGACTGGTGTGTCTCTAGCCATTTGTTAAACCCAACATTCTGTGTCATTGTGTTAGCTACCCAAATTATCTTTGCCTTTTTTTTTTCCTTTCTGTCCACGTTTGCAAGCAAAAGAGTAAAAAAAAAAAAAAAAAAGAAAAGAGAGAAGAGGAGGTGCTCGTCTTTGCCTGACATGAAGTATCAACTTTTCATTTCCCAGGCCTGCCACATCAACAAAGGGAGTATACTTGGCTGCGATGCAGAGAGGAGGAACAAAAACAGTGTCGAGACAAAAAAAAAATGTAGGAATCGACCACAGCGGGGGGAAAAAAGGGAGGGAGGAGCAGCACGGTCTGGCAAAATTGAGTATGTATGGTGATGGTGGATGAATGTGCACTTAGAGTTACCCTCTGACACCATTAACCTACACCTAGTCTCACTTTCTGTTGGTGTTGATGCGGCGTCACTGTGGACGTAAAGCTACAGAATTTTTTCGATCAGAGCTTTTTAAAAAATGTGTATGAAAACGATTATTTCTAGTGTATGAAATATGTTCTTTCCTGTGTGACGATTGCAGATGAAGGAACCACTTTTGTGAGGCAATGGCTGAACACAGTGAATCATCTTTGCAGCGCAACGAATATCTGAGTTCACTCAAAACAGATGGTCTTAGTTAAAGCATATTGTCTCACTCTGGAAAAAATCTGAAGGTCACGAAAATATCAATGGAAGGGATCTGATGTCACTATCTCGCGTACTGTTAAAATAAAGCAAGCAGCGACATACAGTAACGCTGGTGTGGATGTTAGAGTAAAGTTGGGTATGTAGTCGTCACCCTGTTGGGCCCCTCCTGATTTCAGGATCACTGCAGTGTGTGAGTATCCGTTACAAAACGTAGACTTTTCATTAACTTTAATGGTTGCACTTAACCTGATAATGACAGTGGCCACCCACATTTAAGACAGGATCCTCAGCTTCCTGCCCCCTCACACCCTTCTGACTCTAATGACTGCACTTAGGCTGCACAGCCACCTGGGTTACTGTCAGGCTCATGCCGGCCTTACACCAAGCACCAAGCGGCTTTTCAAGCAATTTTACTGTTGCAGACGAACTTCCAGCGTCTGAGTTTTTCTAGAGTTGGGGCGTGCTCCTGTGATCTTGAACGTTTGGTGTAAGGTGGTCATAATACTCAGTCCAGTGTCTTTCAATTTGATCTTTTTCTCGCTTCATGTTCGACGAAATCAGGTTTTGTTAAATACTGAAGTTCAATGACGTAAACGTTGTCAACAACCAATGCCTGCAATCGCTTAAGCGCCAAACAGGAAGTAGCAAACTCAGCAGTAAAAATATAGGGGTCTCCAGGGAGTCACAGTTTTCCTGGACTCATTCTCGGAACCCATCGGCTGTATTCGGCGTCTGACTTCCGGCAGACGGCGATACAGCCTCTGGGGGCAGACCCCCGATTTTTTGGCATTCCGGTTTGATTTGGGTGGAGGAGGCGAATTTCCGTTTCCGTTTGTTGAACCATTACGATGGATTCAGAGTTTGCAGTGACGCCAGTTTTGTTCCGCCTCGTTAGTTCACCGCACGGACCGTTTAACCTGGCAACAACTGCAGCCGGCTCAAACGTGATTGGTCAATATCACGCGGACTGCAAACAGCCTACAACCGGAAACCAGGGCTCTTCCGCTCTTCTTCCGGAGGCAAGATCTCCGGCGTTTGCCTACAGACTCTACATTCGCTGAATGTAGAGCATGTATATAGAGACTATCTTGGACTTTGAAAATGCAGTGGGCAAGAGTCGGTTGTCCTCTCATTCCCACAGTCTCCTCCCACTAACATCGGGCAGCTAACCAACGGATGGTGGCAAATTGAGACGACAAAATCCAAAATATTTTTACACAAATACAGCTTATTTTTTTGGATTAAACTGATGCCAAAGTGACAAGAATACTGTCGGCATACGGCGCCTTTTATCTTGTGTTTCTAGAATTATATGTTTTTTCAGACACATAAGGAATTGTTAATATGTCGTATTTCGTAAAGGTAGTTTGGTGTAATATTTTCCATCAGAAGCAAAAGGAATCTGGTTGTAGTCTTGCAAATAGCGACCCTGTAACATCCGGAATCTTTGCTGAATCTTATAGTGTGTGACTAGGAACTCACACTATGTTTAGATGTGTGAGGGTGTCACTTTTTAGGCTTTTAAAAGTCTTTTTTAAACAGTTTTTTCAAAGTCCTTTAGTGTATGGTAGGCAGTAGTGACAAAAGGATCGCTCTATTTAGTATTATATTCCTGAAGACAAGAAAAAGTCTGCATCATGCATCATAACATCTAAATAGTATCCTGCGATAAAGAAATTACATAGGTCTGAGGTCTGATGAAAAGGATGCCTCATTCTCATGCTAAAAACCTGTGATCTCGCATTTTGCTGCAGAGATCATAGATATTAACCTCTGAGATTATGGAGGACGTAACCCTCCAGTACTGGACTCCTCTCAGCCCACTGCGTCTCCCTCAACATGTCAAGACGCTCGACAGTCTGCATTCCTCCTGCGAACAGTTTTCCTGGCGCTCAGCCGCTTAACAAGACACCATTACCGAATGCTTTCCCTATCGTCTGCAGTCGAAACACTGATGTAGTTTAATATGTAATCTGTTGGCATGATGGTGTCCCCTCTGGTTATGCTCACCTTGCAGATAAAGAAACAAGATTTGCCTAAAAGAGAGGACCTAAAGTGGCTGAAAGTTTGAGTGTTGATGCTTGAGTTGCTTCTCTTTCTTTTGATCTGCCACATCTCCACCTCTGTTAACACACTGTGCTGTCGCTTCCTCTCTCTGTCCATCTGTCTCTCTTTCTCTCGCTTTTAATTTTTGTCCTGTCTCTACCTGTCTTGCGCATTGCTGAAGTTCTTTATTTCACTCCCCCACCCGCTTCCCCTTAAACATCTCCAAGCAGTGGGAGGGAGAGAAGCACCCAGTTAAAAGAGTAGCCACCCTGGGGCGTCCTCCCTGAGAGTTCACGAGGTGGGAGTGCAGACCTTGTGTCAGACTCCACCCTTCTCCCACCCGCTAAAGCCAGCCCACTCCCACCCAGCCTCTCCCAGCTTTGCCCATAAGACTGTTTGTTCATACTGAGACGACTGCTGCACCGTGGAATCATATAATTTGTCTTTGGACTGTCAAATTTATGGAGGTTGTTTGTGTTTGATGCAAGTAGATGCAGCACTGATTTTAGAGGGTGTCAGTGTAGTTTGTGTGTCACGTGCAGAAGTTTTTATTGTCGAGTTCACAGCAGTAAACTTTAAGAAAAGGCCTTGAGATTCTCCTCCCACCTCTGACCAGGATTACTTCTGTTCCAAATTTTCCAAACTCCATATTCATGAAATCTGATATCACAGCCCAAGGAATAGCTTTTCTTTTTTTCACATCTTTATGCCCAAACGTTACAAAACACAGGTAACATTCTGTTTTTGGTGTGAGTGAAAGCAGGAAAGGAAAGACAGGATGACAACAGAGAAATGGTTGGATAAATGAGGGAAAGGGGAACATCTTTTTGTTCTGTCCCCACACATGAGTTAAGTTCTGAAAGCATCTGGAATCACTTAACACTGCATGCTGGCTTCGTTACGCTCAGCTCTGCACTGTGACTTCAGCTTCGGAAACAAAACCTGAAGGAGGAAAAATGAAAACAGCCCTGAAACAGTCAGCTCAGAGGACTGAAGGCTTTTTTTGGGTTAGAAAACAGAATGTATATGTAGTCATAGACAAACTTTTTCTAGTCACATGAAAGTGTTTTTGTGGCAAATATCTGCCATCTTCATACACACTGATATAGAGACCAAATAGTTAGACTTAAAAATTACTTAAAAATAACTCAGGGCAGCCATTTTAACTTTTAGAAACCTCACATAGAACAGAATAGAATAGAATAGAATAATGTTTATTTGGACATGTTTAAAAGAAACAAACAAGCTTTGGTTAGAAAAACAATAAAAAATAAAAATATAATAAAGAAATAAAAAAACGAAAGATGAATAATCAAGTTGCTTAAAGGTCAGCCATTCAGCAAGTCACAAAGACAAACCAAATAAAACAAAACAAACAAACAAACAAAAAACAACAACAAAAAAACAATCAAACAAAGAAATACAACTCGGAAACATATTTGCATATTTCACATCCAAAAAGGAGCAGGAAGGAAGTGTGAATTTATCTACTCCTACCCCTTTTTTTTTCTATATTTTATCTTTAAACTTTATGTTGAACCTAAATTTTTAAGCTTTCCGCTTCGTTTAACATATACAACTCAAACAAATCAAGCAAGAAATCCATAAAAATAACATTGCAATCAAAATGAGACATACTTCAACAACAGGACAACCTACATGTCCTGTTCCATCATATATCCCTTCAGTATGTTGTTTTTGAACATTCGTTTGAACTTATTTAATGATGAATATGCTTTTAGTTCCTTGTTACAGTTATTCCATGCAAGTGGAAATTTGTTCATGACTGGGCCCAATTTTGTTGAGCTTTTAATATTTTGTAATTGGGTTTGAAGTCTGTTTTGTAGCTTGAAAGTTATGAAATAGTCTTCTGCTTAATTAGCTGCTTCAGAAATAGTAAGTAAACCAGCTATACTATCTAAAGATATAGTGGAGCAATGATAATAAAAATTTATTTGTAGAGTACTTTACGAAAACAGCACCATAAAGTGCTTCACGGGGCAACAAAATAAAGCGTATAAGCCATAAAATCAACAGGCTTTAAAAGAAAACAGATTAAGAATCAACAATTCAGTGTGTAAAAACTGAGGAAATTGGGGATTATGTGAGATATGGTGCTGTGTTGTCTTCTTTTTGTTTTGTGCTTTGTTCGTGGATTTTGAACAAAACGATTGTTCAGCCATCAATAATCCTTTAAGGGTCATTCTGACTGCTAATAAAATAAATTCTTTAATACCATGATGCCATGAAACCACAATATTTTCTGAGATGGTTATCGCACCATGAAAATCTCTTACCGTTGCAACCCCAGTCTGATAGTGTGGAGATGATACAGACACCAATGCATTTTAGTGTGAGTACCTTGCTGTGTCTCAAATCGCAAACTTCTGTATTTATACTTAATACTTTGAGTGCATAAGTGCGTTCACACTGAGAAGTATGGAAAAATGCAGTGCACTATGAGTACCCGGATGGTGCACTCAAAACAGTCAAGAAGTTGAGTGTGGAACTATGGAGACTTCTCGCCCTCAATGGTCGCCATCTTGGCTACGTAGCGGAAGGGGAGGGACCACTTTTCAAACTGGAAATGGCGGCCGAGGACTGTGCGACCGTGAACGTTGCTACATTTTACGAATACATCTGTTTTTTGCACTAAGCACCAGTATACTGTTGTCGGGTATAAGCCAGCAGTATGTTTACTGGGTTAATTTAGCAGTCTGTAATGATTTGGTACCATGAACGATAACGCGAATGCTAATGCTAGTTTGCTAACTAGCTAATTTGTGGTTGTCATTTCCGGTGAGTGTGCAACGGCTGTGTTTGGTTTGAGACAACACTACCCTGTCGAAATTCACGCATTACGCCAATAAGTACATAGTGCACACAGTATACTACGTGGAAGTGTACTTACGAAAGTATGTGATTTGAGACACTCCACCTGCCTGTTTATCCCACTGGCTAGCTTATTGCTGCCACTTGCACTGCGCTCATAAGGTGATTACCGCTGATATCGGGACAACATTGTCAGGGAAGTGTAGTGTCAACCCTCTGGTTGCCCCTTGGTTAACACCATTAGCTCTGTCTGCACTGTTGCAGCTGTCAACACTGTTTATGGAGCTAGCACCATTAGCTGTTATCAGCCACTTCCATGTTGAGAGCCGTGTGCAGACAATCTCGCCCCAGATTCTGAATCACGGATGTGCTCTGAATGTCACATACAGTTCCTCCTCTTAGTTTACCATTTTCTATTTCCATTTCGTGCAACTTTACACTTTTACTCTACAGCATGTCCGAGGGAAACATTGTACATTTTACACTGCACATTGTAAGCTCATAAAAAAAAAAGCATTGATAAAAAGTACTAAGAATTTGCATCATGACAAGCTTTGATGTGAAAATGCTGCTCACACACTGATGCATTTATATGCCTTTATTATGAGCTCTTTTACTGTTGATATTTAATTATATTTACTGCTTATAGGTCAAAAGTTTACTGAAAAAAACAACAACTTCCTAATACAGGATGTTTACTATTTAATTTTGTCATTTTATTTAACCTAAATATCTGAGTGCTTGTAACAAAAACTTTTTCTGGAGCTTTAAACTTAATCATCAGCAGATGTACATTTTCCAAGCTCATGAATTAACTCAAACTCTCAAGTCCTGTCACACCTATACCTCATTATAGTTTATATACATACATGCTTGTGTGCGTGTGTGTGTAAAGACAGAGAAAGTGATGCCTATAATCTCAGTTTGCTGCTCCAGTACCTTCAGGGCAGTGCAAGTCTTAACAAGTAGGTTATCTCATTTATATGACCTGTAGCTACATATATTCCACCAACACACACCTCCACTGGCTATACACTCAGTAACACACACTGCTCTAAAAGCTTTAATGAATCAACATATTTAATGTTTTTTGTTGTTGTGTTTTTTACCCTACTGTACCTGGCTTTATGATCTCTCCATACGATTCTACAAAATACACTTTTGATTCCTAAGCCTCTTCTGTGTTCGGGGATGGATGTCTGAAGGCAGTAAAAACTTCCCTGGTCAGTGATAATACAAAGTAAAAAATGCACAATAGTGACAAAATGTAATATACTGTTTGTGTACAGTCGTTGGCATGAAGGTTGTAACAAAGGTTTGGATGTGCAGCTGTCTTTGTAGGAAAAACTCTGTGATCAGGAGGCAAAAGGTGGAGTCTCTCATTGTGGTCTCAGTGATGTCTTTGTCTGTGGTGCAGCCTTTTCGCTGGAGCAGTTTAATCACACTCGGCCTGCTGGCAGACCAAACATTTGAGTTCAGAGAGGGTGAATCATGAATCTTGTCAGTAAGAAAAACCTGCAGTCTCCTCTCATTCTTTACTTCACATTATTTCTGAAGTGATGACAGAATATTGTGTATATGAAGCTTAAAAATGTTTATCAGCTGTGATGAACAGAGTAATGAGTAAACAAAAGTCCCCGATATTTTCCACCTGGAACACTTCAGATGTAGTTGAAATCTCCGAGGTCATCCTGCCCACCCGGCCTCAGTGCTGAAGTAAAAACACGTAGGTACGACCCCTCTGGGATTATCACGCTGTGAGGCCTTGTCCTCAGACCTGAGGGCCTGTGAGCAGAGGCCAGAGAAAACATCCTCTCCCAATAGCAGAGCAAAGCTTTCACTCACACAGGAGATCAGGACACGGGGATTAGAGTCAGTCAGCTGGAGAGCGGAGCTGAGACGCAACAGATGACATCCCAAACTGTGCCTGTGTGTTTGTCTCCTAGTACTGATCACAGCACTGGTGATAGTAGTTGTATTATTAGATCAAAGCTGCAGCACTGTAACATTATGGCAGGCAGTTTTTAACACATTTTACATCGGCCATAATGTTAAAGTTCCTCTCCTGGCATTAATTAAACTCCTGAAATCTCATCTCTGTTCATCAGAATTACACATTAGAAGTGTTTTTCATGCCTCATTTAATATGCATATATATACACATATATATATATATATATATGTATATATGAATATGCTAATGAGCCATGCCCAAACCCCAACCTCTGGGTCTGAAAATAAAGGCCAACACGGAAGTGCCAAAACCTGCAGTTCCTCTAATGGCCACTTGAGGCTGGCTCTAGAGCCTGCTACAAAGGTTTCACTCACCATAGATAATTCCAGTTCATGACAACTATACGCGGATGAATCTTAATATAACACTAGTGCATACCCATAGGTAGCATGTGCAGTTTCACATAGATTGACCACTTCAGTGAGTAGAAAACGTGGGACAGACAGAATGACTGACTGACAGAATGACACACTGACAGTTTCCGTGATTATGTACAGCATACCATACCATGACTTAGTCATACCAAAAATTAGAAATAAAACACCAACATTGGTCCACAGGGGGAGCCACAGTGATCGGTCGCATTTTAGCCATTTTTAAGCATTTTTCTGTTGTTATAGCGCCACCCAGTTGCCAATTAGAGTTAAATTTCTCCAGTCACCTTGAGGTGTCCTGTTCTACATATCTACCAAGTTTAGTAAAAGTCCATATGGCGGTTAGGCCTAGATAAGAAATGAGCTCTCTAGCGCCCCCATTTTGTTTGATGGGGTCAATAATGGAGGGGTCCCCTCAGATTATGTGTGGTCATATGCCTACAAAGTTGCGTGGTGATGGCTGAAACCCTTGAGATGTTATACACCTTTATGTGATGAGCCACGCCCTCCGCAATATTCATTGCCTTATAGAAGCTCAGTTTTAGTAAGTTTTCCAACTTTTGCCAAGAGTGAACTTTAGATATTGGTCCCTAGATTATGTTCACCCAGTTTCATGCAGATCGCTCAAACTTCCTAGGAAGAGATCAATTTGAAGTGTTTTTCAAAAAATTCAAAATGGCGGAAAAGCTGTATAGACGGAAGTTATGGGTTCTTGAGGCAAATGTGTTCCTCATGAGGAGAGGCATCTCTGTGCAAAGTTTCATGTCTCTACGACATACGGGGCATGAGATATGCCCATTCAAAGTTTGCAATTTCACTCGGTTGCTATAGCGCTCCCCTTTGGCCAACTGATGTAATATTGCTTCATTGGCATCCTCCCATGACCCTCTACCACTGTGCCAAATTTCACATGGATTGACCAAGTCAGTGAGGAGAAAAACATGGAACTGACACACAGACAGGGTTTTCGTCATTATATAGTAAGATGTAATGTAAATTGGCATAACTACATTATCCCACAGCTAATAATGTGCTGCTAATGTTAGATAAACCTTGTTTCCAATCGCCAGCTTTGACAAGTTGAAGTAAAAATGAAACTACTTGCAAAATACCGATACCTAGCCACACCTGTTTCTTCTCTGATAGCTCATGTTTCACCGTATCGCTATGCTAATGACATGGAAAGCCCTGCCCCATAGGTTGACAGGTTGGTACCTTAGGTTTGTGATGTATGAAACCCTGGCTGACTGAATCCGTGTTTTTGAGACTGTCTGCAGGCCCATTTCCGCATAAGCATTGACTGCTTATTTTGCCCATGTATGTAGCATGTAAAAAATACCAAATAGACACGTAAACAGCGGCCATTTAAAGGGCACCAGAATCCATGGAGGAACTGAGTGTGCCACCCTCTGGTTAGATGTTTCTCACATCTGTGCTAAGTGGAAAAGTAAACAGTTGGTGTGTGAGGATCAGAATCTTAGCATATCTCAGCAAACTGTGAAACACTTTGCAAACTGTGGTAAAAGTGGGCTCTGGAAGTAACCTTGACCAGTTAACTAAAATGAAGACAATGCATTGTGAATGAGCCATTTTTATTGCTTAAAACTACAGTTTTTTTGTCTGATGTTAATCATGTTTACAGCTCACTCCTTAAATCTGGATTTCTAAATGTTTTTTAGCTGCATCTTTGCAAAGGAAGTTCAGCGTTTAACACCTTCTGCCCTTAGAGCTTTGATTCGGCTAAGGAAAAACGCCACATAAACCCTACAGTATAACATCTGTATCCAAACCATGTGTTGAGGAGTCATCTCCTTATGAGGGCTGGCTGGGTTCACACCCACAGAAGAGCCCCCTCTAGTGCATACTGTCTCCAGCATTTAGCCTCATCACAAGCTGGCAGGCCATGTAAACACAGAGCAGAGGGAGCAGTGGTGACGAATGCGGATGCATTAGGCTGATGAGGATTGCTCAGCAGAGGGGAGGGGAAGGTGGAGGGTGGAGGGTGGGTTGGGGGGGTGAAATGTGAGACTGCCGATCATGTCTGAAGCATCCGCTGGAAGGAGGAGCTGAAGTCACATAGTGCAGATGGGTGTGAAAGAGCGAGGAGATTTACTCTTTGATTTAAACACGAGATTATTTCTATACGTTCAGTGGTCGTCCTCTGTCCTGTGAGATTTTTTTATATATTAAATCACCAAATTCTTGCCCTTAACCTGACAACCATCTCATGTTGACAGTGCTGGATTAAAGCCAGAGATTCTTATCCTCATCGCTGTGAAACTCTGTAAACTATGATCACATAATAGACTGTTGTGGCTTTGCGGTTAAGCAGGTGGTGATTACTTTTGTTTACTCTATAACAATGTTTCCCTCCCAGTCGCTCCCAGTGTGCAGGGGTGCACAGCTTTAAATAAATGCACAGAGACGAACGCTGAGGTTGAACCTTCATGTCATTGTTGGGGTCTCTAAAGTCGACCTGGATGTCTAAGGTCAGCTGTTTGTTGTTGCCAGGCGCAGAGGTGCAGTATACTGTCTGTATGCAACACACTTAGTTACTCTCACACTTCACAATAGAGCAGGCGCCTGATTGTAGAAGCAGACAGAGCAAATACTTTCTATGACTCATTCGAGAAGACATGGTTCTCCATGGCTCTCCTTTCTCTGGGCCTCCCTACTCCTGTCTCCTCACTCTCTTTCTCTCTCTCATCCAAACGCCAACATGCAGCATAATTTACAATCAAATGTGCAGAGCAGCCTCACAGGAAATATTACTAACAGCTGAAAAAGGGAAAGTAGAGTCCTGCCAAGAAGCATTCCTCACCTCAGTCTGTAGGCCGAGAAGAAGAGGTAGTGATAAAGTGAGGAAGTTAATTAAGTTCTTCAAGGTAGAAACATGATAAATGCAAATTGTTGTAAGTGTAGGTGTGTTGGAACTACATGATGTCCATATTAAGAGTGCTGTTTGCATTCACTGTCAATACTCAATGAAGCACTTCAAATAGCTCAGATTTTAAGCTTTCTCTGTTTAACGATGTGGCAAACAGAGAAGCTAACTAGCATGTTAATGAGTGCACCTTTCTGAAATTTGGTAGCACAGAAATAAAAGCTGCAACCATTTTTTTCCATAATTGGTGAGTCTGCTAATTATTTTCTTGATTTTAAAGTAGCTATAATAATAATAATAATAATAATAATAAAAGCAATATGAGAGGGGACACTCGTAGTGATAAATCCAGAGTTATCACCTGAATCTGCTGCTCCCCTGGGCTTTACGGAGCTTTATGTTGAGTTTCAGCTCATTTTTTATGCGTCCAGCCTCAGCTGTACTGTTTTGGTTCACGTTACCTGCTCTCATAGTGTTGTTCTGAGTCTCCAGCAGGCAGCTGTTTCCAGTGAAAAAGCTCTAAAAACCCACTGTACGCTACCTGCTCAACACCAAACAACAGGAAGACACCGTCAGCGGCTAGCTGATGAACATAATGGCGTATTTGGCAGCTAAAGAGGTGGACATTTACCCCAGGAGTTGTTAGAGCCCAAAAACAGAGATGACTTAGATGTATTAGGTGGACGCCGACACGACTCCAAATGAATTTTGTTGCTCCGTAACTGCTGAGTGTGTAAATATGCAACTGTTTGCTAACAAGTTAAGCTATATCAACCTTGAAGGTGATAATATGTCAATCAGTCCTCCAGAAAATCTCTTGCGATGGCAATAATTAATGCAAATTCACCGAAAGTCCGCAATATTTGCGGGGGCTTGCAATTTTTCAAAAGTCCTGCAATTTTTCCGTGTTTTTCCACATTTTCCGGCCGACCAGAAGTCGTAGTGCATGCAACGTCATTTGAAACATCATCAGATGCGTCATCAAATGCACTAATGGCATTGCAGTATGGAGAAACGCTCTACTTTGACAAGAATCTGCACTGTTTAAATGCATACAATATATTTTGAATTTATTAAAATGTTACATGTCTTACATGTTGTTTCACAGTCACATTGTCTGGTTTGAGAGCTACAATATTCACTCAGGATTTTTTGCAGCATTATTAGAGTCCATGTTTTGAAACTAATTAACTAAAACTAAAGAAGAGAACTATGAAAAAACATTTGCAGCTATTTTTGTATTATTCAGTATGATTATTATAGCAAGTGATTACATGACTTATTTTTTTGGTGGTAGTAATTTAAAGAAAATCACTTTTTCTCCTTTTGTCATTAGCCGCAATGTTTGTCATTTGCTGCAATTTCCTGCAAAAGTCACATAAAAATGCCGCAATTTTTATCCCAATTTTTGACAAAATTGCCCCCAAATTCAAGGGTTTTTTTGCCGTGAGATCCTGGAGGTACTGCTCAGTGTTGTGTTCACAAGGTGTTTTCACTGCCCCCAATTGCCCCCTAAAAATAGTTATTGAATGTTTAAGTTTATAGAAGTATATTATAACACGACTATCTTAAGATGTCCCTGGCATTTTATAAACTTTATAAGCAAATCCTCAAAAGTTGGGGATAATTTTTCAAGTGATAGACTGATCAAATAATAAAATAATGTCAGGGTGAACTGAAATTAAAGGGATGGTTAACCACAAAATAAAAAAAACACATATTTTTCCTCTTACCTGTAGTGCTATTTATTCATCTAGATTCGGCCATAGAGATGTCTGCCTTCTCTCCAATATAATGGAACTAGATGGCACTTGGCTTGTGGTGTGCAAAGTGCCAAAATAAACATTTGAAAAACTCAACAGCAATGTCTCTTTCCAGAAATCATGACCTGGTTACTCAAGATAATCCACAGACCTTGTTGAGAGCAGTTTCATGTAGGAATTATTGTCTTTCTACTGAACTGCATCCTCCAGCCGTATCACCTCGCAGAAGGAAGCGTGCATCTACTCATGGACAAGAGGCTCATGTTCGTGATGGTGTGAGATGTAAACATTAATGCCATCCTACTCAGCTGAGCTGTAATGTTAGCTAGCTCAGTGGGGCTGGGTGAGCTAGCAGTAGATGCATGCTTCCTTCTGCGGTGATGTGGTCGGTGGGTGCAGGGGTGCCTGTGGATTATCTTGAGTAATTGGGTCATGATTTCTGGAAAGAGACGTTGCTGTTGAGTTTTTCAAATATATTTTTTGGCGCTTTGAGCATCACAAGCTGAGTGCCATCTAGTTCCATTATATTGTGTAGAAGGCAGACATCTATGCGGCTGATATCTTCTACACACGGCAACTCACACCAAAACAATCTAGACTAATAAACAGCACTACAGACAAGATGAAAAATATGTATTTTTGATTTTGGGGTGAACTGCCCCTTTAAATGTGCAGACATGTGGGACAAGTTGTGTTTCAGGTTGTCGAAAGATTTTTCAGACAGAAGGGAGATCGGGGGAAGAGGCCATTTTCCTTGGATTTTCCATTTAGCTCAACAGAAAGTTTGGCCTCAAACTGCAGCCTTTAGCCAACATGGGAGAAGAGGTCTGCGATCTGTTCGGAGCAGGAAAACAGCTTCAGTCTGCTTTGGTTTCATCCACAGAAACACAAATGAAGAATCAGTTTTTTCTCTCTCTCCCTTGTGTAAACATACATTTTGTACTTTTGGCTGTGAAACCCCCTAACAATTTTAAGTTTTCATCTATTAAGGACGTCATACTTGACTAAAATATGGTGGTGAAGTTGTAGAGACCCTTTCAAAATGACCTGTGTTGCTTTCTATCACCTGCTCACGCCTTTAAGCTCAGTCTGATCCGGGGTACTATCTTCAGACTGGCTCTTCCTCTCATCTGGGTCGTCTGAAAGTTTCTTCTGAGAGTCCTCAGATTGGTAGCAGCTGTGGTTGTTGGCTGGGTTCAAGCTGTGGGAGGCTGCGGCAGGCCAGCGGGGAGGAGCTCTAACATCTGGAAAAGAAGAAAAGCTGGCTGAAACACAGAGACGAGAGCCTAGCAACACGAATCCTCCCCGAGCCAATCCTGTCGCTGTAGTGTTTGCAAGATTACAGCTTGCTTTGTCTAAATAAAACTTTTAAGTTGAGAGAGAAGTTTATTAATTTTATTTAAACGTGTGCGTCTGCTGGGTAGAGAGTGTCAGAGTGGAAAGAGAGAGTGGAAAGAGTGGACTGCTGTTTTAAAGATTCGACCCTCTGGGCCTCTCCTGATGTAAGAGCGTGTCTAAACATGTGGGAGCCGCCTGCTAGAGGAAAAAGAGAAGAGGGGGTTGAGGTGGTGCTTGTGCTGGTCAAGAGAAACTCAAATTCCTCCTCCTTAGATCGGCCCTTTCTGACATGACTTGCTTTTCTACAAAGTTAATAACTTAGTGAAATGACAAGTTACATTTCCTCTTCACTTTCTCTGCAGTTATACAGAAAATCCTTTTGTTACTACAAAGTTAAAAATGTTTAATAAGCAGTCTACACATGTAATAAGTGGCAAACTACACTAATGAGGAATTTCTGTTGTTACTGATGTCATGGTGAGACGTTTTCTCGCGTTAACTCCAGACAGTTTCTCCCGTTGTGTGCTGCATGTAGCATGTAGCTACAGAGATCATCTGTTGTGCTCTCACCTACTGAAAGTACTCCGTTTGGTTGAGGCAAGGGGTGGCACCTGGATAGAGCGAGTCTCTTGCAGTTACTTAAATTTGTCTCCCTTTTCATTCAGAATGAAAGTTCATTCCTATTAAAAGTGATCTTGTAAACACCTAATGCGGAATGAAAATGGACAATGAGATTGAAAATTCACCCCGATGTAAGGGGCTGGAATATTCCGTTTCTAATTCCGAATGAAAGAATTTCTCGCACTTGTAAACCCTCATTCCTCTTTAAGTTCATTCCGGTCTTTCTGCACATGCTCGTTTCCTTGCCCTTCTGGCGCGATATATAGCGCGTGCGACAAGATGGCAGCTTCTAAGAAGCATGATCTTCTACCTCTCATCTCCTCCTCAACGGATGAAGCATTAGCAGAACAAGGTTGTTGTCGTACTGCTGTTTCAAGAATATAAGCAAAACAAGCACGAAAAAGGCCCTAAGAACAGCGCTGTCAAGCATCTTGTTATTGGGAGCGAGGACTACGGTGTTTTCTTCCGGTAAACGTAAACACGTAACATCTGCCCTGCCCCCTATCCAATCAGAAACCTTCCCTGCCCCAAACCTTGCGTGGGCCCGAATAAAGGCGATTAAACTGATCTCCCGTGTGTAAACTACCTGGAAAGACTTTAACTCCGAATGATTTCATTCAGATTTATTTCATTCTGAATGAGAAGCCATCATGTCACCACACCCAATGTCGGCCCTCACCCACAGAAGTTCCTGAATCTCGTCACCTCTCCAGTTAAGCATTTTTGTTGTTGTTTTTGTGTCACCCTCAGCTGTTTGTTTTCATCTGGTTTTGTGCAAACGTTTGATAGAATTGGCATCACTACACCCACTGACTCGCAGTGAATTCTCACAGTTCACATTTGAGCTTAATCAGGTTTGCAGTGCATGTGTGAAAGGGGCTGTACAGTGTAAAATGTGGTAATCGTGAGCATTACAAGACATTAAAACCTCCGTTATAAATCAAAATTAATCATATTGTCACTCTTTTTCTTGGACAAATGATGGTACAAACTTTTGATGTGATATTCTTTTAAAAGGGTTTATGACTGATAATTTAAACCTTCATTAATAGTTTTAGTTCTTTTTATTTGACAGCATGAGGAGAACATCAAATCACACAACTGCAAAATGTCAAGGATGACATGAATTCCAAAAGAGAGGCAAAGTCCTGACCTTATTTCAGAAAAAATCTGTACGGTAGTCAGTGGTGACTAGACAAATTACTTTTTGATTTACATTTAAATTGTGTCATGAATTTTACATTTGATGTTTGTCAATGTAAAAGATGCATATTCAAGTCAATAAAGTGGTTTGTCATAAAGCTGTTGAAATATGATATGATATTTATTTTAGCGGTTTAGTGCTATGTGCTCAGTGCTATGACAAGCTGCAACTTTATTGACTTGTAAAGTTGATCTTTTAATTTGACAAACATTCATCGCAGAATTCAAATGGGGTTAAAAATTGTCTTGTTTTACGAAGTAAGGTCCCATGGGAGACACTGGGAGGGAAGGGACTTTGCCTCTTATTCCAATGGGTGTATCAAAGTCATTGTAATACATCCAGTAGTTGTGTAGACATTTCACTGAAGGCCAAAAATGTCAACCTGCTGGTGGCGCTAGAGGAAAAGTTAGGGGGTCAGCAGAGTCACTAGGATTCAACCTCTGGGAAACTTGAATGTTTCTACTACATTTCATGACAACCTGTTCAATAGCTGTTGAGATATTTCAGTCTGGACCAAAGTGGTAGACTAACCAAACAACCATCAAGCCGACATGGCTAAAAAAAGGGTGGGTTCACTTTATTTCAGAGCTCAAAAGGCAGGTGGGTTTGTTTATAGCACTATGAGTCAGTCAGAGCACAGCAGAGGAAAGTAAGAGTTACTGTAGATGTTTATTTCTGGTGAAGCTCTGCATTTTATCATGCCACAGTAATTATACGTTAAGGCCTACTGAACTCCCAGCCAGGCAGAGTCAATATAATTAACT
This sequence comes from Epinephelus fuscoguttatus, assembly GCF_011397635.1. Taxonomy (NCBI): domain Eukaryota; kingdom Metazoa; phylum Chordata; class Actinopteri; order Perciformes; family Serranidae; genus Epinephelus; species Epinephelus fuscoguttatus. The sequence goes on from NC_064771.1 coordinate 30,698,157, forward strand.
TCTCTCCCTACCATTTTGCTCCTTGAACTTGAACTAGTTTTTGCCTTTTTTAATTCACAAGTATTGAAAGGGAAACGGTAACAGTAGCAACGTGCAGCAGCGGGGAGAGCTTTCCCTGAGTTTGTACAGCAGAGGGATGGAGGTAAGCAGAGCAAGAGAGGTACTGGCATCCCACCGGCTGGCTGGACAGAAGAGGCATTCTTCTCCTCGGATCCCCCCGGTCGTCTCCTACAGACCACAGTTTGTCAGCCAATATGCCCACCGTTTACTGAGGAAATGTTCACTTAGTGCAGGAAGTCTGAGGTTTCCCCCCGTACGTTTGATTTCAGCAGTTACCCAAACAACACTGGGGTTATAAGTCAGGTCAGAACAACATAGGTGGGAACTGAGAAACCAGAGGGGACTCTCAGTCTCAGTTCACCAGTAAGTGATATGTAAATAATTAGTAAACCCGGCATACCTGATGCTGGTGATGATTCTGGATAGATTAATCATTTGTTATAGGTAATATTTTATTTAATTATATGAATATATTTACACATTTACACTTCTAGTTGATGTTTTCACAGTTAATTCCTGTTTAATTAAATCTCTTATCATTTGTAGAAGAATTTGGAGAGACAAGAAAAATATCAGTACATACAGCACAAAAGCAGGCATTAGAAAATCTTAAAATTTAAAAGTTGGTATGCAGTCATACCAATCATTAAGCATTTGTCAATATTTCTTAGTTGTACATTTAGAAAAATAACAAGGTGATGTTAAATTGTTCCCCTGATACAGCTGATGAAGATTGTAATATACTTGAATGTTGCCAAAAAAAGAGAGAAATATCATTTTTCACAGACTACCAAATAAAGCAATAAAATATACCTCCTTGCCAGTGATCACCAGATCCAGTATGTTTTTGGGTTTGTTTGTCCATCCGTCTGTTCCCTCAAGAATGCTTTGAGGGTCATTTTTTTTTTAATTTGGCGCAAACATCCACTTGGACCCAGTGATGAACTGATTTGATTTTGGTAATCCAAGGTCAGAAGTCAAGGTAACTGTGACCTTGCGTCCGTCTCATTCTCATTAACATAATATCTCGAGGGGATTTCTTCACATTTTGCACAAACGTCCACTTGGACTCAACAATTTACCGATTACAATTTGGTGGCTAAAGGTCAAGGTCACTGTGACCTTGCGTCTGTCTCGTTCTTGTGAACAGAGTATCTCAAGAGGCCTTGAGGGAATTTCCTCAGACATCCACTTGGACTCAGGGATGAACTGATTAGAATTTGGTGGTCAAAGGTCAAGGTCACTGTGACTTGACAGAACGTGTTTTTGGCCAAAACGCATGAATTCATAATTCTTGTTAATTAGCTAATTAATGATGACTAAATTTCGCACAAATGTCTCAAAGGATAAAAAGAGTTGGTATTTAATGTCCAAAAGGTCAAAGGTCATCTTCACGGTGACATTATAATGCTCTGCAAAAACACTTTTCTGGCTATTATTTAGCGCCATAACTCAGGAACAGAAGGGGAGACATTTGATCAGATACTGAATTGGTGACTCTAATCTTGAGTGTCCACCTTGAAACTGTGCTGATTGTGCTGTCGGGGGGAAGATGTGTGTGAAGCATCCATTACATGTACGTTAGCCGTAAGAGAAACGTGACAGGTTTGTGGAGGCGTACAATTTTAAGAACACCCAAATAAAAATTAAATGGACCATTTCCTAAACAATGATGCAGAGTCACAGCAGGGTATTAAATAGAGAATCACTTAGGTACAGTGTATTCAAGTCAAGATATTGGGCACTTAAACACTTTGTATTGCTTGTGGTTACCTTCAGGCAAACCGGTGAAACTTTGGAAATACTAAAAAGAAAATTGACCCAGCATGTGCAGGACCAACCAAAAACATCTCCAGCTCCTTACATATATGTACACAATTACTGCAGTACTGTAAACAGATGCTGCACTCTGTATTCTCATTTTATGGCCTTTCACTCTAATGAATTATTATAAATTGAAGCCAAAATCATCTGTTAAGTCTGCAGTAGATTATGCGCTCCAGTGCTCCATGCTAACTCTTTAGCATTTTATATTTCCATGTCAGGTCTTAGTTCAGACCAGACCAAATGTTCCACCAGAATCGGGTGATCATTCTGGGTTGGCATTAGTATGTGTAGACTTCATAAGTATGTAGAATAGATCAGGGACTCAAGGCTGGTTTGATCCTTTCAGGGGTCGTTTTGCACCTGGTTTGTGCAGTTTCATTACTGTCCTGCAGGGGAAGTACAGAGCGCTCTCACTGCAGCTTCTTCTTAGCCAGCTGGGCCAACTCTCTGGCTTTCCTCCTCTTTAGCTTCTTCTTGAGGAGGAGCAAGTCAATGTAGACAATGTGATCCAGCACCGTAGAGGCGCAGAGGAGTCCACCGTGCAGAGCGCCTGCTATCCCACAGCTGAACACGTCTTGGCCTGGAACAGAAACAGAAACACTTGTGACTTTCTTGCACTCATTTTTTAAGTGTTTTAACTGTACCAGCACACTAATGTAGGTGACGCTGCAAAGAAGCTCTCACATTTCAAAGCATCAGAGCTCCCCCCCTCTGAAGTCAGTCAATTTCTGGACTTGTTGAGACATTTCTATGCCAGTGAAAACTTCACTCAATCACAAACACTAAGAATTGACTGTGCATGCAGAATAATTTTCAGCTGAAAAGCCTCAACCCATGTTATAACATTTATACCTGAGATGTAGAGGTTTTTCACGGGGGTGTTGCACCTGTTCCTCGCCACACTCTCGGCATGGAAACGGTCTAGGTTGTGCTCAGCAGAGTACATGGCTCCACGCTGGGCACCCAGGTAGTGCATGTTGGTCAGTGGGGTGGCCACATCCTGGAAAACCAACTGGAAAACAAAACGTACTTCTTTTACCATGCAGTCAACACATATCAGGACTGGGTATCATTGAAAAAACTATGATACCAGTATCCTCGAAGTAAAACCAATACTAATAGAGTACCTCATTCGATACCCATCATGTTAATGGAAGCATTCAGTTGCGTAAATGCCACCAGACGCCATGTAGTATAGCCAGACTTTTGAACGTCTAGGTGGCATCTCGACACGCTGAACTGCTAACTCTGTCAAATACACCCCACTTGACTTCACCACACCAAAGACTGTGTGGGTTGTAGCTGCCAATCACTACTCAAATTATGTCAAACAAGGGTTGCAGTGATTGGCTGTGAGCAAAACCATAGAAATAGGTACAGAAAGGATTGAATACAGGTATCGTTTGACTGAAGAAATCTCGATACCACATGGTACTGGGTTATTTTGATCCATACTTATAAGATATCAAGTGCCAATATCCAGCCTTAAAACATTTTAGATGTTTTAAGGCTCACGAACAACCTACAGCAAACTAATATACTTTCGTAACTATAAATTGATACTTTTTCATGCTTTGGATATTAAATGTTTTTGTGTGTTCACGCGTGACAGATCCTACCTTGTCTTTGATTTTAGGGAACAGAGTACAGGCCCAGTCGAAGAGGTTCTTAGCAAATCTCATCTTGTAGTTGTAGTATTCGTCGCCCCTTTTGCGCACCGTTGTGTCCTTCCATTCTTCAAACCATTCATACTTCACCATCGTCAGTATCGTCATGCAGGATTTACCTGTGAGCGTGAAACAAACAAGACATCTCACTTAATCTGTATCGGCACACAGATTTGGTAATCATGTTCTAGTCGCAGTACATCTTTAGATCACAACATGTCTTTTATCTTTTTAAAATAAAAGATAGAAAGACACATCTGTCTTTTTTATCTTCCTATTGTTTGTAAGGGTTGGGGGTGTTTGTACCAGGGTGTCTTATTTTGGCTTCTGGGTCTTTGGCTGATGGCATTGTGATGAACATCATGGGGATATTATCTGGTGCTTCCTCTTTGCTCATTGCAAAGAAGTCGTCCATCCTAAACAAACAAACAGCAAAAAAACAAAGTAAAATTAAAATCATCCATCAGTCAGAGCAGTCTGGGCTGCTTTTATCTGCAGTGTGGCCACACATGTAAGAACTCATGAGTATGGTATTTAAATCCTGGAACTGAAACCCGGCTGATCATGTGCTCCATCTAGAGGACGATAAAGGGAACTTTAACTTACTAATTAAATAACCTACATGTAGTACAGCTGTAGTTGGTAACTTTTATTTAGAAAATGGTCATGTCATGACAGAGAATCTGTGAAAATCATACTCCTCTGCCCACTGTCTGCCTTGTAGCATTTCTATTGACCTTTCTGCACATGAAGTAAAAAGACATTTCGAGCTGAAAAGTCTGGAACGCAGCTGTGAATTATGTCAGTCACTGTTTGTGAATTTGTACAAACTGTCAAATTAAGCATTCATTCATTCGTTTTCTGTAACCGCTCATCCTGGTACAGGGTCAAGTTGGGCCTGGAGCTTATCCCAGGCAGGGTACACCCTGGACAGGTCACCAGACTATCACAGGGCTGACACATAGAGACAGACAACCATTCACACTCACATTCACACCTACGGACAATTTAGAGTCACCAATTAACCTGCATGTCTTTGGACTGTGGGAGGAAGCTGGAGCACCTGGAGAAAACCCACGCTGACACAGGGAGAACATGCAGACACACACTAGGGTCCAGACGGCTGGCAGATAGATTCGAACGTGGAACCCCTGTTGCTATAAAGTGGCAGTGCTAACCAATGTTCCACCATGTCACCCCAAACTAGGCAGTGCTGGTCAACTTTTAATCAAGATTCTGTTACTGCATTGCCTGTTTCTCACCTCAAATGTCCATCTCCATGTCGGTCGACCATTTTCAACATGGCAGCTGGGTCGCAAACCTTCTCATTTTACAGCTAAACAGTGCACTAAAATATGTCTCTGCAAACATTTGAGGTTAGAAATCAGCAATACAGTAACAGAATCTTGGCTCATATTTGATCAGTGCTGCCTAGTTTCAAAGTCTGACCGCAGGTAATGAGCAGTGATTGACAGTTGCCTTAGAGATTGCTCGGCGGTGATTGGTTGTTTTTGGTGAACCCTGGTTGATTCTAGCAAATGCCAATAGAGGCAGTAGGAAAAAGAGGAGGGACGTGATTTTTTTCCACTGATTATCTGTCACATGTACTTCTTTGAGAATATAGTAAGTTATTTTAATAAAAGTTACTAACTATTGCTTTGATATACAGTCCAGTTCTTTATGTCAGTAGTAAATAAATCTTTAGCTACACTTTTTTTTTTTTCTTTTGGAGGAAATAAAAATGATAAACTTCCTGGAAGTAGGCCTCTACTGTGAGAACAGTTTTGCCTGTGTGAGTTTATTGAATTCTACTCTTTATACAATAGCACCACCTTGTGGTCATAAAGTATCAATGTTCAGTGTGATCAGTGCTTTGTAAACTTACGACTTGTCCATATCATTGTTTTTGAACAGCCAGAAGTTGGTGGACTCGAGCCCCAACTCCTCTTCAGTCCCATCAAAGCCTGAGAAGACCAGGAATGATCCTCTGCCGTGTCTCATCATGTTCAGTCTTTCCTGAATATCTACAATATGGGAAAGTTTACAGTCACTTTCTCCTGATTTTCACAATGATAGTTAATATATTTCAGAGTATTCATTTATTTAAGAAGGATCTGTTGCTCACCTGTCTTGACTCGGATCTCAGGGGGAAGAAGTTTCTGGAAGGTGGTGAAGATGCCACAGTTTGAAACAACCACAGGTGCATGAACCTCCACTTCCTCCTGACCTTTCCTCACTTTCACACCTGTCGCACATACAGGAAGTCTTTAGTCAGTTACCTGCTGAGGATGGTGTCTCATAAAAAATGTAAAAAATGGAACTTGAATTTCGTACCATAAGCTGCTCCCTTGTCATTAACCAGGATCTCAGAGACGGGAGCTCTGACCAGGCAGTTTCCTCCGTATTTCTGAATGGTGCGGATGATGTGGAAGGCAATCTCGCTGGCACCACCTTTAGGGTAGTAGGCACCACGTTTGTAGTGATGAATCAGGAGCGCATTGATCAGAATACTGGAGTCCTTTGGAGGTACACCTAAATATACACGGAACGAAATTGAAACTCTGAACTCGGAAGACCCTAAATTACTGTCATTAACAAAAAGAACATAGTGCAAATAGGACTCATAAAAACTTTTAGAAGAGCTTCTTCTGGGTTTTGTTTGGTCAACCCCAACACTCAATGCCCAAAAAAGCACACTTGTTGTAACACAGAACACTTGTAATGCAACCCACCGTAGAAAAGATAGGAAAAGATGATGTGGAGGTCCTTGTTGCTGGTCAGGGTGTTCACCAGGTCTGTTGCACATGTGCCAGAGAGGCGGAAGACCGGGGTGACAAGGTTTGCGAGGCCTGACTTCAGCAGGAATAAAGACACCCACTGTGGGATCAGCTTTAGAGTTGCCAGGTAGTGAGTCTTCTTAGCTGAGACCTGTTGGGGCACAGACGGTGTTTGGGGTTCATAATTTTGTTATTATATTTTGGACAGACGACACTGAAAGATGTGTCCTCTAGTTAACAAGCACCTTCATGATTTTGAAGAACTTCTCGATGGCCTCTGTGTCATCAGGGAATTGCTTCATCAGATGGGCTTTCATCTCAGTTTTACCGGAGAATATGGTGTAGTCTCGTTTCTCATCGCCCAGCCCAATCTGGATGGTGTCGAAGTGTTGATTCAGCTCCTGGAACTCCAGCTGGCCCTCGGAGAGCTGGTCGAAGGCAATGCGCAGCAGACTGTTCTCATGGACCTGACCAATGTAGTGAAGCCCTGGAGAAGAAAGAGCAGAACAGGAACATGGATTAGAGTTACTGAAGACACACTAAGGAGATAAACAGCTTTGATATCCTAATGCGTTGCTGTTCCTCTTGAGGTCACAATGTACAAAATTTCACTTCACATAGCATTTAATTTCTAGCTTACATGCATGAACACAAATGTACTGGGGCGGTTTTCTGACAAATGTGAAGCGGTCAGAATGAGAGTCAGCACCTCAAAGTGTGAGGCCATGATTCTCTGTTGGGAAACTGTGGACCGCCTCTTCTAGGTTGGGAGACAGTTATTGCCCCAAGCGAATGCGCTCAAGTATCTCGGGGTCTTCTTTACAAGTGAGGATAAAATGGAGCATGATGGACAGGTGGTCTGGTGGAGTCAGCAGTGATGCAGGTGCTGCACTGCACTGTTGTTGTGAAGAGGGAGATGAGCCAGGCTCTCGATTTACCGTTCGTATGTCCCAACCCTCACCTATGGTCATGATCTTTGACTAGTGACCGAAAGAATGAGATTGCGGATACATCTTATCTTATAAGTTTCAGAAAGGGCTGGGCTCAGCCTTAGAGATAAGGGTTAGGAGCTCAGTCATCCGGAGGGAGCTCAGAGTAGAGCCACTGCTCCTTTGCGTCGAAAGGGGCCAGTAGAGGTGGTTTGGGAATCTGATCAGGATGCCTCCTAGACGCCTCCCATCTCCTGAAGATTTCCAGGCTTGTCCAGTTGGTAAGGGGCAAACCCAGAACACGCTAGAGGGATAATATATCTCATCTGGCCTGGGAACAAGTTGGGATCCCCCAGGAACATGTGGGGTGTTCATGTGTTCATGTGGTTTGGTAGGAAGGGTTTGATGCCCCTTCCACCACTAAATATTACTACTCTTGACGGAACTGTGCTAGACCAAGTCACTGACTATAAATATCTGGGTATCTGGCACTTTGTCTTTCTCGCACCACATTGGCAAGTTACAGTCTAGGGTCAAATCTAAGTTAGGTTTTTTATACCGAATGCGTTCTACTTTCACTGCCTCTGCAAAGTTAACTCTTGTTCAAATGACCATCCTCCCCATGTTAGATTATGGTGACGTCATTTACAGGTCAGCTTGCAAGGGCTTGCTCCAGAAACTAGATGTTCTATATCACTCTGCTATCCAGTTTGCTACAAATGCACCATTTAAAACACATCACTGCACTCTTTACTCCTCTGTAAACTGGCCATCCCTACATACCCGGCGTAATATTCACTGGTTTATGCTTATATATTAAACTCTCCTTGGTCTGTCTCCTCCTTATCTGTGTTGTTTGTTGCAAACCACATCTGCTGCCTACAGACACTCATTCTGCTCACCATATTCTGTTGAAAATTCCCAAAACAAATAGTGTACTTGGACAGTCGTCTTTCCAGGCTGCTGCAGCCAAGGACTGGAACGACCTGCAGAAAAAGCTAAAACTGGAAAACTTCATTCCCAAGTCAATTTTCAAGGGCACGATTTTGGACATTCTCACTGAAACATGCAGCTGCTCTTGACCCAGTAGTATTTCTTTCTGGAACTTCTGTCTGTCGGCTGCCTTCTGTTTGCTCATTGTATGCTTCTTCTTCCTGCTGATATTGTTGTTGTTTGTCTGTTTGTATGTTTGTTGTTTGTTGCATTGCTTGTTTTGTTTTTTTGCTGATGTTGCATTGTCCATCCTGCTGCATGTGTGCGCTATTTTTGTTGGTGCTATGCTGCGTGATGCTGCTCTCTGTTAGCCACTTTATGTTGTTTGTCCTTTATGTGGTGCACGTTGCATGTGTTGCTGTTTCTTTTATCTTTTGATACCCCTCTAATCCCTGTCCCCTTCTCCTCAAGAGGCTCTTGCCTTTTGCCAGGCCGCCATTGTAAATAAGAATTTGTTCTTAATGACTTGCCTGGTTAAATAAAGGTTAAAAAAAAATAAATAAATAAAAGAACAGCTAGGAAATGTTGCCGGGAAGAGGGATGTCGCAAGTGCCTTACTTTGCCTGCTGTCCTTGCGATTGGCCCCGGATAAGCAGATGAAAAGCATGAAAGCTTTTCAGTCAGTCGATGATTTTTTTAAGCAAAATGCCAAATATTCTCTAGTTCCAACCTCTAAATTATGAGGATTTCCTGCTTTTCATCATACTTGATGACAAAGTTGGAATGTTTCAGAGTTTAATTGGACAAATTAGGAGGTCCATCTGAGGGCGTCACATTGGGCTTTGGAAAATTGTGATTTTTGCCTATTCTTTGACATTTTGACAGTCCCGAGAGAATGAAAGCTTGATTTCCGGCACAACCAACACAGGAAGAGGGTAGTGCTTTTGTTTGTCCCCTGTAGCTATCCTGAGTATCAGTGTAAGGTCGCATTTCTGTAGCAGAAATGTCAGGTGGTGGAATAATCCAAAGTAAATATGGAAAACAAAATGCAGTATGTGCAGTATTTGTTAGGCTTTGATCAGTTTTCATTTAAAGTGAAAAGTGGTCTGTTTTCAGTCTGTTTGAAGAAATGCATCAGTCACATAAATTACAAGCACTCTTACCAACATCAAACTCAAAGCCTTTCTCTATGTAGGTGTGGCAGCAGCCTCCTGCCTGGTCGTGTTGCTCCAGCACCAGGACTTTCTTCCCTGCTTTGGCCAGCGTGGCCCCAGCCGCCAGCCCACCAATACCACTCCCAATGACGATGACATCCAGGTTTTGGGGCACTTTGTCGAGGCTGAAACCTGGACAGAAACACACAGAGCTGGTGTTATCAAGGTAACATTTATCATTCCAGTTCAGTCAGTTTAGATAAAGTTGTAAATGTTATTAAGAGCAAGTGCTGCAAGTGATGAATCAAAAAGTGTTTGCATAATACAGTCTGAAGGTTTCACTGCACACCTCTCTGGTCTGCTGATCCAGTTCCTGTATCTGATCTCCTCTTGGTAATAAACAGTAGATTAGAGTGGGAACACAATCCTCTAGGCCATAATCTAATTAAGATAAAGCCCACAGGTGGAAAAAAAATAACTGTACTTCTGCTTTTTTAGGTCTTATCTAAACTGAGTTATGACACAGCTAACAGGTCATTTAGATAGCTGTATCAGCACACCTCAGCATATTGTACAGTCAACTAATTGTGTACTGTATCCTCTTTGAAATTTATTTTATTGCCTTCTCTTACATCCTTTGAACTATTCTAGGATAGCTTTTGCTTAGGTATTCACAACACACCCAAGACTCACTTGAAGTGGTGTCAAGAGTTTGTTACACAATAAAATGTCGTAATGACTTAGTAAACAGCATTATGTGCAATTTAAAGTGTTTGAAAATATTGTCATTATGTTGTCAGGGGACCTTTTCATGGCAGATATTTGAACGTAAGATATATGACATAAGAGATGACTCCATTCCATGTAGGTGTTTGCGTCCAGGACACACAGTCCTGACGATTTTGTTCCATAAAATTCTCAATTACTCTAGATCAACAAATGCATTTAAATAATAACATAATGGGTTCATTCATTGTAATTTTAATGGGATTTTTTGCCATTTTATTATGATAAGTGAGTAAATTTGTGCTCATTTTTTGTTTGCTATTTTTTCCTTTTTGACAGATGCTCACTGAGGTGTTAAATTTTTGCTGTAAAAACAAAAAACTCATACTGACATGTTAGTGTATAATATTTTTGTATAACCAATGGAATAAAAAGAGTCAGGAATCGAGAATCTAGTTGTGATTTAACATTTTTAGACCACATTTTACATTTTAAGTGTGCACTTTGTCTGGGAGGTTACAGACAAGTCATACATTAACATATTAATATAATATCATAATTATTGAATGTATTGTTTCTTGTTAAATTGTGTGCCTACAGAGCTCATCAGGCTTACTGGCAGAATATGCATTCTTATATCAAAGTATTGCACCAATTAATTGTGATGCTGCAGAAAAGCTTTTTTAAGCTGCAGTAATTTTACCTTGCTTGATGACTTTGTCCCGCTTCTTCTGATCAAACTCTCGAGGCTCAGGGGGTCTCACTGACTCCAGGGAGAAAGGGCTCGGTTTCCCAAATAGGTACCAGTAAGTGCCACCGGCCCATATAACCAACCAGACTAAGAAAATTAAAAGCCACATCGTGGAGACGATGAAATCTTTGTTTGAGCAGCAGTGGCAGGTTTATACTGAACGCTGCTCTCCTCATGAGGCTCCTTTTTATCGCACTGAGTGCCAAAGGTCTGGAGAGGAGGGTCAGGAGGTTTTCATGTAACGCCATATGTATTATGACGAGCAATAAAGATTAAAGGGGGGAAGGTTTTTTGCGACGACATTGTACACATCACAGTAATGTGACATTTAGGCAAAGGATCATTTCTGAAATGCAAATAAAGGGCACTTCTTTTTTAGCTGCTCCATTTATTTACTTGTCTTTTAAAAGCACTAAGAGAACTATTATATATAGACATGTGGAGGTAATCGGCACAATGGAAGTCAATGGTTTTAAAGTAAACAAATTGACTGTTAAGAGGTCAAAAATTCACTTCTGATCTGAAGGTTACGACACATTTTGTTTCTCTCCTGTTTGTTCTGTGATTATTCTGTCATCACAAAGAGCTCTTCCTACATATGCCCACAGTTGCTCTTATCTAATAAGACAATTAAGATAAAGACTACATTATGCTGTGTTTATGTTTTTATAACAGTGCAGTTGTTGTAACTGCAGCTTATCATTTCAGATCCAATAATAAGTCTGTGTCCTTGGGGAAGCATTAGGGTCTAGATTTTTATTTCTGAGATGCAAAACATTGAGTCATTTCACTGTGCAAATCACTCTAATAACACTGGAGGTAATTGTCCTACCATATCCACAATATTTTTCTCCTGAAGGAGGATAATAAATGTTAAACGTAAATCTGTAACTCATGTAATCTATGCGATAACAGATTTTTTTTACTACAGCCCTGACATGGACTTTTGTACTCAAGTTACACACTAATTCAATTCATCTTAACTGATAGCTTAAATCTATAGCCAGTGATAAGATAAATCACAACAAAGTGACAGACATCTGATACATAGATTATATTTAGTGATACTATTCACTGGTCTTCTTCGCCCTCAGTAGTCTTGTACATTTAGGTCATTTTGCATTGCTTTAACCCTTTAAAACCTGGACTGACATCACTTTTCTTGTGCTGTGTTCAGATGCCTTTCACAAGTATTTAAACCTTTGAACCTTCAGCATATTGGTGTGATTTCATTTAAAAATATGGGGGTAAAAGGCAATGAGCAACTTGGTAAGAAATTTCCCACAAATTGCAATAAAAAGGAAAAATAGTAATAATAATAAATAATAAAAAAAATAATAAATAATAATAAAAATAAATAATATTTTTTTTAAATAGAGGAAAACTATGTTTAGAACCATTATTATTATTATTATTATTATTATTATTAATATTATTATTATTATTATTACTATTATTATTATATTTTAAAATTATGTCACAGAATTATTATAATTTTTATGTTCTCTTTCCAAGTCACTTCCTTGTTTGTTTGTTTTTAACTTCCTTTCTTTTTTTCTTGTTTTTCTTACTAATTTTCCTGTTTTTAATTTTCTCTTTTTACTGATTTCTTGCAATTTTTTGGGTCATTTCTTCTTTCATTCCTCATTGCCCTCTTCCCATGTTTTATTGTTATTATTATCATGTACCCATGCAGTACTATTAAGTAGCCCTTGGGGTAAGCATACCTCCATTTGAGAAACAATGACATAGAGGACCTACAGTGGCCTTCACTTCAACGTAAAAAATGTGATAGGCCCAATCTAGAGCCAGAGTTTGGTTTGTCTGTTTGGGGCAACAGTCTAAACATGGCGGTGCAACATGGCAGGGTTCGTAGAAGAAGACCTGCTCCCTATGTAAATATAAACAGCTCATTCTAATGTAACAAAAACACGACAATTCTTATTTTCAGGTGACAGAAACATGCTTATTATATTATACTAGTCCATACCCATTGAGTACAGCATACCATGACTTAGTACTTTCTCCAGTCACCTTGAGGTGTCCTGTTCTACATATCTGCCAAGTTTAGTAAAAATCCATATGGCGGTTAGGCCTAGATAAGAAATGAGCTCTCTAGCGCCCCCATTTTGTTTGATGGGGTCAATAATGGAGGGGTCCCCTCAGATTATGTGTGGTCATATGCCTACAAAGTTGCGTGGTGATGGGTGAAACCCTTGAGATGTTATACACCTTTATGTGATGAGCCACGCCCTCCGCAATATTCATTGCCTTATAGAAGCTCAGTTTGAGTAAGTTTTCCAACTTTTGCCAAGAGGGAACTTTAGATATTGGTCCCTAGATTATGTTCACCCAGTTTCATGCAGATCACTCAAACTTCCTAGGAAGAGTCTATATAAGCGTTATGTTAAGTTATGTGTTCTTGAGGCAAATGTGTTCCTCATGAGGAGAGGCATCTCTGTGCAAAGTTTCATGTCTCTACGACATACGGGGCATGAGATATGACCATTCAAAGTTTGCAATTTCACTTGGTTGCTATAGCGCCCCCCTTTGGCCAATTGATGTAATATTGCTTCATTTGCATCCTCCCATGACCCTCTACCACTGTGCCAAATTTCACATGGATTGACCAAGCCAGAGGAGAAAAACGTGAAACAGACACACACACACACACACACACACACACACACACAGATTTCGTCATTATATAGTAAAATAGTAAGATTGCATTTCTGCCAATTTACCGCTCTAAAGAAACTAAGAGATTGAGAGAGAATGAGTGTGTTGTAATCCGAGCTTCTCTGTGGTTTGACGTTGCCTGTGAGACCCTGTGTGTATATGCCACTGGCTAGCTAGCTTCCGTAGCTTTGAATTGCACTCATACAGCCATAACTGCTGATATTAGGAGGGATGACATCATTGTAGTGTAGCGCAGCGCTCACCCTCCAGTTTCCCCCTGATTAACTGTTTGTCAGCACTGTTGCCATTGTTTGCACTGTTCGCACTGTTAGCACCGTTAGCTGCTACCCTCCTGCTCAGGCGCCTCCATATTGAGAGCTGTGTGCAGACAACTTCTGAATCTTAAATAGAACTCCTTTAAAAAAAAAAACTGAGTTTCCTTTTAAGACATATACTATCTTACATTTCTGTAGAATCTCAGAAACATGGGAAGAGATTAATATTTTTTGAAGTTACATATTTGAAATCAGGGTATCAACGTCAGTGCCACCAGCTCCAGTGTTACAGCATCCTTTGCAGTTTAATTGAAGTGGGCAGTTTAAAGGTTCAGAGGCCGTGTTGACCTCTGTGTTAAGCCAAGCTAAGACTTTGACACTGAAGTAAAATATCACCAAGGTCCTCTAAATCAGTGGTTCCCAACTGGTGCAGCCACAGGGTCCAGATTTCCCCTCAGTCATTAGTTCAAGGTCCACACAGTTTAATACGTTCAGCGTCATACTTGTGTTTGGCCATGTCGTCGACCCAGTTTGCTGTCTCTGTCAAGTAGCTGTCCATTAGTCACTCACTCTACAGCAGGAAACAGCACCAGTTCCCACCAGTTGGGAACCACTGCTCTAAATGATAAGTGATCATAAATAGGTCACTATGATGACTAAAAAGCTTTAATGTTGCACGAATTTTGTTTGTTTACACATTTTTACAATCGTAGAAATTAAGAGAACAGAAGCTACATTCACACTGATAGCTGTGCTGCGAATGTTGAGCGAACAAATGTGTATTTGTTGCTGCGCAGATTGACAATGACACTAATTGGATGGAGAGCTCGAAGTGGAAGCCGGGATGAAGCCGTTGGAATGAGCTTAAAGACTTGGATGCAGGAAGCAGCTCTGTGTCAACACTGTGACCGACTGTGCCGCGGCAGAGAAATCCTATTAAGAATTAGACTAAGCAGTAGCTGCGCGACTCCTGTGACTTTGCCCCGCTTCGTACAGCAGCACAGATCAGTGTCATGTTGACCTCTGCTGATTTATGCATCAAACACTATCTGGTCAAAGATTAACCACGATGATATCAGGAGATGGAGGTGCAATAAAAGTGAGATATACTCGTGTGGATCAATGACGAGAGGAGTCAGGTCAGGTCAAAGCTTTGTACAGCTATTTGCATTTAATTACAAATTGACAAAGAAACATTTTCATATCAACAGGTACATACAGTAGTCCAGTGATGGGAAAGGGTCTCTCCTGGTAGCATTACAGATCTGTTTAACTACTGTACATTTCATCCACATGACGTCTACAGGGATATTCCAGCAGTGTAACCGGCTCTCATAAAAAACTGTGTGACTATTCCCTGTAGGTCTGTTTGCTATGTTACTATGCAGCCTCCCTTGTCTCCCTTGTAGGGGTTCTTGTCATCTGGAACGCCCTTTATCAGCGGATCATTTGGTATCAGTGCCTCAACAAAAGAAACAGTGTCTGCACAGTTTGCAGCCACCTGTTGTTGGAGAGGAGAGATGGAGACAAATGTAAGTGTGGCAAACAAAATCATCTTCTCACAGACATAAAGATGGAAATTTGAGGCATGCTGCATGTTTAATAGCAGATTTTGCACAAGGAAACCAAAGACAAAAGTAGATAAAGTATTTCCTGTTGTGTCAAGGCATTTGCAGCTTCAATTAAATATGATGTTAAACATATTTTTTTTACATTTGACGGCAAGAAAAGACGATATTCTGTTTTACTTACTGGTGTCCTAGCTGTGCTAACTTCCTTCTTCAACTGCTCCAACTCCATTTTCAAGATTTCTTTATCTGACATATCCCGAGCCATCCTGACTGTAGGAGGAAATCAAAATCAAAAATGTCACAACAGAGGCCCAGACGTGAGCGTACTCTTCATATATTTCAGTTTCAGTAACACTCCTTTGACAAATTAAATATAAATCTAGCATAGACAAATGTTTTAGCCATGTTGTCTTTACCTGTTGAATGGTGGGATCCCCAAAATCAGAGAACTGTGTTAGCTCCTAAGAGCTCATCGACTGTGTGCCTCCCTGACGTCCGGTCGCTTCCTCACACTGACTGATCCGTGCCGTCCCACTGCTCTTCATCCCAGCTGATCCCTCGCTGCTGGCTTTTGGGAGAGGTCGGCACAGGATTGGACCTGATGTCACCAATCCCCCGTGATGAGATTAAACAATCAGGAGCCGTAACCTCTGAACAGGAAGGAGGAAGGGAAGAGATCTGACGACGAGGTGGAGAAAGTGAGCACTGAAATAGAATGATAGACGTGTGAACATCACATAGTGTGTTACTAACTGTAAACTGTGGTGCACATACCAAAACACATACATGTTAGGCAGGGGCGGAGTGTGAGACAAAGGGCCCCATCACTTTGTGGTAGTTTTGTGTCTTTACCGGGTCGGTATGTGCTAATCTGACATCTCACATTTTGCAACCAACACTGTGGGCCCCTTGGCCTGTGCACAGTAGGCCCGTTCAGTAATCCATCCATGACTCTAAGCTTATAAGTTACTTGCTTCACGTTACTGTTATTTTAATATCCTATCAGTAGCTAACCCTTACATGTGGAGTAGCTATGCACCATCATAAACACAGGGTCGTGTGCCAAGAGGAAGGAGGCCAAGTCTTCGCCACTGATTTGATTACATGCTTTAATCTCACAGTCTATCCAGTCAGTTGCTTTAAGTCGCGCAACGTCATCCTAGTAAACAAATGGTGGACATGAAGAAGCCACTTAATATGCAATGGACTGACGCCGCTGTTGTTTTTGTGAATAAATAGATTAATTTTTGCTGAAGGCATCTTTACAGAGACAGATTTGTTCCTATTTATGGATCAGTAGGACCTGATGAGTATAAGAAACTAAACACTGTGAACGATAATTAAGTCCCAGTGTCCTCTAACGAGTACTTCCTAATAAACAGTGTCTTATCTTGTTATTGTTGTTAAAACTGGTCAAATTTGTTGCCATATCAAACGACAAACGTTATTAATCATTTATAAATAAGTTTCAACCATAAAATGTGACCAGGTTTTGGACCTTGTCCACTTTTGTGTCGGGATCGGCTGCAGACTGACTCGGCAGAGATGGCTGCCATCTTGTTTTTACACAAGCGCCTTTTACACTGCCAGATTTTCCGCGAATGTTGGGCTGTTTTGCCGGACAGCTGTGAGCGTTTGGACACACAGAGCCGGATTGGCGAGTTGATCCAAGGTGCCCAATTTTATTGGTGGAACCCTTTTAGTTTAAACAGACCGAGGTGTCCTTCCACCACGGGAGGGGCTGTTGATGACTTGTGGGAGGAGCTGTTGATGACGCCACATGTGCGACCCACTGGCGGTGGATAAACAGGAAACAGCTGATAGCAGGAATTAGCGAGCAGCTAGTAGCAAGAGGGAAACGCAAACCTGACAGACACTGTAAAGATGAGCAACTGGGGAGACAAGGAATTGTGCGCCCTCCTTGCCCTCGCAAACGAAGAGGCCATTAACCGTCAGATGACGGGGACGGTGAAGGACAGGCCAAGTTACGAGAAAATTGGCGCCTGACTAGCCACGTCACTGTTTATGTCACATGCTGAGCTACATGTTTTGTTACTTGCTCACGCCCCCCATTGCCCCGAAAAAGGCGCATTCTGTATAAACAAAAGTAGGTAGGCGGCATTTTGCTGCACTCCCTGATTTTGTTTTTATACTGCCAATGCTGAAAAAAGACTGATTGGGCTTTCCTGCAAATTTGCACAATTCCTGTTTAAAAAGGGCTACAGATTAGTGTATTGTGGTCTAAGTTAGGTAGAATGAAGTATAAGGTCAAGTAAACCCAAAAGTCACTCACTCTACAGCAGGAATAGAATAATCAATCAGTCAATCAAACTTTATTGCAGACTCCAAAGTCCAAATAAACATACAATCACATACAGTACATAAAACAAAAATACAGTAAAAAGGCGTTATATCACATTATATTAAAAAAGTACTTGTGCATATTCAGTAAAAGGCATCTAATAAATAAGAGCAGCAAAAAAATGCAATTTAAAAAGTGCTTATACACATTTTATAAAAGGCACAAATATCAGTGTTTCCACATATAGGATTGGTATCTAACAGAACTACACCTTGGGCTGGTCAACTGTATAATAAGATTATTCTGGGACCCCTGCAGTCTACATATAAACTTAAACATCAGTCTTCTCAGGGTGGCCTGGAAGGTGTTTATCCCTAAATCACAAAAAAGCTTGCTGGCACCACTACCCCTGGGCTGCTTGAGCAGGACTCTGAGACAGTCATTACATGCAACCTGGAGTTTACGCAAGCTCTCTTTCTTATACCTCACCCGGAGGGGGGCCGTGTACATAGGGGTGCAGTAAGCTCTTAACAAGTTCACCTTCACTTCACCAGAGCAGTAGTGAAATTTTCTCACTAACATATTGGCTTGGACATATAGCATTGTTCTCTGTCTAAGCATGTCAGCATCATCCTCCATCTTATCATTGATGATGTGGCCCAGATATTTTGCATTGGTACACACAGACAGGGTTTGACCAGACAAACAGAAACCTGGGAAATTAAGATGTTGATCCTCCTTGGTCCTACATATCATTATCATACTCTTTTTGGCATTATACTTGATGTCAAACTTGAGTCCATAGTCTGAGCATATGTTGAGAAGCTGTTGGAACCCTGCACTACTGGGAGATACAATGGCCAAATCATCAGCGTACATAAAGTGGTTGATTAAGGTGTTACCCATTATGCACCCTGTTCTACAGTCTCTCAACTGCCTTGACAGGTCATCCATGTACAGGCTGAATAGGCCTGGGGATAGAAGCCCACCCTGCCGTACCCCATTGCCAACTCTGAAGGGAGAGGATAAGATACTCCCCCATTTAACCTGCATAGTCTGCCTGTCGTACCAATATGCCAGGATACGTATGATGCTACCCGGAACAACCCTATGCTTGAGCTTGGTGAAGAGCTTGTGATGGTTGGCTCTGTCAAATGCCTAATAAAAGCTCTGTGCCCACTTTAGACTGCAACCCACCTGTTGGGAACCACTGGCTTAGACTACAGTTAGCTAGTTGCCTGCCCAGCTAGCTGTAACTCAGCTACGCTGCATTGATCTGATGTCGGTTGCTTTGTAATGTTAGCTGATAAAGTAATTTGCAAACCAACCCTGGGAGTCTGCATGAATGAATTTGCTAATGTTATCCACTCAAGAAAATATTTCACTGTGTTAGCGAGCCAGCAACTCATCGGTGTTAGCAAGCAAGGTAACGTTAGTCAACAGTATTTCACCTCAGTGCTTCCTCTAGATTTTTTTTTTTTTTTTACAGCGGGGGCACAGAATTTGATGAATTCACTGTTTATCAGCCCACCCATCGTCCTTCCACCTCACTTTGTTGCCACTTGAAGACCTATTTTCCAGGTGGAAAGCTGACGGCAGCCAAATAAAGGACCGTTTCTGGGCCACCACTGTTAATGTATGACATATGTCATGGAAACACAGCATGTGTGGACTCTGTTGTGGTGGGTTATCGCTGTTGTTGTGGTGCTTTGGGGCACACATAGCGTCACGTCCTTTGGATTTTCCAGGAAAGTTTTTTTTTTATTACGTTACAACCTGTTTACCCATTGACAATAAAAAATGATAAATGTTAAAAGTTACAGAGAGAGCCTGTAACTCAGGTTAGTTTCATTTATGTGATTGCTATCAGGAATTTTAGCGGACCTGAGTTTAAATCCATCGACCTGTTTGACCCTTTAAAATGCCCATAGAAATCAATGGGAGCGTGAGTTTCATTATGCATTGTGTTAGTCTTACTAACTACACCTCTCACCCAGTTTAACCAGGGATAGGCTCCAGAATCCAGTCCCCTGCAGCCCTGCACAGGATGAGCAGGTATAGTTGATGGAGGGCTGTTGGGCTGGAAATAGGCCGACAGCATCAACATGGCTTATAAACAGAAAAATAACAGATCTAGTAAAAATCAAGATTTGTGTTTATACAGAGAACATAACTTTATCCATTCAAACTAATGTTTCTTAAGCTAAAGTTAAAGGTTTTATAAAAATGTCCCTGCCTTGTGAAAGTAGTCCCGCTACTCTGCTGCCCACCTCTAGCTGACATTTCATCTGAGACATGCTACTGATCCTTAACTAAACCTTCAGCAGGACTCACACTAAGCCATTTTCAGGATCTGGGTTAGTCTCATCTACTGAAGATTAACCCTGAAACACGTCACCGTGGATCAACAGCAGTGAGGAGATGCTCCTGGTCATTATGAAGGCCCAGAGTGTCATTGGTCACCTGATGAAAAGCTCCTCCCCATTTTTATGTCCTGTTTTAGTTCAATAAGTTGTGTCACTGTCAAACAAAGTGTACACAGGGTGTCTCATTGACACTAATGCGTGTGGGGGCTTATTTTAGTGTTTCACAGGAGATTTTAACAGTTAGTCAAAATACAAAACAATCTCTCTTGGGCAGCTCATATTACTGATCTTTCTAAAAGAGTGATGAAAATGGCAGGAATGATTGGACGAATTGTAAAGTTTTTATCCAAAGACACTCTTAAGGTAATATGTCATAGTCTAATCTATAGTCACATTAGTTATTGCTGTGCAGTGTGGGGTAATGCAGCTCTGAGAGATATGAGGAGGCTGCAGGTTACATTAAACAAGGCAGCTAGAATGGTCTTAAGATGTGGGTTTGAAAAAGCAGTAAGTGAACTTCATGCTACGATGGGATGGCCCACAGTAGTAGAGCATGTGAGACAACATTCTATTGCACTAATTTCAAAGATTCAAAAGTTTAGCAAGCCAGTGAGTATCAAGGACAAGTTGTTATTAGTGCGTGAAAAACATCAAGTCAACGTTAGAATAAGAGATAAAAATCATTATGTATTACCAAAAATAAAAACTGAAATGGGAAGGCGGACTTTCATTTTCAGAACCATTAAATTATGGAATTCATTACAATAATTACTCAGGAGCGGTTTGGCAGTTGGATTGTTGACTGTAGGATTTGTATTTGTATTTTAAATGTTGTTATTATCACAATATTATATTGCAAGTAGGTTTGCACAGTAGTGGTATTTCTGTGAATGAATATCTCATTCACATGAATATTTCATTTCATACATGCATTTGTGTGAATGAATGTGTGTATATATGTAGACATATGTGGTACTCAAATTGTGCTAATGTATTTTGGCTAAGTGTGTGTGTGCGTGTGTGTGTGTGTGTGTGTGTGTGTGTGTGTGTGTGTGTGTGTGTGTGTGTGTGTGTGTGTGCGTGAGTGAGTGAATCTATATATGTATATGATTATATGTTTAAGTGTTATGATTACTGTATGTTTAATTGTTTTTAATCTTGATGTGGACTCTTGGAAGATTAGCCAATGGCTAAAAGAGATCCAAATCAAATCAAATCAAATCAAGTGCTGAAATTATAAATCAGTCAGCAGAAGATTAAACAAATGGAAATTTTGCTTGATTAAGCCATTTAGCAAACAAAAATGCCAAATATTCTCTGGTTCCAGCTCATAAATGTTAGTATGAAATGGTTACTTCAGTGCTATATTATTGTAAATTAAATCTTTGTGGGTTTAGGGCTGTTGGTTGGACAGAATAAGCAATGAGAAGATGTCTTCTTCAATCAGTCAGTCAAACTGTATTTACTGTATGTAGCACTTTTCATACAAACAGAATGCAACACAAAGTGCTTTACACACACACACACACACACAAAAAAAACCCCTCCAAAAAAACGGGAAGTCAGGAAACACTATCATAAGTGTGGAAACACCAGAGGCAGCATAAAAAAATCT
Source organism: Epinephelus fuscoguttatus (assembly GCF_011397635.1). Classification (NCBI taxonomy): domain Eukaryota; kingdom Metazoa; phylum Chordata; class Actinopteri; order Perciformes; family Serranidae; genus Epinephelus; species Epinephelus fuscoguttatus. The sequence continues at coordinate 30,719,789 of NC_064771.1, forward strand.
GGATAAAAAACATTTTTATATCTGTAAAAAAAAAAGTTAAAATAAATAAATGAGTAACGAAATAGAAAAACATGCCAGGATTTTTTTTAATAAAAATAAATAAATACACAATAATCATAAATGAAAAATTAGAAAATTAAATAAATTAACTAATTGAAAAAAATAATAAATTAAATAAAAGTTCAATTAAAAGCCAGTCTAAAAATGTCGATCTTGTGTTTGCTTGAGCTCTGGGAGCTTGTGACGCTGTGATGTCCTTGGTTTGGTTTCAGGGAATATGTTGGTTTTAATGGCCAGTTTAAATTCTATAATTACACATGTTTCTTAATTAGTTAATATTTCTATTAATATTAATATTCCCTACTTCAGTGCTCTGCATTTCTTGCATTATGTGCATCTGTGTTGCATATTTAGTGTCTGATAATGTGATATAATGGTGACCTGTATGATGTTGTTACCAACATTAATATTTGCTTCTCTTTTTGTTCTTGATCTGCATTCTTATAAATTATTATAACAAGTTTTGTTAACTCTTCAAGACAGTAATTCTATATAGGATGATCCTGTAATATTTGTCCATCGACTTAAAATGAAATAACATGCTCATTATTGTGCACTGTCCTGTTGAATAAACTAATAACATAATGAATAAACACATAGATTAAATAAATTATTAAATGAAATGAATTATTTATAAATTATTTGTAATCATTATTGATAATCAATTATTATTATTATTATTATTATTATAATCAATAGTGACTTTTTTGGACTCTCTGGATTGTTTAAGGCAAAAACATGAATTTAAACATTTGTATTTTCATATAATTATATTCCTGGCATTGTGGGGAAACCTTTGAAAAATGGTTGGCAATAAATTTGCTGTAAAAATTTAATCTGTTAAACCAACGGTTAATACAGAGGAAAAAAAAGAGTGTTTGTAAAATTCTGGCTACTGTTCTGGTTATAAGCATTTTCCTGTGGTTTGTACAGACTAAATGATTAGACTGATAGATGAGTCTTTAAAAAAATTAATAGATTTATCAAAAGTGAAAATTATCAGTATTTATAGCCCTAGTTCCTAATTATTTTATTATTTTATGTAATTATTTTTTAATATTTTTCATGAGTGTTTGAATAATAAACTGAACTCAGTAGTAATTCCTTCCTAGTACTAGTATTACTGAGCTTCTTTTTTTTTTTTTTTTAAATCAAATCAAATCAACTTTATTTATATGACACTTTTCATACAACAGTAACACAAAGTGCCTCACAGAGGTTAAAAACAACAAAGATCCAAATAGAAAACAAAAAGAAAAGAGAAAACCCAAACCCTCCCACCCAACAAAAAGCTGTTTAGCTCATAAAATTGAGTTAGTAGCTAGGTAAGAATGATCTAAAACAGAGACATAAAATGCATCAAAACTAGCAGAATAAGAACCAGTATTTAATTAACTAGATAGAAAATAATAGAGAGATAATAAGGTCAGTAGCCTCAGACACAGTTTCCCCTGATGACTTCCTCCCTCTGTGATGATCTACTTTGTCCAGCAGGTGTCGGTGTCGAACATTTTTATACTCCCCCTGCTCCAAAGAGCAAATCTGCCCCGCCCACTTGGATATATCAGCCAATAGGAGGGCGTATTTGTGCTACATCACAACCGCTTTTGAAAATAAGAGCATAGGCGCCTGTGCCGAAGCTGCCTCCAATACACGCAGGTAGGCGCATGCTTTTATTTCGACAAGTGTGAATATTTTGACCGGAAGTGCTTCGAGTAGCTTCAGTGTCGTTGGCGGATAGATTGCAGCAGCAATGGCAGCTCCCAGTAGGAAGCAGACGTTACGGTTTCTCAGCCAGTTAGGAGGGTTTATTCTGACCCGGTTCGGGTTTTGGAACTGCTTCAGCATGTTGATGCTGTTCGCTGAGCGAGCGGACTCTAAAAGGTAAAAAGAGCGCCAAATGGAGCACTGTAGAGTAGCTAACGTTAGCTTCCAAACTAGCTAACAGCAAATCTTAGCATCCGTCTTGTACGAAAACACACTTCATTATCACGTTAACTATCGAAGCAGTAACGTTTTATAGTTAAATAATTACCGGACAACATGCGAGCTAGCTAACTTTATCGTTTCTTTTCTGTTGAAGGTGTTAACCTGCTAACTAGCTAACTCAACAGGGGTTATGTTTCAGCAATTAGACTCAACATCAGGCAGAAAGTTGCAGCCACATGGAGTTGTTTAAATTAAAATGACAAGTTACATTTTCCTCGGTCTGTAATTTTCCCTCGGACAGGAGGACAGGCTGTAATTTTTGTGGTGCGTTGCTAATGGTGGTTTAAATCTCTTACGATGTAAACTGGGTGTGTATTGTTTTAGTCTGTGGTGGGCTGGTCTTCCTCAGACCTGCTCAGACAACCACACCCTCTGAATGGTCCTGTAATTATGGCAACTCTGAGGAAAATGTATACACCATTTGTCATACCTGCCTGTCGCTTTAAGCTGAGTTAATTCCCCTCTCAGTCTCTAATAGGTGCATTTTTAATAAAACCTTTTTATTTATGGAACATGTAGCACAAAGACAGTGCTCAGTTTTTACTGGATTGTTACTTAAACATGATGCTATGTGAATGTGAATAGTTGCTTGCGTTTAACACAGAAGCCACCTGTAGGTTTTTTGACTGCTGGGTTAGCTGTTAATGGACACCAAACGATGGGTTGGCCGACGTGGAGAAAAATCAAATTACATCCCCATCTGGTTCAAGAGCTGAGTCGAGATTCAGTTGTTTTTATAAAATGAAATAAAAATCAATTTTGAATCCTCTATACCTGATAAAGAGTTTGTGCTTTTGTCGCTGAAATACAGTAAACAAAAAAATCTGTGGTGCATCAAGGCCAAAAACATATCTGGTCACTTTAGCCTTTAACTTGCTCTGACTTTCCTAATACACGTCTGAAACTCAGTTATTACACTTCACGCTGCTGCGAAACTTTTAAAATGTTGTATCTTACTTGATTTTATGATTTATAGTTGATGTCAGAGGCCTGAGAGGTGACACAAGAAGAAATACTGAATGAGATTTTGATTAATAAGATAGAAAAGTTGTTGAATCAGTTAATCCACGTTTTTAACAGTTTTTAAATGTCCTTTTAAATTGAATTGCCTTGTTTGTCTGTTTTATGTCCATTATGTCTATTTTCATATGAAGCACTCTGCTTATAATGCTCTTATTGTAAACCACTTTGTGCTGCATTTCTTTTATGAAAGGTGAAAGTTTTCTGTTATTATTATTATTATTATTATTATTATTAAGTAACATTATGTGTGTTGTCATTGATGTTCATGAAGTTTTGATGTTTAAGGTAGAAATCAATTCACCTATGCCCCTCTGGTTCTCACCCTATTATGTATACCTTTATAGTTAAAAGGGAATATCAAAATGTTGCTGGTCATAGCATAGCATGGGTTATAGTATTAAATTTTGGGGTAAAAATGTGTGTTAAAATATTTAAAAAGTTAAATTATTATTTGGTTTTACTAAGACAAAATCCAGTAATAAAAATGTTAAAGATCTCACAACATAACTATAAAAATAATAATGACAGTGAGTGGCAGATTTTCGCCAAAAAAAAAAAAAAATATATATATATATATATATATTTATTTTGAGATAAGAGAAGACTTAATTAATTCCACACCAGGGAAATTTACACATTACAGCAGCTCAAGAGTCAGGTTTTCATCTTGCATGATAATGATGATATCAAATGATTGTTGAGCAGTATTATTGTTAATGTAATTATAAATGAAACTAAATGAGTAATCACAGTTGATAAATGAATCAGTGACTAAAAATGAGTAGTTAAAGCCCTTCTTAAAACAATTTTATTGTCAATACTGCAGATGCAGTAATAGTAGACAGACAACATACAGCAGATGATTATAAATAAAGCAGCTGCTGTACAAGATAAAGTTTGATTTAAAGTGCTTTCATTTGTTGTCATCTGCAGGAAGCCAGACATCAGTGTACCGTACCTGTACGTGGACATGGGTGCTGCAGTGCTCTGCGCCAGCTTCATGTCATTTGGGGTGAAGAGGAGGTGGTTTGCAATGGCTGCTGCCATACAGCTGGCCGTCAGCACGTACGCATCATACGTTGGAGAGCAGGTGTACTACGGGGACTGGCTGAAGGTGAGTCACCTTCTGTGGTTTACAGTAACAAAGCTGCTGTTCAGTTACCCGTGTGCGCCTGATAAGAACATGCAGGTATCATCATACACCAGTCAAATATCAGTTGTGGTGTTGTAGAGGTTAGCCTGAGGCTTAACGTTTCTCATGACACAAATATTCATCATGATGTTTTTATTAATGACAAATTATTTTAGGTTATCTGACAATAGTGCCAGCATCACCACAAGTTTTTTGTTGTTTTGTAATTGAAGTTTTTCCATAACTTTTCATACACATGAAGACCATAATGCAACACGAGGCAACATCCTTTCAGTATATAGTTAACAGAACGAGCACAACACATCTGGTCACATTTAAGTATCTCAAACAAATCAAAGTAGACAAACTCAGACATGTAGAAAAGTACAAATCAAATTTGACACACAAAATGGGGGCAGCACATTTTTACAGTAAAATGGTGGGAACATTTAATTACTTTTTATAGACATGAAAAAATGAGACCAAACTTTATAGAAATTTCCTTTATTGTTATTAGTCCATGTTGTCAGAGATTCCAAAGAGGCAAAATCCATCATTAATTTGAACCATTCTGGCAGAGAACTGTCCTTGAAATGGCATTAAAGGCTGCCACTGAAAGTTAATATTATTGTTTGGATAGTCAGATTGTAGGAGCGACCTGTCCTCCAATGAACACAGCTAGGCAGACTCAATAGTAGACTGTAGTTTATGATACCACCCTCCACTACTTTTAATAACTTGTTCACAGGAATGTTCCCACGATAAATGGAGAAAAAGTATGTTTCACTATTACCTCAATTGTAAACATAATCCATGAGTCCCTGCCTGGTGTATAATTATACCTGTGTATTATCATCTTGGTGTTACCTTTTTCAAAATGTTACTTACCCTTTGATATAAGTAGAGTGGAGCTCAGTTAAAGATTAGCGTGATACTCTGGACAAAGTTTTTCTTTCAGTCCTCATCAACAACAATCCCACGCTTGACATTGTCTCATCGTCTGACAGTTTGTTATCTGACTGTTTATGATGTCAAACTGTCTCAGTGAATCTGACAAGTAGGGAGTCGACACAAAAGATCTAGTTAAAACAAGCATTGTTTATTAAACTAAGATTAACATAAAAAACCAAAGGCAAAGTCAGTAATGAAAGCCATGCATGGATGCGTGTTAGTTGTACGGTGGAGGTGTTGAAGGTGCAAACCAAAAAGCAATGATGCACGTCTGCTGTAGGAATAGAGAGGGAGTTAAAACATGAGGCCCAGGTGAGGTCAATCAAGGCAGCCACTCCCACATCAGCCAACTGCCCGATGAGGTTGGCTGGAACATCCTCAAAGACAGTGGGAGAGGCGACACAATGGCGGACTTTAAACCCCAGACACTGAGGTGGACCAAATAACAAACTCGAGATTTTCTAAGGTGCAGATTTTCCCAGTTTTAGTGACCTAAAACTCAGTGTTCCTGGAGACGAGAGGCCAAAAGACAGATGAGAGTATTTGTACACAAAATATCTCTATACGTAAAGACAGGGCCTTAGGCTATGCTGACATTGCAAGAGTTAAGTGCACAGTTATGATTAACAGCTAACATATGTTCTTTCTATGGCCCATATCTGATACCATATTTCCTAGGATAGGAAATATGTTGTAGTTAGTTATCCTGTCACAGCCACTTCAGATCCTGAGCTCTTGATATTGCAACTGCATTGAACTCTTAAAATCAGCCGTCTCTTTTAAAATGCGTTTAAACAAGCACTTTATCCACTCCTGTTTTTGTTTGCAATGAAGCAACAGTACTAATGCAGTGTTACACACCTCTTTACCTCACCTGCTGAGTTTCTACTGTTCAGACAGATGTCTTATTTCTACAAAATTAAGATATGATTCAGATTTAGACGCACATGTGAAAGTGGCCGACATCAGTGTTCAAAAATTAAAAGCAGATCTGTGTCACACATGGAAGAAAAAAGAATCTGGGCCACCACTAGAAGTAGATTGTTGTAACAGAGTTTGACATTGTAGGAGAAGTGTGTCATAGGTTATAACAGCCTGAACATTGTGACCCTGCAGGTACGGATGTATTCCAGAGCGCTGGCAATCATTGGAGGTTTTCTGGTTCTGGCCAGTGGAGCGGGGGAGGTGTACAGACAGAAACCTCGCAGCAGATCCCTCCAGTCCACTGGACAAGTTTTCCTGGGAATCTACCTCATCTGCATGGTAAGACCCTGTTCACTGAGATAGGTTATTTGTTTTTATGACTTTTTTTGGCATACAACACCACACCATTTTATGGCAATCACTTGTTTGTTTGTTTTGTGGCAATCTTGATATTTTTATGTTATGCTGTACTATTTCTTTTTTTTGACATACTATGACATTTTTTGGCAGATTATACTGTGACTTCTTTTTATGATATAATATAGTATTACATTTTTTTTTCACTATGACTAACTACTATGCTATACTATGACTTTTTTCATGATTTTGGACAACATGCTATACTATGACTTTTTTTCAGGATTTCGGACGACATGCTATACTATGACTTTTTTCAGGATTTCGGACGACATGCTATACTATGACTTTTTTCAGGATTTCGGACGACATGCTATACTATGACTTTTTTTCATGATTTCGGACAACATGCTATACTATGACTTTTTTTCATGATTTTGGACGACATACTATACTATGACGTTTTTTCATGATTTCGGACAACATGCTATACTATGATGTTTTTTCATCATTTTGGACGACATGCTATACTATGACTTTTTTTTCATCATTTTGGACGACATGCTATACTATGACTTTTTTCATGATTTTGGACGACATGCTATACTATGACGTTTTTTGGCATACTTTATTATGACATTTTCAACATGCTATACTGTGACTTGTTTCAGCATAATATGACATGATGACAATTTTGTCATACTATACTGTGAGTCTTTTTTTTAATGTCATACTGTACTATGGCATATTTAAAAATAATCACACAACTTCTTAAAATACATTAGTCATCAAACAGAATACAAACCAAAGCCTGTCTCCAGCGTCATTCTATTAACACAGTATCACTTCCCCCCACTAGGTGTACTCCCTCCAGCACAGCAAAGAGGACCAGCAGGCCTATCTGAACCACATCACTGGAGGAGAAATCACTCTAATACTGCTCGAGGTGCTGTTTGGGGTGCTGGCTCTGGCCTTCCTGTCTGGCTGCTACATCCGCATAGCCGCTCAGATCCTAGCCACCGTCCTGCCTCTGGTTATTCTGCTCATTGACGGCAACCTTGGCTACTGGCACCACACTCGCAAGGTGGAGTTCTGGAACCAGATGAAGCTGATAGGACATAACGTGGGCATCTTTGGCGCTGTGCTGATCCTGGCTACTGACGGTTGAACCCTTGGGCTCTCACAGACAACTTTTACAAATCGAGGTGTCAGTGAAGGATTAGATGGTTGGCCTTTACGTCACAGTCCGACTTTGTACACAGAACTGCTGTCGCTCAGTGACCTCTCAGGATTCAAACACACTAAACTGAGACTGTTGGATGTAAGCCGCATCGATTGTCTTTGCCTACCAGATCGTAACTTTGCTTTTGCAAAAACAACAACAACAAAAAAAACCAAACAAACATGAGCTTCCATTTCGCAATTTAATAATTTATTAAGATTCATGTTTACATGTTTTTGTCTGTTATGCTCTGAAACATGACACTGAGTATTGGTACCGTATATCTACAGGGAAAATACTTTTACTCCAGAAATTATAGTCTTAAATGGTATAATGTTTTACAGTATATTGTTTAAGTATTTTGCAAATAAAGGGAAACTTAAAGTTTAACCTATGTGGCATTTTCTGTGAAATGGGAGTGCTACAATGCATTTGGTAATAAACTGTTTATTTGTGTTGATTAACACTTGTGCATTAATGTCAATTTTATTAAATTTAATAAGCACAACTTTTAATGTTCTGTGTAAAGACTTTAAATGAAGCAACTCAATTTAGTTACATGCTGCAGGTTACTATCCATGTTAGAGTATTTTGTTTGTTTAACTTGAGTCCCATTAAAACACTGAATCGTGCAAAAACTGATTATGGTGCAGTACCACTGATTTTGATATTAATTATCACCTCAACTTTACAGAAAATGAACAGTGTTGCGCAGAATTAAAATCCTTATGTAACTAAAAACTCATGAACAATTTTCAAATAATGTATTTCACAGTATACTGTACCAAAAAATTCAAACTATGGCATGCCATATGATGCATGCTATATTGTGACTTGTGTGATGACAAAGCCATGGTGCAGTATGTATGCTGAATTTCATAAAAAAGTCAAGTATGTATGTCATATTATTACTTATGTCACTGTTTTTTTAGTGTTTACAAAACAGTGATAGAATAGTATGTCATAGTGATATCATGAAAATTCAAGAAAAAATGTCATAGTATAGCATGCCATCCAAAATCATGACAAACAGTCATAGTATAGCGTGTCGCTCAAAATCACGAAAAAAGTCATAATATAGCATGTCTACCAAAACCATGAAAAAACATCATAGTATAGCATAGCATGTCGTCCAAAATCATGGAAAAAGTCATCGTATAGTATGTCGTCCAAAACCATGAAAAAGTCATAGTATAGCATGTCGTCCAAATCCATGAAAAAAGTGATAGTATAGCATGTCTTCAAAAACCATGAAGAAGTCATAGTATAGCATGTCGTCCAAAACCATGAAAAAAAGTCATAGTATAGTATGTTGTCCAAAACCATGAAAAAAGTCATAGTATAGTATGTTGTCCAAAACCATGAAAAAATGTCGTAGTATAGCATGTCTACCAAAACCATGAAAAAAAGTCATCGTATAGTATCTCATCCAAAACCAAGAAAAATAGTTATAGTATAGTATGTCGTCCAAAACCATGAAAAAAGTCATAGTATAGCATGTCGTCCAAAATCATGAAAAAAAAGTCATAGTATAGTATGTCGTCCAAAACCATGAAAAAAGTCATAGTATAGCATGTCGTCCTAAACATGAAAAAAAGTCATAGTATAGCATGTCGTCCTAAACATGAAAAAAAGTCATAGTATAGCATGTCGTCCAAAACCATGAAAAAAAGTCATAGTATAGCATGTCGTCCTAAACATGAAAAAAAATTCATAGTATAGCATGTCGTCCAAAATAATGAAAAAAAAGTCATAGTATAGCATGTCGTCCAAAACCATTAAAAAAAAGTCATAGTATAGCATGTCGTCCAAAACCATGAAAAAAAAGTCATAGTATAGCATGTCGTCCAAAACCATGAAAAAAGTCATAGTATAGCATGTTGTCCAAAACCATGAAAAAAGTCATAGTATAGCATGTCGTCCTAAAACATGAAAAAAGTCATAGTATAGTATGTCGTCCAAAACCATGAAAAAAGTCATAGTATAGCATGTCGTCCAAAACCATGAAAAAAAGTCATAGTATAGTATGTTGTCCAAAACCATGAAAAAAGTCATAGTATAGTATGTCTACCAAAACCATGAAAAAAAGTCATAGTATAGCATGTCATCCAAAACCATGAAAAAAAGTCATAGTATAGTATGTCGTCCAAAACCATGAAAAAAAGTCATAGTATAGCATGTCGTCCAAAACCATGAAAAAAAGTCATAGTATAGCATGTCATCCAAAAACATGAAAAAAAGTCATAGTATAGCATGTCGTCCAAAACCATGAAAAAAGTCATAGTATAGCATGTCGTCCTAAACATGAAAAAAAGTCATAGTATAGCATGTCGTCCTAAACATGAAAAAAAGTCATAGTATAGCATGTCGTCCAAAACCATGAAAAAAAGTCATAGTATAGCATGTCGTCCTAAACATGAAAAAAAGTCATAGTATAGCATGTCGTCCAAAACCATGAAAAAAAGTCATAGTATAGCATGTCGTCCAAAACCATGAAAAAAGTCATAGTATAGCATGTCGTCCTAAAACATGAAAAAAGTCATAGTATAGTATGTCGTCCAAAACCATGAAAAAAGTCATAGTATAGCATGTCGTCCAAAACCATGAAAAAAGTCATAGTATAGCATGTCGTCCTAAAACATGAAAAAAGTCATAGTATAGTATGTCGTCCAAAACCATGAAAAAAGTCATAGTATAGCATGTCGTCCAAAATCATGAAAAAAAGTCATAGTATAGTATGTCGTCCAAAACCATGAAAAAAAGTCATAGTATAGCATGTCGTCCTAAACATGAAAAAAAGTCATGGTATAGCATGTCGTCCAAAACCATGAAAAAAAGTCATGGTATAGCATGTCGTCCAAAACCATGAAAAAAAAGTCATAGTATAGCATGTCGTCCTAAAACATGAAAAAAGTCATAGTATAGTATGTCGTCCAAAACCATGAAAAAAGTCATAGTATAGCATGTCGTCCAAAACATGAAAAAAAGTCATAGTATAGTATGTCGTCCAAAACCATGAAAAAAGTCATAGTATAGCATGTCGTCCAAAACCATGAAAAAAGTCATAGTATAGCATGTCGTCCAAAACCATGAAAAAAAGTCATAGTATAGCATGTCGTCCAAAACCATGAAAAAAAAGTCATAGTATAGCATGTCGTCCAAAAACATGAAAAAAAAGTCATAGTATAGCATGTCGTCCAAAACCATGAAAAAAGTCATAGTATAGCATGTCGTCCAAAATCATGAAAAAAGTCATAGTATAGTATGTCGTCCAAAACCATGAAAAAAAGTCATAGTATAGCATGTCGTCCAAAACCATGAAAAAAAGTCATAGTATAGCATGTCGCCCAAAATCAGGAAAAAAAGTCATAGTATAGCATGTCGCCCAAAACCATGAAAAAAAGGTCAGAGTATAGCATGTCGTCCAAAAACATGAAAAAAAAAGTCATAGTATAGCATGTCGCCCAAATCCATGAAAAAGTCATAGTATAGCATGTCGTCCAAAACCATAAAAAAGTCATAGTATAGCATGTCGTCCAAAACCTGCAAAAAAGTCATAGTATAGCATGTCCAAAACCATGAAAAAGTCATAGTATAGTATGTCGTCCAAAAAATCATAAAAAAGTCATAGTATAGCATGTTGTCCAAAATCATGAAAAAAAGTCATAGTATAGCATGTCGTCCAAAACCATGAAAAAAGTCATAGTATAGCATGTCGTCCAAAATCATTAAAAAAGTCATAGTATAGCATGTCGTCCAAAACCATGAAAAAAAGTCATAGTATAGCATGTCGTCCAAAACCATGAAAAAAGTCATAGTATAGCATGTCGTCCAAAACCATGAAAAAAAGTCAAAGTATAGCATGTTGTCCAAAACCACGAAAGAAAGTTCATAGTATAGCATGTCGTCCTAAAACATGAAAAAAGTCATAGTATAGTATGTCGTCCAAAACCATGAAAAAAGTCATAGTATAGCATGTCGTCCAAAACATGAAAAAAAGTCATAGTATAGCATGTCGTCCAAAACCATGAAAAAAAGTCATAGTATAGCATGTCGTCCTAAACATGAAAAAAAGTCATAGTATAGCATGTCGTCCAAAACCATGAAAAAAGTCATAGTATAGCATGTCGTCCAAAATCATGAAAAAAAGTCATAGTATAGCATGTCGTCCAAAATCATGAAAAAAAAGTCATAGTATAGCATGTCGTCCAAAACCATGAAAAAAGTCATAGTATAGTATGTCGTCCTAAAACATGAAAAAAAGTCATAGTATAGCATGTCGTCCTAAAACATGAAAAAAAGTCATAGTATAGCATGTCGTCCAAATTCATGGACAATAATCTTCAGCATGTAACTTAATAGAGTTAATTTATAAGTTGTCATTTATAACCTGACAGATGTTAGTTTGGGGGACACAGATTGACGCAAATTTAATCATTTTAAATGTATGCTACTGAAATGGACTGTGGGTGATTAAACGCCCTCCACATAACTACAACTACTAAAGTATGCATTCGGTCAGTCAGTTCATTCTCGTCTATCTGAATTATGTTGCACTGACACAGTAACCTGGGAGTTATCACAAAGTAAGTCTATTCAGTTGTGCTATCTTACAATCAAAGTATAATAAATGTAAATTAAAGTGTGTTGTCAACATAGCAGGTTGGAGCTCTAAGAGAGAATGAGGTTTTAAAATGTATCGAAAGGGTCATGGAAAAAGGTTGTTATGGGTATTAAAGTTAACTTTAAGATTCCTGCACATACCATGGAGCTTTTTTCCCTGCTTTCTGTTACAATAGTTTCCATTCCTGGACATTATAAAGAAAGAAAGCTTAAAAGGAGATCTAAACATTAAACTAAAGTCCGACATGTGGTTTCAGGGCCACTATATACAACCTATGGGGCAACAATGTCCAACACCAGGCTGCACCTCAGCCCCAGAACACCTGAGGCCTGTACTACCAAGCAGGATTTGAGTTAGCGAGGTGACTTCGGGGTTAACTCTGGGTTTTCAGTACTACAAAGCTGGTTCTCTTTTTACCAGGATAAATCACCATGGTAACTGATGCTGAACAGCTAACCTGACCACAACCTGTCAACACCCGACCTCTGACCAGTCACATCACTGAAGAAACAAGTATCCATGGACGAAAGTCTAAGAATGTCCAAAACATACTCTATACTACTGTCACATACAGCCTGGTGATACCTCCAAATAATTTAAGTCTTGGCCTACGGTGAATTTTTGGATATTGTTTTCAAAGTGCTTGTGGCTGGATAGGAAAACCCAGAGTTGACTGAACTAGTTGATAACCACATTTGTAGTACCTGATATCTGGATGGTCGATGTTAGGGTTAGTCAAACCAGATAACAACAAGATATCCTGGGTAAGTTGAGCAGGCTTCTTAGTACAGGCCTCTGGTCATTTAATCAAACATCACTTTTCTTGTCTCTCTGACTCGGGATCACTTACAGGTTTTTTGTTCTTCCGGTTGCGCTCTGCTTTGACCAAGGTGCTGATCACAGCCACCATCACGGTGATGGTGATAATGAGGACCGATGCGGTCTCAGCGATGCACAGATGGCCGTCCAGCGACACCAGGTAGGTCCCGACCTGCTGAGCAGGAGCACGACAGATGATGTCCTTGTAGTCGTCCACGTGCAGATGGCGAACACGACGGATCTTGTCGAAGACGCGCTGCAGCTCGCAGTCACAGGTCCAGCGGTTGAGGGCCATCTGAAGGTGGGTGGTGGTGGTCTGGAGCTGCAGGAAGGTCTTGAACCTGATGTGCTCCAGCTGGTTTCCACGGAGACCGAGCAGAGTGAGACTCCGCAGAGGAGCCAGAGCTTCAGTCTCGATCAGTGAGATGTTGTTGTGGCTGAGCAGCAGCACCTCCAGGCTCTGCTGGCGGCTCAACAAACCATCTTTGAGCACGTTCAGCCTGTTTCCTTCCAGGTTGAGGACGCTCAGTCGAGACAGGCTGCTGAGAGCCCCGACGTCGATCGCCTGGATACGGTTGTAGCTGAGGTCCAGTTTCCTCAGGTTTTCAAAGTCACCCAGTGAGGTGGAGTCCAGGTGCAGCAGCAGGTTGTGGTGCAGCTGGAGCTCCTTGAGGGAGGACAGACTCTGGGAGAAGTGCTGAGGGAGCCAACGCAGACGGTTATAACTCAAGTCCAGCCTCTCCAGAAACTGCAGCGAGGACAGAGACTGGAACAGGACAGAGTTCAGACATCACTGTGACCAGCTGATCAGAAACTGTGGTGAAATGTAAGTTTATTACGCAGACTATGAAATGCAGCCTACTAATTTTGAGGTAATTGTACTTTATTGTATCTGTATATTATTATTCTACGCTACTTTATACTTCTAATTTCAGAGGGAAATATTGTGCTTTTTATTCCACAGAGCAGAAACAATCAATCTGTCAGTGGAGCAAAACAATCAGCAACAATTTCGATAATGAATCAATCCTGTTTATAATTCCAGGGTCTCTGCTGGTACTCCACAAGTCTTAAAATGTCTACGAATTTTATAAATATTAGTTCTTAAATGTCATCAAATAGTCTTACTTTTGAAACTGTGAATTCTTAATTGCTACAAACATTTGATCTAACTTATTTATCCATGTTTTAAAATCATTTTTTTAAGTGAGTCAAGCTCTTCTGAGTGAAAGTCCTGTCTTTTTACTTCCTACTTGTACTGACCTGTCGACTCACTGCTACTTAACCTTTAGACTTACTTGCTATCGTTGATGAAGGAAAAGATGATCTGTTCAAAAATCAGCCTTAAATTGGTTTTAAAATCATCTTGAAAGGTCATATAAGGCATTAAATTTAAGTGTCAGACATCCTGTCATTCATGGAGCCAAACTGACGTTTATCATTTCCTTGTTTAAGCTTCTTAGTTTTTTAATTTTGATGATTTGTGACTTTGGACTCTTGATCAGGCAAAATGAGCAAAATGACCACATCACATCAATCCTGGCCTCCCTGTACTGGTTTCCTGCTGCTTTTTGAATTGATTTTAAGACTTTATTGATTACTTACAAAGCCCTGAGAGGCCTAGCTCCAAGTGATATAACATATTTTATTGTGTTCCTTCTCGTACCCTGAGATTTTCTTGTTGTTCTGAGGTCAAGATTAATTCACAAAGGTGACAGAGCCTTTACAGTCAGAGCTCCTCAACTTTGGGATGAGCTACCTGAGGAGATCAGGCCGCAAATTCAGTCTCATTTTATAAATCACTTCTGAAAACCTACTTGTTTGAAACTGCCTTTCCGTGATTTTTTAATTTTATTGCTTTTATCTTGTTTTATTTGCTTTGTCTTTTATTTGGGTTTGTAAAGCACTTTGTAACTGTGTTTTGAAAGGTGCTGTATAAATAAGTAGTAGTAATAGTTTATTATTTGTATCATAATTATTATTATTATTATTATTATTATTATTATTACATGCAGATGTCACTTTGGGCTCTGACAATAGGCAGACTTTTTTTGTTTTGTTTTACTATTTTCTGACATTTTATAGCCAAAATGTTTAACCGAAAAATGTATTATTGAATTAGTCAAAAATTAAAATATTCATTAGTTGCAGTTGACAGCTTTACTTGTAATAGTTAGATCTATATTGAGAGTTCACATACAAAGATCAACTGAATTACAACTGGAATATAAAACATTGTGCATTTTTATAGATTAAACTAGCAGTATATTACAGGATGATATTACCAGAAGATGTCTTTATGTTAATGTCAAGTTGTCATTATTAGGACATCCTGAACAAATGTAATGTCAACTTGTCATGACAAAGACAACTTCTGGTAATGTCACTTTGATTAATGTCAAATGTCAGATACCTTCAAGTAAACTGTTACCCAAAAATCTATTAATCGACTCCAGGCTGTTCAGAATTCAGCTGCCAGAGACGTGATCACATCACTCCAGTTTTAGCCCCTTTACACCGGCTCCCAGTATGTTTCAGAATAGATTTTAAGATTTTACTGATTACTTTAAGGCTCTTCATGCATGGCCTCTCTCCCAACTAAATCTCTGACGTCTTAGTGCCATAGGACGTACTTTGAGGCCTTTTGATTGTTCCAGAGGTCTGGCTGAAAACCAAAGGGGACAGAGCATTTGCTGTCAGGGCTCCAAGGCTGTAGAACAATCTCTTCTTAAAACATACTTTTATCTGAGAGCCTTTCCTAATTTTACTGAGTTCTAAGTTCATTTTAATTCATTTATTTTCTCAGTTTTTACACACTTAAGTGTTTTTATCAGTTCTTAAAAGTTATTTTCATTTTTTTGTTTTAATTATTGACATGTAAAGCACTTTGTAACTCTGTTTTGAAAAACATTTTATGAATAAAGATTATTATTATATTATTATCTCAAGAAAATGTACAGAATTTGCGCACCATATAAGGAGCACTGAATGTTCAGCCAAAAACAAAAGGTTTTATCTTCTTTAACTAAACACAAAATGCCGGATTATTTTCAAATGCAGGATTATTTTCCATACACACAAGAACCCCCCACTGGTGACATCTAAGTTCCCACACACGCACATACACAATCTGCTCAGCAAGCGAGTCAGCAAGAAACAGAAACAGAGTCTGATCTGTTCTTTGAATAGTTTTTCTCCTCTGTAGGAGACAATGTCTCCTGTGTGCCTCTCTGGGCTTCCATGGTTTATAGAGTATTATGAGTATAAATTACTTTAAAATGCTGCACAGACATAAACGCACCAATAATAATGATTAAATCACAACATATAATGCAATGTAATAATTAGACAGGCCATATTTTCCTGCATGACATATTACTTTTGATATTTTAAGCTCATTCAGCTCATAATACTTGTATGCTTTTACTTAAGTACACTTAAGAATGCCAAGTTTTTCCTTGTAGTATTATTATTTATTCTACTGATCTGAGTAGTGTTCCCACCTCTGGTCTAAAACAGTCTTAAATGCAGAATATGCACAGTAACATTGAATGCACAGCTCATATTTGTGGTACCTGTGGCTGCAGAGTCTGGATGCTGTTGTTGGACATCAGGAGGATCTTCAGTGACCACAGCCCCACAAAGGATCTGGAGTGCACCTCAGTCAGCTTGTTCCCACTCAGGTCCAGCAGCCAGGTGCCGTGTGGGACACTGACCGGGACCCGGACCAGATCACGAGACCGGCAGTCCACCAGCTCGGAGGACTCATAGCACAGGCAGTGGCTGGGACACAGCTTAAAGCCCAGGGCTGTGTTCAGAAGAAGAAGAAGAGGCAGCAGTGGCATCGCATCGAGCATTGTGCAGCCACTGACGGACATCTTTGTTCACATCAGAGTCAGACGCTCCTGCTGAAAGGTATGGTTACATTCTTCCTACAAACAACCTGACACTGATGTCATGTTGGTGAATTCTCTATGAGCAGACATTGAATATTCCTGATTAGAGAGGGATTATGGGCTTAAACAGATCATCATAAAACAACCTTATCTGGGGAGCAAACCTGGTCTGTTTTGGATCCTTTCCTAAAATCAGGATTTACATCTGTTACTCTGTTTGGATACAGGGAGCTGTTTTTTTTTCATGATAGCATTTGATTTGTCTCAGTATTTCTGCATCGCATCACATACAGTGAGGTTATATGGAGTTCTCATGACTACATGTCTGAGTTGGTGAGGAAATCAGCAGAATGGGGTTCACACAGGCAAAATAATGAGCCTGTATAATTTTACTTATTGATTTAACTGCCATTTTGTAAGCAACAATATCTGGAAACAGCTTCTCAGATGAGAATATTTGCATGTATTTTGTCCTCATAAAAATATTCAAGGTTTTTTTTTTTTACAATTTATCAAACAAAACAAGACGTCTGATTTGGTCAACTTGAACTATGGGAAATTCGACATCATTTTTTGACATTTTCCAGAACAAACTGGTGTTTTAAAACAGTCTGATGATGTTAGAGATGATAAGCGAACATTCAACTACAATCAAACCACATCAAAGTTCCAGAAATTTAGCTGTAATGCAGCCCAAAAGCACACAAATAACTGCTCTATTTTCCACACCAGTGCAGCTGCATCAGCACTATTCAGTTAACTCTGTAAATTATATATTTCAATAAAGAATTCATGCCGCTGATTTCCTGTCAAGTGCTCTTTGACGCCGAGAGGACGGCTGTAAATGTCATTAAGCAGCTTAGAGAAACCAGAGGCCTGTGAAATTTAAATAATTAATTAGAAACGGTGATGGCTTCAATTCCCTGTAGTTACATGGTTGCATCACAAATCAGGCTACGAGACAATCCATGAAAAGAAACCTGATGGTCACCCCGAGGACAACGGCGAATTTACAAGCAAAGCACAAATATTCCAGCGACACAAGCTCAGTGTTTTACCCTGCAATAAAGCCCCCACAGTTGAGGAATGTTTCAGAATGTGTTAATAAAATTTTGTTCTTCGTGAGTCCGTCAAAAAGTTGTTGAAAATTACAGTATTACAGTCAGAATTTTTGTTACTTTTATTTTAGAAAATGTCCTTTAAAGTGTGGCGTTTCAAGTCACATTTTGTTTAAAATACAGAAAATACAGACAGTAGAACATGGATACAGCAAAAAAGGAAACAATGACAGAAAATAAAGCTAACAAGCCTTTCTGACTGCTCTAGTTTTCTCTTTTTGAAATGGAACTGAAGGCAAAGGAAGGAGGGCGGAAAAAGAAAAGGCTTCAGGGACAGGAGGGGAGGAGGATGGGGAGGAGTAGGGGCAGAATGAGACAAGTTAGTTAAGGAAACTATGGTCGCTTTATGGTTCATGTTTAAATTATTCTTTATAAAGTCTAATTTAAGATTTAATCTTTCCTCTCTTTTTTGTCTTTTTCATTTAATGGTATTTTGATCTTCTGGATCCAGGGCCCTCAGCGCTCCTCCTTGTGGTCTCAGACTGAGGACAAGGAATGCCGACTTAGTCTGGCAGTGGGAACAAAACCACCCGCGTCGCCTTCCCCGGCCGACCCACACTGCCAACTCAAGAAGATAAAGTGGAGTCCTTCTGTGTTTGCTGTGCTTGTGAACGTTGCATGGACTTCTGACTTTCCACGTCTCTAAAATGTTTCTCAACCTGGAAGAAGAATAAAACGACATTTAAAAATCAGACACCAATTCTGAAACACGTCTCGTGCCGTTCATTGAGCAACACAGTAAAGCAGACTATTGAATTTTATGAACCTTGTTGTCTCAAAATAATCACAAATACATGTCCTAAAAACTTGGGCTGACATTTTCTGGTCGGTTGGTTGATATGTTCTAGTCTGACCAAATACCCGCTGGTCGGAAAATGTTTCCTCCTAAGGGTTTTCCCCCCGGCTGAAAACACTAGACGCTCTTCTGAAAACATCCAGCTGGGAACGTCTGAAAGCATTTTTTTTGGGTTGCATCTTCTTGCTACGATATGAAATGACGAAGGAAGTAAAAATGATGGTACAAGGTAAAGTACTTGCTCTGGATGAACCGAGGGCTGAAGCATGAAGAGATAGAGCATGTCTGCAAGATGTGACAATCAGTCTTTGTGGTATTTGTCCTGCCTCATCTCCACCACGATTGAATAGCTGAATTAAAAGTGACAGTAAATGGTTTTAAGTTCTCGGTGACCAGAAGAAAAGGGCCAAACATGCAGCGCTCAGTGCAAAATAGACACTCAGTGCCTAATCCTGACGCTGGCATTTGTAGCCTTGTGTAAAAATGCAGCGTTCCCATTGCAAAGAATTAAAAAATACTCAGGCCTCAGGGACACACAAGGCTACCAGGCAGACTTAGCTCGGTGCACTGTGGACGATTTACTTTATCTAGATCAGGGATACTCTGATGATTTGTGTTATTGCTCAGTGGGGCATGAGAAATATTGCTCTGTTCGTTCAACACTGGATTGTGTCGTTAATATGCTAACTGGCGTCAAGGCGGTCTTCCAGTTTTCCTTATTGAGTTGCAATCACAGATGACCGCCACCTGCTGGTGTGGGGGGGTATGTCCTCTCACGCAGGTGCAGAACATACACACTTGTTTGCCGTCAGTTTGGTGCATTCATGTGCAACTTTTTGGCCGAGAGGCGACGCAGCAGAGGGCTTTCATCAATGCTAGTTCAGTTGACGCTGGTTTGGTGTGTCTGGGCCTTAAGGTGTCCATATGCTTCAATCAGAGTGTCTGTCCCCCTACACCTTTTCAAAGTTGAAACTTATGTGTGTGCTGAGTCCGTCATTTTCAGTAATTTGGCAAAACCGAGAATAAGGCAAAGCTTTCACTTCTCTCTCTAGCTCTCGTTTCATTCACAACTACTGTTGGGGCTTTTCATGTATAAAACATGTTGAAAAACTATATATTCATTTAAATGGAGTGCAGATGGCAGCAGGTATGATACTGAAGCTCTACCAGCTGACAGTCAAATAGGAGAAAAACTTTCAGGAGTGTGAAGGTGCTTGTGTGGACAGAATACTCTAAGAGTGGTGTTAATGAAAACTTGAAAGGTGCACTCAACAGATTCCCATCTAGTGTGTCTGGAGTCATGTGTGTGAGGAACAGGGGTGCAGTGTATCTGCAGACAGGTACACACATGCACACGACTGTACCAGTGTCCGAAATTAACTTTTTGTCTCACCGGCCAAGAGGACTAGTAGATGAAAAAAACTGACCAAGATTTTTAACCAACCCAAACAGCGGTATCAAGCAGCAGACTGTTGGCAAGTGATAGTTGAGTGGCGTAGCTGATGTCCTGAGGGGTAAACTGTGCTGCGAAACTAGGAGCACAACGGTGGTCAGTTTAGCCATGCTGTTAAGCCCCATGTAAAAACACATCTAGGTAGTCTGTGTGTGTGTGTCTCAAACTGCAACACAGATAGCAGTACGTCTGTAAATGACACCAAAATGCAGTTGGGACTCTCAGCATAGTTAGTTATTTATTACATGACTATTTTGGTACAAACATTAACCCGCCATCGTGGGAAAATCTACCTGCATTTGGTGCTTAGCGGATGTTAATTTCAGACCCTGGACAATGTGCATGAACATTGTTCGCTGCAGCCCTGAAGTCGAGTATCTGTAGTGAAATATTGTAGAGATAAAAAGCATACTTACTATTTTGCGTACATGACTTAAAGCGCTTCCCTCTTTGCCTTTGCAGTTCTCAACCTGGTAAGGCGGCGAGATTACGACGTCGTCCATCACAATAATGTTCTTCTCCTGCCATTTACAGTCTTTGATGCTGCAAAGAAAAGTAAACATCATCCCATCTGCTGCTGAAAAGATGTTGTGTTTGTGAAGCAAACTATGAAACATGTCAGGAAGTGATTTTCATTCAGACATTTATCAGAACGTTTTCTCAGCAGAAGAACTTTCATGACTGTTATGACTGGAGGATGTCCGAATACAGTATCCACTAACATGTAACTATTTCTACGTCAAATATGGTGAATAAATGAATCTGGCTGCTGATGTGTTTGATCCTTCCCAAAATTTAGAGACCTGGAACACAGAAAACTTCTACATGACCTTGAATTATCTGACAGGACAAAAAACTATGAGAGTAAAATTATGATTCTCTTAAAAAGAAATAAGAATAATTTAATGATGGCTTGATCACTGACTGAAAGTTGCATCTGTCCTATAAAGTAGGGAAACATCTACACAGTGGTACCATTGACTTAAAGACAGTCTGATCAGACATCTGAGACTAAAATCTGAAACCATCAAACATGTCACTTGACAAAATGTGAATTTGACACACAAATTCAACTTTTTCAGACAGCCAAAGGAGACAGGAAGGAAACTGTTGCTCATGTTTTATTATATGAAGATAAAATAATCAGCTAGTGAACTACACATAAGCTCCGTTTTCCTGTTTTTCAGCTGTCACAAAAAAAGTTTGACAGTTGATGTCAAGACCATGAAATAAAATCATGCTTGGCTTTTTGAAGGCAAGATATTTTGTGGCCATTTTGTTCCAGATCTCAGTGTGCATTTCTTTTTTTATTTAAACTGGTGTGAGATCAGCTAAAATCTGACACCTGATTTAACAATTACAGCGACTAACAGCAAAAACAAACTGTGTGTTAAGACTTTTCTAGCTGGACTGACGGAGCCACAAACCAGGTGAGTTAACAGCCTTGTTTCATTTGCCACACAAACATAGGACATGCCGCTGCTTACTGATTACAACCTGCACACAATTCACCCCAAAATGATTTTAAATGCAATCCAGGTAGAGCTGAAATATCTGGAGTGGAGGTGGTAAATCATATATTACGGTTCCCCCCATATGTTTAAAGTTCTTTTATGAAGAGGAACAAAAAATGAGTTAATAAAAAGTTAGATAATTTAATGTTCACAGCATTTGTGCAGCTTTGTTTATTCACTGTGTCCATGGTAACAAGACGTGCACAGCCATAAAAGGCTTCATAACTCATAAAAGTAGTCAGTTTACTTTTCTGATAAATACATCACTGCATAACTCAGAAAATGTTCAGACAAGCTCAATATTTGGTTCTGTGATGCTTTCAAGTTCGCTCTGCTTTGCACTCGCCTTCTTGCTGAGCTCTAAACACCATAAAACACTTTATTTTTAGAAATCGTTGAATTTTGTATTTTAAAAAACACAACTGAGGCAATAGTCTGGATATAGAATTGTCTACTCTTTTCTTTTTCCCATACTTATCCAAACCTGGAAATGACTAAACTAAACTAAACTAAACTTCATGCTTTTCCACACTGTGTAGAAACCCTGTCTTGGTGACACTCAGTTGCTTTTAATTGCCTGACACATATGTAGTGAAACTTCACTACAGAACATTGAGCAGGACTGACGCTGTTGACCTGATCAGCAACTAAACGACAGAAGAAGTTCTTACGTTTTGTGAATAGTCTGGAATAGCTGTTGGCCCTCCACAGAAACCCCAGCACTGATTGCATAGGCTTGGGACAGCTTGTCCTCCTTTTCTGTCCGTGCTCGATTGGCAAGCTGTGAAGAGTTGAACAGAACAAAAAGGCATTCTTAACATCAAACATCACTTGATTCTACGGCTTTGAACTGGGAACAGCTTTTTATTTTTAATTGCAGTAAGAACGTCGGGACAGTTTCAACATTTTCTCTTTTGCTGTTTTATTTAACACCTCGAGGAAATCTCACTCACGAGCTTCTGCTCCATAAGAGACAGATTATATTGTCTAATTAGCATACACAATTACCACAACAAAGTGATCTCGCCATAGAAAGAGAATGAGAGTAGAGCAGACATTAAGATGTGTGCCGTGGTCCTCTGACTAGTTCAAAAGAAAATGGCAATTGGTGTTAGTTACGATACCAACACAAGTCAGTCAGCACGTTTACATCACACTACAGAAAATCGATTTATTGTGTTAGTCCGACTAAAACCAGACTTTTAAAACACATTGCGCTAAATCAAATTTCTTAAAGTTGGACTAACACACCCAGGCAATGCGATCAGGAGCTGAATTCCTCCTGCATGTATACAGTCAATCCAACCCAGATTGCTTTGCACGCTATGCATGCTCCAGTGTCCGCCCTGGGCTTTGACCCGGAAGTCAAATGGCATAAAATGCGTAACAGAAGAAGCAACCAGTAACAACATGGAGAAATCTACATCCAGAGCGGTGCATTTTTGGACGCACTAAGGGACACAGTTCATGCTGTGTCAGCTGAAAAGAGTTAATTTTAAAATATACGGATGGGAGGAAAAACAAAATGGCGACCTGGTCAAAAACGTGGCAGAACAGCTGGACGACGCTCGATTGTTTGGTCTGAGACATAATAGGTCAGCTGGAAAAAGGTCAAATACTAACAAACTGAAAGGGGGCATATCGCCACCTATTGTGGTGGTGTTGTACATACTTCGGTCAATAAATCAATTCCCCTCCTGTGCTTGTACTGCGACAAGGACAGTAGTCCAATGAAATGGCCTCGTCTAGCTATGAATGAATGAATGAATGACTGAATAGTTTATTTCGGTTACAATATACAATACTTAAATTGTGTGCAATCAACTGACAAAACATTTACATACATGTTTGCACTACACATTTTCTCTTAAAATCTAAAAAGTCCAGTAGGCCCATTCTTGCCGCTATAACCGTAGCTCAACTTAACTGTGCATGTAAATGTACTGAACTGGGCCGTTAGGTAAGTGAGTTTATTTCTTGCCGCATGTCGGTTTGTTTTACAGAAGTTATACAGAAGTTAGTAGAGTTGTTTCGATACCAATACTAGTGTTGAAAATGCCTCTGATACTGCCTCAAATGCTGGACTGGCACTGATCCGATACCACGTAATGTATTGATAAACTTGAAAGTAGCTTCACACTAGGAACAGCAGGTTTCCTGAAAATCAATTCTTCACCAGTGTAAAAGAAGTAACCTGTGCAGCTGCTGGCAAATGAACGCCGAAGAAGAACGGATTTCTTGTAAAAAGTGTAACGTTGGCATTTAGCACAATAAAGTTCTATGGCGTTCATTCTCTGTATGTTTGTTCATGTTACAGAGGGTTTAACCTGAGCCATGCCACTTCACATCCATACAGGGTTACTAGTATACTGATGCTAATTATTTTTTTTAAGCAGTGGTATCGGATCAGTACTCAATATCCGCAAATACACAAGTTCAGGAATCGGGAAGGAAGGCAAAGGCAACAGTACACATAAAACTGGCCGCCATTTTGACTGCTTATTTGAATGGGAGTGTCCGTTCTACTCTCATTCTGTTTCTATGGATTGCTCTCGTTTGCTCAACAATATAAGTTTACATTTCACTTTCACTGACTTGCCTAACAAGTATTCTCATGTAGGATCAAAGAGTGAAGAGCTTAGCCCAGCCTTCAGTGAGCAGAAAGCAACTCGAGTAAGCCGCCTGCTAATCATAAGACATAATCTAACACATGATTTATTTAAGCAGTGTAACAGATCCGTCTATAAGCGGGTTTTTGTCTGTTGTGTCCCAGTTCAGGGGCTGGATCCTCCGTGGTCCATATTTCTACACCAAATAGGTCTTTACAAGCTGACAAGGCAGTTAACAGCAAACACTTTCCAGCCTCATTATAAAAGAGTCCTTTGTGGCTGCTAGGTTCTTTTATGGTGCATTCACTGACCCTCCTGAGCTCATAACATCAGGAAATATTAAATGACTGTCATATTTATCAGGTAGAGTGCTTTCTACTTAAAGGAATACCTTAACCACAGAATGTCTGTTTGTAAATCAGGTAGTCATGCTGTGTTAGAAGACTCTCTCCCATACCTCCACGGGAAATGGCAAACATATTGATTTATTGATTGACTGGGGACCATGTTTACCAACAGCAACATCAGTTTGTAAACTCTCACACAACTCCTGCAGTATAATCCAAGTCCCTTTTATCCAGTTGTGCTCAGTACCTCCCAAACACATGTATTATTGCGAAAACCTTACTGTTTAAAACTGAAGTGAAAGTGAAACTTCTCTTTGCTCTCTTCAGAGCCAGGATCAGATACTGAAATTCTAGGGAAATGCATGTGTGGGAAGAACTGAGCACACAACTGGATAAATGGGACTTGGATTAAACAGCACAAGTTCTGTGAGAAATTGCAAACAGATGTTTTGATATAGTTCTGTTGTTGTTATAAATGGTCCAAATTGACCAATAAATCAATATGTTTGCTGTTTTCCACGGAGGCATGGTAAGGCAAGGCAAGGTAACACGCCAACTGATTTACAAATGGTCATTTTGTGGCTGAAGTATTCCTTTAAAAAATATATACTAAGTAGGATTTTCCGAAAAAACAACAACAAAAAAAACAATGTACATACTTGTACAAAAGTAATCCCTCCGTGTATTTATCTGACTCCGCCTGGTTTTTCCTCTTATTTTGCTGTACTCGGGACATTTACGGGCACGTAGCCTCAGCAAATAACAGTGTGCAGGTGATCCGGACTTCATAAAGTCCAGTCAAAAGGTACTAGTAGCAGCACGCTGGACACAATCACATCCCCGAAAAACACAAATATAGCAAACAGAAACACTAAACGGAGAGATTTCGTTCTAAAATGAGTGAATCTGGGGTTGGCCGTCACTTTCGGGCAGGTGCCTCCATTGTCTAGCGCAGCCTGACCTGTCTCCACAGCGCTGTGTCACCCAGCACTCTTTTCATTCTGGTATAGTGGGGAAAAAAATGCTCTGGGTTGTTTGTATTTCTCTAAACCAATCACAGTTATTTTGGCAGTGCTACACCCAGGATGCAGCAACAGTGCCCTTACACAATGGTAGCACACAGAGGGGAGTGGAATGTCAACTGAAATAGCCGGCCAATGGCAGGCTTTTACTCACACTTTACATCCTGTGGGTCAGACTACTGCTAGTGTTAGCTTTGTTAGCCTGATACAATGTGAGCTACAAGTAGTGTAGGGAGGAGCGGCCATGGTTAAATGTTGCGCTTACAAATAGTGAGCAGCAATACCTGCAGAGTAAACCTTTAGTTCTGCATCATGTGCTGAGGTGACAAATCACAACCTCCACTTTGCTGGCTTTATGAGAAAAACTACCAAGTGACAAATTTCCCCTAAATGCACCATTAGATTTGGACATTTGGGAACGAGCCTCACACTCACGTTTGCACATCCTGTCATGGACCTGCCGTAACTGACCACATATTTCAGGGAATCCAGCTCCTGAATGGAGTCACGGCTCAGACTACATGATGATATATACTTTTGATTTATCAGACTCTGACAGTAATCGTTCCCATCACATTCTTCGTGATCATCAACTGAGGCGCACATCGACACATGAAGAGGACAAACACAAACAGGACGCACTTACCTTGCTAACATTCAGTGATGCTAGTGGGGGTGGAGTCTCAGTGCGGTCATTAATTATGTCCACATCAGAAACATAGGCTAAGTTGATCAGGATGACGTCGTTGAGGTTTGGCTTACCGCTGGAGGAAGCACATTCTTTGAGAGAAGTAAAGTCAAGGCACAAACACAACTTCATGACAAGGCATCACGACACAAAATGACCACTGACATCTGACCCCTTGTGAACCTGAACACCATCAGTTAGACTGCACAGAGAGGCTCATGATACAGAGAACACTGGCTGAGTAACACTGACCGTGAGAGGTGGTGCCAGTTACAGAGGCAAAGGCAGTGCTGCCACCTATAGTAATCACAGATGAATGAATGAAGAATGGTTGGAAATGTGTTTAGACTGCTCATGCCCATGTACATAGCAGCAAACCAAGTGCTAACATTGTGATTTTGAATGACTTTCTCTGCTAAAAAAGCCCACTAAATTATCTTTTGACTTATGCAATGCAGCTCAACTTATTTTACAGAGCGCCTGATTTTATAACACAAACTCAGGTTTGATGAAGTCTTGTTCATTTTCCCAGAATTAAAATTTCAAGTGAAAGCAGCCAAATTCTGAATTTACATACAGAAACATATACACAAAAAGTAAAAGGCAATTGCTGCAACTTTATCTTGACATAAATCTGTGGTTTTCAGAGAACCTGACAGACCAGGGCCTCGAGGCTCACCCTATCGGGAACATCAGTAACACAGGAGCAGCCTGTCAGACTTGTCACTGTGATGCTGATGGCACGGCAGGCGTTCTCCATATTTTAGTCTGATTTACATATTCGTTTTGCATCAGCTCTCAAAGGGTTCTTAAATTTTTTGGGGGCTGATTGATCCAACAAAAGACAGAAGTCAGAACAGAATTTAACCTGTCATAACTTTGACAGCATCACCTTCAAGTCTGAAAGCTCAAACTTTCAATACTGGACAGATCCTCGGTTCATTCTGAGCTGTACGACATTAAATTAAACCTAACGTAGAAAGCTTCGTGTGAACGTCCAACACTAACTGACTTTGATGGTTTACTAAAAACTAGTTTGACTGTGTTGTTAATTCAGTTTATCTTGGACGGCACTCAAGTGTTAAACCGTTTTAACATGCCAAAAGGCCTGTGATGCCAACTGTCAAATCTGTACACTGTACTAACTTCATTCATTCAGCGTCTCACCCCACAGCTTGTCCGCATCGGCGTTTACTACACTTTAAGACAGTGATACTCAACTTACAGCCTGTGAGGTGCCAGGTGGCGTGACGATCATTTCTAACTCACAACGAAAATAAACTGATGAATGTTTTTGTACTTTGAATGTATTCGTGGTGCTGGACAGGGTTGGAAATTTACTTTTTAGTCCACCTGCCACTGTGGCTGCTGGATCCCCATATTTATCAGCCACTCAATAGATTACTATTGTGTTTTTTGGCAAATCCTAGACACACCCCTTTATGCACCTGATCTGTGCGGGGCTGCTGAGACTGGATATGCCCCCTGGCCAAGATGAGCATGGACAGCAAATGTTGACAGGTTGAAAACAGGCATTTCATTTATTATATAGACCAGGGGTGTCAAACCGCCCTCCAAAAGGTCCGATACGCCCCACTAGATGACTTTGCACAGCTAATACTGAAGCAGTTGTGAAGGCTGAGTAATGAGTATCCTAATTCACGTAAAATACTGCTTCAGAGGCTTTTCCACCCGGACCAGAAAACAGTTCTCTGAAAATAAAATTAACACTATGGTCGCACTTAAAGATATTGAACATTGTGCAAAATACTGTCACCCAGCTGCGCCAGTACAAAACACTTTTGTTGGATGCGTAAATAGTTTGTGAGGCAAGGGATAACTTAACCTGCTTCTTAAATAGCTTCCGCTTTAGTTTTCTGTGTGGTGATGCCAGCATTACTGCAAGAGTGGAAACGTAAGGAAAAATATAATGACAGCGAGTCGCAGACTGACTGAATGTGGAAAAACTGAGACACACTGCAGACATTGCACTTTTTTCCTTACGATATCTCAGGCTGGTCATCATCTGTTATTAAGTAGATACATATTTTTAAAATGTACTTGAACTTTACACTGAAATAAGATGAAAAATGTGAAGGTTGTTATTATTTCAAGGTCATTCTACAATGGTTTTTACTGGTGCGGCCCACCTGAGATCAAATACAGAGAATAGGGACCATGAACTACAATGAGTTTGACACCCCTGATATAGACTATTAAATATTACTAATGTTTGTAACTCTCCTGCCAATTTGCAGAAGTTGTCCCACAGGCAAATCAAGTATCCCTGCCTTGTGACATTAGTGTGCATCATGAGGTAGCCCAGCATGCCACCTAAGTAATGTGCATTACACACATGCACACAGAAATGGGTGTAGACACGTTCACCAGCAAGCCGACGTTAACTTTAATGAATGAAGTCGTCGCTACGTTCCCATGATTTTGTTTCCCAGCTCTATATTCCCATAATACAACACAAAACACTTTACCACTGTCCTCCTGGTGATTTTAAACATTTACAAATATTTTCATGTCTCGATATAAACTAGTAGTGTCGGAGAGAGGTGAGCGTTATCTTCTCAAGTCAAATCAGCAGCAAGTCGTCACGACGGTCCCATGATCCTATGTCCCCCAGCTCTATATTCTCTTAATATACCACCAGACACACTTTACATCTGTGTTCCTAATGATTTTAGACAAATATTTATACATCACTTAATGTAAAGTAACATTGTCAGAAATGTGTCAGGGCTATGTTCTCAGTTCAAACTGAAAAGGCATGAGAAAGATAGACTTTTAAAATGCAGTTTGAATCAAAAAAATCTGTTCATCTACTGTGAAGACACTAATGTCTAAAGTCAGGAAAACTGTCTTGCCCGTGAATTTGAGGGCGTAGGTTTCAAGCAGTATAACATCAGCTATATGTCCCCCAGCTCTATATTCCCAAAACATAACACATGATACACACTTTACACCTGTCTTCCTAGTGATTTTAAACACTTACGAATATTTATACGTCTCGATATAAACTAGTATTGTCGGAGAAAGGTCAGAGCTATCTTCTCAATTCAAATCACCAGCAACCCAGCCTTATTTGTAATGAATGGAGTGGTTGCAACGGTCCCATTATCCCATGTCCCCCAGCTCTATATTCCCTCAATATAACACAAGACACACTTCTTAGTGATTTTAAATATTTACAAATATTTATATGACTTTTAAAGTAAAGTAACATTGTCAGAAATGTGTCAGGGCTATCTTCTCAGCTCAAATTGCAAAAGCATAAAGAAAAACTGAAGTTTCAAATGTAGTTTGATTCGTAAAAATCTGTTCCTCTAATGTGGCGACACTGACGTCTAAAGTCAGGAAAACTGTCTTGCCTGCAATTTGAGGGCGTGGGTTTTAAGCAGTATAACATCAGAAGGCTATAAACTGTAGGTGGATGATTAAAACATATTAACCAAGGTAAACATACACTGAACATTTGACCTAAGGGGAAACACTCCTGAGAAGATACAGCCCTTTGAAATGCCTCCTTCATGTGTCACATTAACAGGATGTTGAGCTGGGGAACAGATACGCTCCCTGATGAACCCATGATGCCTCTGCTACCTGAATCTTAGTGAAATGAAACACAACTCCACCCCATAATCACCCAATAATCACAATGTCACCAGAATCGGACGAGACACGGGGGGAGAAAGCCCAGCTGATAAGCTCGGGAATGCTAATACCGTTAATTGAGCTAGTAGCGGCAGTGTGGGGTTGACCGAAACTTAGCATGCTAGCCGAGCTAACAGCAACTTGATTGTAGCGTGGAGGGGAACTCGTGTCAATTCATCACTAGCTTTGGGGAAACAAACCGCTGGCACATCCCAAAAAATGACACCACCGAGTATGTGAGGTCAACGTGTGCGCGAGAGCCCGGGCGAGATGCGGTGAATGTCAGTTAGCTTGCTAACTAGCAACGGTTTATGCCTGTTGAGAGCACACAGCCATGATGCCTCCGTTGCCAGATAGTGATCCATGTTGGGGTCTGGCAATACAATGAGTGGATTCAAAACACATGCTCTTCCTCAGCAGATAGCGAGAAGCCGTGAAATGACCCGGCGACACCTACAGCGTCTTCGACACACACGAGATAAACGGAGGAGTACCTCGCCGGTGGAAATATTTAAAAAGGACAAAGATATCTAACTCAGCTCCCACCAATTACGCCTGCGCGGATCACTATTTGACATATTTTCGGTTACCCTACAGGCCCTTGCAGCCAGGCAGGCCAGCGAGCCGACCGCAGCTCGACACAAACAAAAGGATACTCAGAGTTAACATCTTGGACTGGTAGTCAAACGCGACCACTTCTCCTTGCAGACGTTGGCCCAAGCAGGTGAGGCAAGAGACATGGCTCCCGACGCTGAAATACTCCCCCGGTCCAGGAGCCGCCATCTTCTCCGCCAGGAAACCGGAGCGCCTGCCTTACGTAAAGCGACGCGATGTCGTATTCAGACGAAACCTGGGCGTGTCGAACTACGTCGCGTTATGGTCATTTATTCAAATACGGCCATTTATATTCACCATTTTATCAATTTAACTCCGCGTTTTATCGTTAAACCACCTTCTTAACGCTTAAAATGTAGCGTAAATGTGAATATTATTTAATTAACCGAAGGACAAAGTTGAGGCTTTGTCTCCCACTGCCACAAACCAGTGGGTGACGTCACACTGGGTTCACGCTGCACTCTTCATTCATCCGCTCTCCAAGTCATTTAAAGGTCCCATAATGTGCTCATATTCACGTTCATATTTGTATTTTGGGTTTCTCCCAGAACATGTTTATATGCTTTAATGTTCAGAAAACACATTATTTTTCCTCACACTGCCTGCCTGAATATTCATGCAACCTCCCTCTGTCTGAAACGCTCCGTTTTTCTGCCTTTAAAGTTTTTCAAAAAGTTCAAAAGTTGTTTTTTTTTATTGTCAATTTGCTATATGTGCATGACAAAATGCTGTTTCCCTCTCACTTAGTATTAATGTCATACAATTTAAAAGCTAAAAAAGCTAAATTGGAATATTAATAATACAATAAAAAACAATATATACAAGTGAAAATAAAAATAATAACTAAGCAGTATAACTAATAGACAAGACACTCTAGAAGATACTCTACACCTATGTACAATCAAGGTGGAAAGTCAGCAGCAGTTGTAATATAATGTAACATAATATAACACCAATATAGACCGAATAACAATGTTCAGTTACAATAACTTCCAGGTAGAAAATCCACACCTGACTATATGTTCTTTTTTCTGTACAATGTTGAAAACCCAATAACGAGATGAGACTGATGAAAATAAAAGAAAATCTTCACCTTGCGTACCTGACATTAAACGACATGACACTGTCTCGATTAGTTAGTTTTTTAGTTTGTTTAAAAAAAAAAAAATCAGTATCAGTGTACACTACATGTAAAATATTTTCACTGCTTTGCCTTGCCGTCTAATAACTTTTTACGACTTTGAATTGAAGCTGTAATCTAAAAACCACTGGACTCTATTTACACCCATATGGATTTTTTTTTAAGGTGGCTGAAATACGTGCGTCCAAAGCAGGAAATTATTTAACTTCTGTGTCAGTAGATTTCAAATCAAATCAAGTTTATTTATATAGTACATTTAAAAACAACCAAAGTGCTGTACAAAATAAATGACTGACACACAAATATATAGCAATATAAAATGTATACACAAGAATAAACCCAGTAAGAACAATTACAAACATGAAACAGATTATAAAACACTGAAATATTAAAACCACAACCAAAGGCCATTGAAAACATGTACATTTTAAGATTTGTCTTTTAAGTGTCAATGGTGGAGAGGGGTTTAATTTAGAGTGGAAGGCTATTCCAAAGCTTTGGAGCAGCTACCGCAAAGGCACAATCTTTGGTTTATCAAGGATAATCAGAAAGCAGCAAAGTACATAAAATAAGCACAGCATAAACGTCAGATAGGTCTGACCACAATGTTTTTCTACATATCTTTAAATGTTTCAGCAGCTAGGGATGCATGATGACATTGGCATGTCATTGGTATCGGCCATTATCGGCTTTACAATGAACTAGCAGAATCAGCTAATGTGCTTATGCTTAATTTGCTCAATGAATGAATCTTACATACAGTGAAAAGCATTCTGTTTCATGTCTCCATCTGCTGGTGGGCCGTCACGATGCGAGCATGCATGTATAATATGATGTTAATTCCACTACACAAGAGACTTGATGATCACTAAAATTAGATGGGGGGGAAAAAAGAGATTATATTGATATTGGGTATCGGCCAAATGAGTCGTTATATATCAGCATAACTGATATCGGCAAAAAATCCAATATCATGCATCCCTAACAGTTACGGCTAATTTAGATATTTCCACAGTTGTAATTAGTTTTCTACCCAGAAGTGATTGTTGTTGTTAACGTGATGTCACGGTGAACAGCTTAGGTCCATGTCTACTTCCTGTCAGCTGATGTGATTCACATACACTGGAAAATATTCCAACAGGAAATACAAAAAGACCCTGGAGAATGTTTATGTTTTGAGTTGGAAACGATTTATACGGTATAGTTGTGACATCACAAACTCACAGTAATCCTGACGGCTCATTTAAAGACACAGTTTCTGAACATGAACTGTGTACAACTCTCTGAACTGGACTGTTTTTATACTTTCACAGTATTTATACACCTGCTCATACCTGCTCTATATGAAAAAAGAAATGGGAATCTGACTTTTCACAGTATGGGACCTTTAAGATTAAATGGATTGTGGAATACTTACAAAAACAAGGATAATATTTGGAATACTTTTCCCAATTAGCTGTTTGATCCAGTTCGTTCTATCAAGCTTTTACTAAAATCTGACTTCTCTGTTGATAAAATTATTAGTCCCCATTAGGGACTGTTTGTTATTTATGATATTCATAATAATAATCTATTTATATATGTTTATTTTAAATTAAAAATGAATAAATAAACATACCTTCCAAACATGGCAGCGGGTTTCAGGGTTCAGAGGGTATTTAAAATAAATACAAAATGCAACAATTTTAAGTTGTATGCCCCTCTCCTATGCCAATAAATAAATAAACAAAAAAAGATAAAAAAAATAAAAAACGCTAGTTCCTACCCAGTGCTTAAAAAGTTATTTGACTTACCTACCCATCTTCGCACCACCTCTCCCGCCTCACAAATAACTAACAGTCCCTAAGACCCTTAAATTATGAAATGATTGTAGGATGATGCATCTCACAAAAACTCTGGAATTATAAAACAATAATAATAACATATAATAATGATTATAATAATACTGGTAGTAATGATGCATTTTATTTCTAGGCGCCTGTCAGAGCACTCAAGGACACCTTACTTATTTTCTTTATTTGTAGTTGTTTTTTTATTCTTATTTAGTTTTTTTTTTTGTCTTTGTATGTATTTGTATTTCTGTTTATTAATTTGTGCACAATAAAGAAAGTTAAAAAAAAACACGTGCTTTGGTCATTTATTCAAATACGACAATTGATATGTTTAATTCAATCTGTCAAACCCCGCGATATATCATTAAATAGTCTATTAAATGCTTTTATTGTAAGTTAAATGCAAATATATTCATTCATTCATATTCATCCGCTCTCCATTCAAAGTGCTCCCCCTACAGGAGACATGACAGCACTGCAGGTTTTGCTGCAGCACTTCCTGAAGTACGAAATAATCAGCAGTGCATTTTTTTAATCGACATTGAGGTGTATGCTGTGGGAGCAGAGGACGCAGGATGGAGGCCGTGTACACCCAGGGCATCTGGATGGCTGAGAGTCTCCAGCAGAAGACGATAAATCACGAGAAGACCTGGCAGGTCGTCACTCACATGGGAGACCCTAAAGCAGCCTTCCTGCTCGTCTTTCCTTTCACATATTTCATCAGCAAACGAGCCGGAGTCAAAGTGCTCTGGGTGGCAGCTATATCAGAGTGGTTGAACCTGGTGTTTAAATGGTAAGGATAAAACAACATGTTTTAAACATGGTTTAAATGAGGAGCTTTTACCCTCTGACCGTGTCTTTCATCATGTTAGCATGTTAGCATGATGCTAACTGTGTTGCTGACATTCACACCAGGCACTGTCAGGTAGAGACAACCACAGCTTTAATGTATTATTTGTCCTTTTATTCACAATAAGTCAGAAACGTTATTGAATGTTATGCTGTTGACGTTGCAGCTTAGACGGTCCGACCGTGTATACTGCCCGGGGGGAAACACCTCGAAGCGGAACCTTTTATACACAGTAATTGTGACATTATGGCGTTTTGGTTTTAAAGGTCCCTTATTTTGCTCATTTTCAGGTTGAAGCTTGTACTTTGGGGTTGTACTGGAACATGTTTACGTGCTTTAATGTTCAAAAAACACTTTACTGTTCTCATATTGTTTCCCTGACTATACTTGAGCTCACTGTCTGTCTGAAACGCTCAGTTTTAGCGTCTGCCTCCCAAACGAGCAGAGTCCACTCTGATTGGTTGGTGTTTCTGGCTATTTCACATCTGTGATCTCAGCGTTTCTGCACCGTCATCGCAGCCGAGAAAATGACTGTAACGGCAGTTTTGTGGCACTTTCTACCTTTATATATATATACAGTATGGTTGTGACATCACAACTTCCCCCAAATCCTGACTGCTCCTTTAAAGGCACAGTTTCTGAATGTGGACTGTGTGCATTTCTCTGTGGATTGAGTTTTTTTTTCATGGCATACAATTTTTTATTATATAATATTCAAATGAGTCGCATCACATGGTCTACAAAATATAGTCCATCACAACAACAACACACCTACAGGTAGGTGTGATGGGTAAGGGGATTTGTGTTGAATAATCATGAATACACATATTAACCAAAGTCAGACATGACAGGGCATAATAAATAAAATTATGTAATTAAGCCAGAAGGAATATAAATCTGGAGAAAAATAAATAAATAAATTGGAGTGAGATTTTCGACACTTTAACAATATTTATACAGCACCTACAGAATACCTGCCTTTTATTTAAACAACAAAGACATAGAAATCTGGGGCAGTGTTCACAAAGCGCCCAGTGATGAAATTCTAAAAAAATTATAATTAGGGGTACACACATATTTCCCATCTTACATTATGAGGCCAGAACCAAATGATCACAACACTAAGATATTTGAAAACAGTAAAAACCCAACAGTGCAGCAGTCATGACTTGGGTCTGTCTCTACCTTCCATCAGCAGAGTGATCACACCAACAGTGACAACACTTTCACAGTCAGCAGTTCATTCCATTTCCACTGGGTGTCCACACTGTGCAGGCTCACATTAGGTGTGTTTGTAACAACCAATCACATCTGTTAAAATAATGCATCATACCTAGCCACAAGGTCGACCACACCTCCTCAGTAAGATAAAAGATTCTGTTCCTTCTTGCTCAGAGTTGCTCTGAGAACGTTCCTCAAGCACTCCTAAGCTAGGACTCCTTACTAAAAGTTTTTTGCCTTCTATTTCCCAACCCTGTAGGCAGGTCTTTGTAGAAATTTGTAGAAACTTTACATCTAAACTGACCATTTATAAGCATTTTGAAACAAAGATCCTAGATGATTTAAGTAATGTTACACAAAAGGTTGAGCTGTTACGTTCAGCATCACGAGGCTCATGTGCTTCTTGATCAACATAAAAAAAAGGTGTGTGTTTTAACATTTATTTTTAAAATTCTATTGATTAAAAAAAAAAAAAATACGCTAATCAGTTTTATAGCCCTCATGAAAATCCATGTGCCTTAATGAAAAGCATCCCAATATTGCAGACATCTTTATGTGTTTTTTGGAACTTGCATTTACACATTGTCCAGTGGCATGTGACGATTTGATTTATTTATTTATTATAATGAAAGTTTGACAGGTTTATTTATGACTATGATTACATCTGCTAATGATTATTTCAAATGGCAGTGTGTGGTTGGCATATGGAACACAGCCTTCAGTCTACATTATGATAACAGTCTAGTATTTACATATTTTTGACAGCTGGATCAAGGGGCCCAAATGTGTTACACATTGTTGAAATAATATACAGTAGATTATCTGCACACACACCACACCACAACTGTTATTATCACCAGTCTACAATGGATAAAGGAGGATAAAACAATCAGAATTAAACTGAAATATCGCTGCTGAAATGCATAGCTCGGGCCGTCTTGATTTATTTATATTAAACTTCAGAAACTGGGTACGATGTGCATGAATATATGAGAGTAGTTGGAAACAAGGTTGCTGGTGAACAATGATATTTTAGGAATTATTTTTGGTGTTACTGCAGCAAAACTATAT
This sequence comes from Epinephelus fuscoguttatus, assembly GCF_011397635.1. Classification (NCBI taxonomy): domain Eukaryota; kingdom Metazoa; phylum Chordata; class Actinopteri; order Perciformes; family Serranidae; genus Epinephelus; species Epinephelus fuscoguttatus. The sequence goes on from NC_064771.1 coordinate 30,756,726, forward strand.
AAAATAATGAAATAATGGTAGGAAATATGAGATAAAGGCATTAAAGGTGGGGGATGTTATAGGTTTAGAATTTATAGGAGGTTGGTGTAGAAAAGAAAATGTAATTGTCTCTAAATGAAGGTGAAGATGTGCAGGACTGCATCACTCACATACAAGGTACTCTGGTACCGTGGGTGGAAATAGACAGATGTACAGAAATTTGAATTACTGTGTATTTTTCTCAGGATGCTGTTTGGTGAGAGGCCGTTCTGGTGGATAGGTGAATCCCGTCTGTTTGTCAACAAGCAGCCCAAAGTTCAGCAGTTTTCCTCCACGTGTGAAACCGGCCCAGGTGAGAAGTCCTCAGAGGCACTCACAGAGAGTACACTTTAACCTCACTGCTCAGTCAGTCAGAGCTCTAAAGCTGGCGTCTGTCTCTCAGGGAGTCCGTCGGGACATGCGATGGTGACGGCAGCAGTCTGGTGGATCGTGGTGTCTTCGCTGGGGTCGTTCCTGTACTCACGCACTCGCAGGTATGCTCATTAAAAATAAACTTAGCTGCTGTTTTGGCTTGAAATGCACAGATAAACGATGTCAGAGATATTTTTAATGACTCTTTCTGTCTCTGTGTCTTCAGTGTGTTGTTATCAGCTGTTCCTTACCTGCTCTATGTGGTGATGCTGGCGGCGGTTGGAATCTCCAGGATCTTCATCCTCGCCCACTTCCCTCACCAGGTCGTCGCTGGCTCCATTACAGGTCTGAATACAGTCTCATGCGCGAGTTAAAATGTGGAGTGTGGGTATCAGTGTATGGATTAAATCCTCTTAAGTCTGTATGTATAATTTGACATAAAAACATCAGTACATGATGTGACATTTTCCTGGAAAATCATAAACAGGTAAAACAACCAGACAGTATCAGCTGAAACTGATATTAACTCCTGGGATGTATCATCATATCATGGAGATGATTATCTATAGAGGTTAAGCAAAAAATTAGGGAGGATGAAAAATGACAATAAAAATAAAAAAAATACAGAAATAAATAACTAAATAAATGTGTAAAGAAATGCAGGAATAATCAAGTAAATAAATAATATGAAAATAAAATATATAAAATACAATGTATATTCAATAAAAATATGCTGAAATAAATACAGACAAATAAATGCATAAAGAAATAAATAAAAGACTAAATTAATAAGTAAATGTTGAAATAAATAGATAATTGCATAAATAAAAGGATAAATAAAAAATATGAACATAAAAACAATAAAATATAAATAAAATGTATGAAATAAAAATATGCTGAAATAAATATGGACATAAATAGATAAATGCCTAAATACATTAAAGAATAGATGAAAAAAATTGACAATACAGTATATTAAAAAAAAAGAAAACAAAATATGCTACAATAAATACAAACATACCTAAAAGAATAAATAGAAAAAATAAAAGTATATAAAATAAATAAGTAAATAATATAAAATATAGCAAATAAAAATATACTAAAATAAATACAGACATAAATAATTGCATAACTAAATAAATAAATAAATAAATGTTGAAACAAATATGAACATAAATAGATAAATGCCTAAATACATAAAATAGATGAAAAAAATGACAATAAAGTATATTTAAAAAATATAAAACAAAATATGCTGCAATAAATACAAACATACCTAAAAGAATGAATAGAAAAAAATAAAAGTATATAAAATAAATAAGTAAATAATATAAAATATAGCAAATAAAAATATGCTCAAATAAATACAGACATAAATAAATGCATTAATAAACAAAAATGAATAGATTAATAAATAAGAAAACAAATACATAAATGCATAAATAAATAAAGTTGACAATTAAACAGGAAATAAATAAATATCTTGAATTTATTTATACATTTTTGTACCGCTACATTAATTAATTTATTTATGTATTTCTGTCTGTATGTTAATGAGGTAGAAGGTCCTAACTTCTGTATGTATACCTTTATTAATGCATTTATTTATTTATTCCCATGTTTTTCAGCACTTATTGATTCTTTTATTTAGTCCACTATTTATTTATATTTTTTTTTTGTCCTCTGTAAACATCAGGTATATTTTTTTATTGCGTTTTTTTCACTGATTTGAGTTTATTGCCTTGTCAGGTTTCATTCTGGGGATTGTTCTGGGCCGCAGAGTCCCAGAAGGTCGCCCCCTGCTGTTCTTCTTCTGCCTCAGCATCGGTCTGCTGTTCGGCACCCTGATGCTGCACGCCGGACTGCAGCAGCTGGGAATCAACCTCTCCTGGTCAGTGTTCTTATTACATTTATGAGCACTGATGTGTCTGTTTGGTGCATAATGAGCTCTGTGAAGGTGAAGTACATTTTTTTTGCCTTGACTGGACATATTTGATCTCTTCCACAGGTCGATTGCTTTGGCTAAGAAGTGGTGCAGCCATGCTGAGTGGATTCGTTTGGACACTGCTCCGTTCTCCTCTCTGACGCGGGACTGCGGGGCCCTTCTGGGTTTGGGCCTGGCTCAGTACTGGAAGCCTGGCGGATGGTCTCTGCCGTGGGCTCCTCGGGCTCTGTCTCTGGCCTTTTCATCCATGGGACTGTATCACGTCCATCGTCTGCCGCTCCCGGTCCGACCTCAAGGCCTCTTCTACGGCCTGTTCTTCGTCAAGTTCGTCATAGTGCCTCAGGTGGTCATGGTGCTGGTGCCGGGGCTGGTTCACCTGTTCACACACAAAAAGAAGAAGGCCTAGACACTGTCTACGCTCCATGTTTGGGGGTATCCGTCACACCTTCAAGGACTTTAGCTTCCTCTTGGGTTTCTGTAAGCACTTTAAATGTCTGTCTTATATTGTTCATGGGTGAGGGTCGTAGTTCATTCACTTTGATTATTTTCTTGTTCTCTTACATTTCAGCTGGCAGCGGTCTCTAGTCAGTTACTTAATGTTTTTTTATGAGATTTCCTGGTTTTTCAGTGAGGAGATTGTATCAGATTGTTCATTTACTGCACATTTACAGTAAATCTATACACGGCAGTAATAATAAGTGTTAATACTACAGTATTTTTGGAATATCTCGCTTTTTTGGTGGTAAAATGTGCAGGTTTGAGGTACTGTACATAAAAAATATGATACATGACTTGAAAACCTTGTTTGGCAGGGTCTAGCTTGTGAATGTTACCATTTAAGACTGGATAAAACATGCCATCAATCGTTTGTGCTCAGTGTATTACCGATATGTCAGCCTTTAGACCTTCATCAGGTAAAAGATTGGATAAATCAGATGAAAAAAGATCAACTTAATGAAGGTTTGAGGACCAAAACATTGTTCTCAAAGTGAGTACAAAGACAGTCAAGAGCTTTTGATCCTATGTACTGATCATTAAGACATTCTGGTCTGCGAGAACGTCATCAAGAAAGGTCAGAAGAGTCCTAAACGGATTTAGCTTTGCACTCCTGTAACGGTGAACAGTTAAAAGTACTGATGCAACAGAACCAGAGGTATTGCCTTTTTTTATTCTGCATTCTTCCTTGTAAAAGCCTGGGGCCTACGTCACCCACAAAGCAACTCAACTACCAACAGTTGGTTTGGAGATTCAGTCTGTAAACGCTGCCCTACAAAGGTAATCGCAGCATCTACAAAGTCAGTCAAACCTGAGTTCTGACTGAAATGAAACCTTTGAATATCTGTTCTATGTTGTGACAATATTTCTAAGCTGAATCTAGTTCTGTTCTTGAGAGAATAGGGTGTGAAAATTAACCACAAAATCCAACTCAAACCCAAAGCAAACCACAGTAAATGTGGTTACTGCGCTCCGCCTTGGGATTCATTTTAAGCATATCGGTGAAGATTTTCAGTCATCCAGGTCATGGTAATCATAAGTGCTATATCGTAGGCAACTGGACTTGCTTGAGTTTCTTGAAGACGTTTCGCCTCTCTAAGAACTAGGGTTGTCATGAGAACCGATACTTCAGTATCAAGTCGATGCCAACATGCAGAAAATACGTCTGTACTTTTTTTTTCCAGTACCGTAAGTACCGGATACAACTTTGCCCTCAGTGGGCCGTGTCGATTCCTGTCGGAACTGACGGGGGCAATATACGCGCGTCAGTCTGTGCCGAGGACGAGCGCCGAAGAAGAACACCTGTTCTCCATCGTCTTTGCTAGAAACAATGGCTTTAACAAGTGCTGCTGGAGCCACAGCACCTCGGCTTGTCGCAAAGTCAGGTAGTAGGAGTCGTGTGTGGAGAGGGTTAAAGTTAAAGTTCGAAACAGTTTTAATAAAGTAGTGAATTTAGAAATACATGAGTTCTGTTTTTTGATTTTTATCATGGTATAGAATGAGAATTGAGAATCGTGGAAATTCACTGGTATTGATATTGACTACTGAAATTCTGGTATCGTGACAAGCCTACTAATAACTGATTAAACCTGTTGGATGAGAGGCGAAATGTCTTTAAGAGACTCAAGTCCAGTTGTCTATGATATAGTACTTAAGATTGCACTAAGAGTATTACAGCAATTTGTGAACGTCAGAATGATGCCAACGACAAAGTAACTGATAACGTGACAATGACCAGTCGATAGTGGATCAGTGATAAAGATGATGTTGTCAAGGAATCTCAATAAAGGTCAAACCTGATGAAGTGAAAATTAAATCAAAATAATACCTGAGGGTTACTTAAAATATTCTGTCACTATTTGAAACAGACATCTATAAAAGAAACAAATATGGATTGAATGTAGTAAGAAATGAAAAAAGTTTTTCCTCACACTGAAATAAATAAATCACTAGTTGTAGTTACTGCACTCTGTCTTTGGATTGCCTATACGGCTTTTTAAGGTCATACAAAGGCAGAGTTTTTGGCATAAAAATCACGATTCTACCTTTAACACACAAGAAACTTTGAAGCCCTTCGTCTCACTGTGGTTGCCTTTGTAGGGCAGAACAGACTCTGATGTGTAAAACTGGTGAAGTTCACCTTTTAAACTACTCAGCATAAACATAAAGTAACATTGTGAGTAAAATTCAACCATTAAAAATTGAGCATTTCCAGGAATGAGCACCATGTTTTGGACAAACTTGTGCTCAGACTTTGGTTCAAAGGCCAACAGATGTATGACGATGTAAAATACATGAGGGTATACTATGCAGGAGTTGTTGGCTAAACAGCATCAACAGCAACAGTGAAAGGCAACTTCAGTTTTGTGCAGTTGGTGTTTGGCCTTGCAATTTCCGCAGCTTCCTCTTAGATGCCTGGTGCTTACAGTCTGGTCGCTAAGTCCCGACCCTACCTTTGTGCTGCCCAGGAACGCCCTGAACACAACAAAGAAGAAAATATAGAAAGCAATCTGGTCTCACTCCCAACTTGTCAAATACTGATGCTGAACGGTAGCCTTCGGTGTCAGATACCGACGCAGCGAGGCACCCTTTAGTGGTGTTAAGAAATGCATCAGGTAGCTGCATTTTTTGATGCTCAGAGCAACTGCTGTAGTATGAAGAGCAAGAAAGTCCAAATAGGGTGAGCAGGAACTCTGGACTTTCACCCATGAGACTGTTGTGTCCAACATGAAACCAAACCTTTTGGTTTCATGTTGAACAAGAGGGTTCCTGGTTCGAACCCAGGGTGTGGGAGCCCTTCTGTGTGGAGTTTGCATGTTCCCCCCATGTCAGCGTGGGTTTCCTCCAGGTGCTCCAGCTTCCTCCCACAGTCCAAAGACATGCAGGTTAATTGGTGACTCTAAATTGTCCATAGGTGTGAATGTGAGTGTGAATGGTTGTCTGTCTCTATGTGTCAGCCCTGTGATAGTCTGGTGACCTGTCCAGGGTGAACCCTGCCTCTCGCTCAGTGTCAGTAGGGATAGGCTCCAGCCCTCCATGACCCCTAATAGGATAAGTGGTTACGGAAAATGAGCAAACTAACTATGCTAGTGACATATGTGACATTACTTTACTTAAAAAAATCCATGTTATTTTAAGACAAGCCATTTCTTTTCTAAACCTAACCACGTACTTTTTGTTGACTTTTAAACCTAAAAAACCCAAAAGTTTTTTACCTACACGCCAAGTTTAGCTTGAAAGGACAGAATGCATTTAACAAGCGTGAACCGACACTCTGTCCCTGAGCATCCAAAACTGTTGCTGTATGTGTAACTGGAGCGTCATAGTTTGATGCCAAGGGCAACTGACCAAGTGTCGGTATTTGACGAGTTGGGAGTCACGATGTGCTGGAAAACACGGGCAGTGTCTCTGCAGATAAAGGCATCACCACACACTTGTAGTTAGTCATAAGTGATGATTGAGACGGATGACATTGTTTGATAAAATCCCGCATAGTATTTCTCTAACGATATCATGAAATCCGATGCAACAACACCTTTGATTTAAACATTAATAGCTTTAAAAATGCAGTGTATTCTGGAGTTGTATTGAATTGCATCATGTTGCACAGAAGCTTGTCGACACACTGGAGTTATATGTTTGTTTTGTGGACCAAAATCATCCAAAATAAGAAAATGACGTGTGTATGTTAGATCCAAATAATCATTAAAATAAATGACTGACATGCAGGGCGTGTTTCAGTTGGTAACCATTTATAAATATGTTCTTTTTTTTGTTTCCTCCAATACATATGTTTGACTGTACAGATTACAATCAGTTATCATGAGATAAAAACACATTCTTTTTTATTGTTTTTAATTAAACTTTTTATCACAGCGATCTGAAAGCTCACATTTACAGACAAGAGAACTCTGCTCAGCAAGCAAATACATTAAAATAAAAGAAAAGAAAACCTTTTGCTTTTTGTCTGGTGAGGTCGAAGGGAAAATGATAAGGACAGTTCAGGGGGGGAGAGCGGTCTCCTTATCTTGATCCGAGCGTCGCGCGTGTCGCACACCAGAGTCAGAACACTGCTATACATGTTTCCGCTTGAGCTCATGGAAAGAATAGAACATGCATCAGACTATTTACAGCAAACTAATATACATAGACAGCTTGAAACCATACACCCTCGAATGTCCTCAACCTAGAAGTCTTCTTAAATTAAGTATAATACAGTTTATACCTTCATTTCTGTAAAGATAAGTAGGGCATCTCTCTGGTAGCAGGTGAAACTGAGAATGAACTCTTTAGATATTCTTTATCAGAGAAACCAAAATAAAACGTTACAGACAAATGGTCCGTAACTTTTCCCACATATACAAATAACTTGAATATTCTTCCACTTTCTCGATCACCCCAAACTCCAAATATGGAGTTTCTGAGCACTGAACCTCAGTCACACTTTTTTTTGTTGCAGTAGATTTGACTTAATTTCAAGATGTGTGCAAGACCAGTGGATTAGACTGGCTCCTTTAGAGATAGAGGACTTTAATGGATATTTTCTAATGATGTGGAATACTTAAATATGATCTTGCTTCACTCACAAACCCGCGCTGGACCCGAAGTGGAACATCTGAGTCAGTATATACAACTTGTGCTAGAAAGTCTATACATCTTCACCGGTTTAAAAACATTGTTTGCTCTTCATATTGTCATTCATCGCTGCGTTTGTAAATCATAACAATAGTGTCTATGATAGTCTCACTGGTCGGAGGTCTGCCTGATCACACGCCCACTTTCTCCAGATTCAACAACCGTTAACAACAAAAGTAAGTAAAATACATAAAGTGCACCCTTAGTTAAGAACTTAACAGGCATTTTTAGTGCAGAAGAAGTGGCGGAATAAAAATGCATCGTGGGTAAAAAGAAATGAGGTGATGCAGGAGAGAGGGAAACGTCTGTAACAGTGGTCGTGTATGCATTTGCTTGCTTTTAATCGCTGAGCACTATCCATGTTAACCCATCACTAGCATATGTACGCTCTCTGTTAGGAACACGCAGCGTAATCACCCGCGGAGGAGGGACAAAGGCGAACTTTGATGCTCGTGCGCCACGTGATGAAGTCACTCATCATCTGACCCGCAAGATTCCTGGAGCTGGAGATTCAAACTACAAACCAGATTTTTGTTCAACTTGACTTCTATGAGTTGACTCAAAAACAATCCTATGAGCTTGTACAAAGCTACAGCAACTGATGCTCTGCCTGTTTGATCAAGCTAGTATTCAAAGTTGTTTACTGACAGGGAGCAGGTCCAATATGTCAGACTACGTGTAGAGATTGCAGCCTCGACACTACAGCAGAGAATCTCAACTTGCTTTCCCCGAGGGCCACTTTTGCAAAAATGACAGGAGGCCAGTAAATAAACATTAACAATATTTATCAGTATATATAATAAATGAATTGCCTGATTTCAACTAGGGCTGAATGTTACTCTGATTGTTTGATCTGCTGTACCTCAGCACAATCCACACGGCAATTAGTTGCCATCTTTGCTTATCTGCTTCAGTGACGGTATTTTATTTTATTTTTTGTTTTTTGCATTTTCTTAAAATTGCCTCATTTTTTGGCTTGAATTCCGCATTGTTTTGAATGCAGGATCAACTGTGTAAAACTCTTTGTAACTTTGTTTTGAAAAGCGCTTTATAAGTAGTTTATTATTATTATTATTATTATTATTATTATAAATCGGAATATTATAGAAATCACAATACTGCCAAGTGTAATATCCGAATCATGGGAGCTGCAATTTTTGATAAAGGTAAAATGTGTGTGTAATCATATTCCAGATGTGAAGGAACATGCTTATTAGGCACAGACCCCAGAACATAAAATCACATCATTTTTTAAAAGTGAAAATCAGATGCAAAAATTGCTATTACCGCTAAAATTGTGACTCAAATCGCAGTATCTGTCAAAATAATAAAACTATATATGTTTTTTTGCATATGGTGCAGCCCTGTTTAATCTTTTAATGTTTGCTGTCCTCACTCATCTTTACTTCTTTGCTAAAAGGCAAATCCAGTCGCAGCACAGCTCAGGTGTACGCAGGGGTGGGGCTTAGTCCGGACGTCTGCTGGGGGGTCTAGAGGTTCCTCCCCTGGCACTTTACCAAAATAAAGCTTGATTTTTAAGCTTTTCTGTGCACTCTGGTGCCTTATTTACATTGAGAGTACAAAAAAGTTAAGTATCACTGCATGAATGCTTATCATGAGGTCTGTGATACAGTTAGGAAATATAGAAAATCATAGTTTACGTATTTACGTAGTTTTCAAAAAATGATTTAATGAACAAAAGAAGATGCAAAAATAGGTGTCAGCATCATTTTTAACTCTGACAAAAGCATTTTAATTCCAGCTAAACTTTTGAAGCACTCTGTGGTACTTTGTGTAAGATCTGAATTCTCGTGTGTTTATTAACGTAGAGCTAAAAATAATTAATCTATAGCTCAGTTGACAGGAAATAAACTGGCCAAACTTTCTGATGGTAACCTTACATTTGAAGCTTCCGCTCTCAGATTGCGGGAATTATACCGGACATATTTTTTCTATTTTCCGATATTTTACAGAAAAAACATTGCAGATTAATCGATAAACCTGCTAGTTACGTCCTTCAGGACCTACTGCAGCATAGGAAGCATCTTCTTGCATTAAACCACGACAGAATCCTTTTTATTTCGACACATTAGAGGTAATTACGTCATTCAAAGTTGGTCGATGTCCCTCGTTCCTCGCCCTGATCGGTTTCCACATCCATATGACTAGCAGTGGGACACAAAGGCAGGGTTAACAGAATACAATTCAAACGCAAACTATGTTTTCTTTCTATGTACAATATATAACTTAATTATAAATATTGTCATTTTTCTCTAAGTACTGAGTTTTGTTGAGCCATTTGTATTTTCTGAGCAATGTACAGTATTGAACATATAATATTGTATTACATAGAATAGAGCCTACTAGCAACCTTGGTTAAGAGCACACTTTGAAAGAACAGAAGATGGATACAGAGTCCACGAGTCGAGTCCGATGGTTAGTACTTTCACTCTCACAGTCCCACCTGTCGTGTTCACCTGTGGGAACTTTGTGCCGCACAACATTCTGGAAGTGCACCGGTCTTTGATTCAGTATGAGATCAGAACTGAGGACCCTCCTGCTGTCCCACCTGTGTGCAGAATATGATAATGAAATAATCGCTTTCACTGTTAGTTATGTTTCTCATATAAGATAATGTCTAATACCCTAAGTGTGTGTGTGCCGGCTGAGTGGGTTTCTCTCTGGTGAGTTCTTTAAGATGAGTCCGTCCATGTCACATACACAAGGGGTCAGCAGCATCTGCTGTCGAGCTAAATATTTTCCTCCTCTCACTCCCACTGACAAGCCCAGTCCGACCAACCAATCACAGGCAGGCCATCACACGTTTGACTCCACAAATGGTCTCTTTGGTTTGATGGGGGAGGTGGGGCCTTGGGTCCGGGAGTCACGCGAGAGCTGGCGATACATGTTGTCCTGGTAGGCCTGTGCCACGGGCAGAGTCCTCGCCACCTTCACATCCGGATAGGTGGGCACCTGGCTGACCCGCTCCAGGATGTCTCCACTGCCGCGGGAGCCGTTGGCCAGCTTGCCCAGCGAGGGGGGCTGCGTCTGGGTGTAGTAGTCCTCCTCCAACAGGTGTCCGTTCTGGGCGTTGTTAGTCTTGTTGTAGTAGGCGATGTTGCCCAGCGAGGCGGGGGGGCTGTAGGTGGAGCCTTGCTGGACCAGCTGGCCAGGCGAGGTGGGGCTGATAGCGGAGTCCATGGACGTCATGGCCCTGGACCGCGAGGGCTGATGCAGGTACTGCTGAGTCCGCGCCGTCTTGTCTATGATGCCCATGAAGGGCGTGTTCCGAGAGCGTGTGGTCTCGCCTGGATACAGCCCCCCGCCGCCTTGAGAGGGAGAGATTGGGGAGATGTCATCACAGGAGCGCTCGTATGTGGCTTGCAGGGGGATCTCCATCTGCTGAATGGAAGAGGACGGCCTGAAACCCGGCGCTAAATTGGAGGTGGATCCAGTTGAGATATTGTTGCTGGACGGGGAGAATCGAAGGCCTACGCTCTGTGAGTGGATGAGAGGCCTCGGGGTGGGCACGTGCTGCTTCATCTCAGTAGTATTGGCACTGACGGGGCGTCTCACCATGTGGGGGATCTCGGGAGAACCCAGCTGGCAGGGGGGCATGGCATTGGCTCGCTCCAGTACGTGTTCCGAGACTGGATAATAGGCGGCTGACTGGCTGCGGCTTATCTGGGGCGTCTGGCTGTAACGGATGCCCCCCGGGCCCCCGCTGCTGGCGCGGTAGGCAGAGGAGGGGCGCTGGGGTAGCTCATCCTTCAACAGGCCCGACTCCATAACCCCTCCTCGGCCGCCGTGCTGACAGAGGGCCCCAGAGCTGAGGCTGGCCTGCACCTGGGGCATGGACCGTCCATCCAAGGAGGGCTGGTACACCAGCCGGCTCTCGACATCCACCGAACCCCCCTGGTAGCGACCACTCATGGAGTGTCCCATCTGGCCGCTGTAGAGGCTGTTGCCCATCACGTTGCTGGGCTGGTTTGTGCGGACTATCTGGGCTATAGAAGGCTGAAGACGAAGGCCTTGGGCTTGGTGGTGCTGCGAGGACAGAGACTGCTGCGAGCTCAGCTGGAACGAACGCTGGCTGCTCATCTTGGAGAGGGGGGATTTGGGTCGGCCGGGGAGCTGCTCTGTCTGGTAGCGCACAGGTGACCCGGACTGGGACCTGTACAGACAAACACTCTCTACTGGTGGACTGGCTCTGTACTGAGCTGCCCGACGTAAAGGAGAAGGCGGTGGGCTCTGGTGATCCATCCCCTGACCTCCACTACCCATAGAAGGCGGGCTGAAGCCGTAGGACGACTGGTGCACCGGGGAGGTATGAGGCGGGCTGTGTCGATAGTGATTCTGATGCGTCGGGGAGAGGGAGGGCGATGTGGGCTGGTACGAGCCGCGGGTTGGAGAGGACATGGAGGAAGAGGTGGGGTGATATTCGTAGGGCTGGCCCATGGGCGAACCTCCAGCTAAGTAGATCTGATCTGGATGTGTTGGGGACAGCGGCGGGCTCTGGATGATGGGAAGGCTGGAGGGGTTGGTGAGAGACTCGGGTGGGGGCAGACCCACAGACATGGCCTCCAGCTCTTGCTCCAGGTAGTCCTCGTCCTCAAACAGGTCCTGGACGGGCTCCATGTCCTCCAGACGGGGCTCTGGGGGAGGGGGGAGAGGCATGGACAGGGACAGGGACTCCTCGTCTTCTGGGGGAGGTGTAGGAGGAGGGGAGGGAGGAGGCTCCAGCTCCAGGTCCTGCTGCTGGTGCTCCTCCTGGTTGAGCTGGTGATACTCCTCCTCCACCCTCTGGAGCAGCCGCTGGATCTCTCGGTTGTTGGGGCACTGCTTCATGGCTTCATTCAGGTCCTCTAAGGCTTCAGGAAATTGTCTGGAAACAAGAGATTGATTTTTAATTTTGGGGAAAAGTCAACATAGCTGCAGAGACAATTTAAAATGGCTATCAAAGAGTATCTCACTCTATGATGTGTAGAGAGATAAAAGGAGCGTACCTGCTGCTACGCTTGGCGCGTGCTCTGGCATAGTATGCCTCATATGATTTTGGTTTCAGTTCGAGTGCCTTGGTAGCAAATTCCTCAGCCATCCCAAAGTCCTGCAGAGATTGAACAACATCCAACACATATCAAGACAAAGAGAAACACAGCTGGCAGCATCATCGTCATTATGTTCGACGTATGATACAGTGTGGTTTGGTTATTTAGTATAACAGACATCTCAGAAGTCAATCTGAAACACGTCTGCTTTGGCATCTTCCACCAGCCGCTCAGGCCTCAGACTTACGTTCATTTTCCTCCGACATCGGGACAAGTTGAGGAAGAGCGATACTTTGAGTTCCCTGAATGTCTTGAGGTCCTCGCTGAAGCCTTCGCGTGGAAACTTTTTGAGGGCATATTGATAACGCTGTGCTGCCTCCTTCACCTTCCCCTTCTGTTGGACAAACGGAGAGAAGTCAGGTTATCGTCATGACGTAGTGAAATATAATCTGAAAACCTTGCACAATATAATCCAGAGCCAGACATAAAGATACATTTATCATTTGTTCTCAATCAAAGCTCATTGTCTTGTTTTCACTGTAGATTAACGTTGTTATTTACAATATAATACCACAAACAACTGAATGTATTTTGTTTGGGAAACTACAGGACAGATACAGTAAAATCCCACACGTGCACTAACACGTATAAAACTAAGAGCTTTAATTTTCTACTTTCTACAAAACATATATTATTCTGAAGAAAATATATAATTTATGTCAAGTGACACTGACTGTATAGAGAACTAAAAATGTCTTTATAAATAAATAAATACAGGAATAAATAAATAAAATAATAAATGTTGAAATAAATAAACCCATGCATAAAATTATAAATAAAAGAACACATAAATAAATGGATGCGGACATAAACATGGAAATAAATAAATAAAAACATGCATGCATTATACAAATCAATATAGAATAAACATATAAATAAATAAATAAACACTGGATCTATATGGAAATAAATAGATAAATGCTTCAATAAATAAATAAATGAATAAAAAAATGCTGAAGTAAATATGGAAATAAATAAATAAAAACATGCATAAATAAATAAAAGAATAAACAAATATGTGCTGAAATAAATATGGAAATAAATAGATAAATAAATCATATTTTATTTTTCATTTAACAAATACATTAAATGATTGAAATAAATAAATAAATATAGACATAAAAAGATAAATAAATGAGTAAATAAATTAATAAAATTAATTATAAAAAATAAAATAAAAATAAATGTCTGAATAAATATGGAAATAAATAGATACATAAATAAATAAAAGTTGATAATTAGAAAATAATAAAAATGAAATAAAATAATAAAAAATTAATAATCTTAATTTTTTTCCCCCCAATTTTTGTACAACTACATTTATCTGTCTCTGTATTTCTGTCCGTATCTTAATGAGGTCCTAACCTCTGCTTTTCTTTAATTTTTTTATTTACGTATATATTTTAGCATTTATTTATTTAATTATTTATTACTGTATTTACTTATTGATAATTATGTCTTTTTTTCGTCCTTCATATGACCCAAGTCTATATTGCTCACAACAGGTAGAAACAGGATCAGTACACAGTCCTCGCTGAGAAAGAAATTTATACTGAATTGGTATTTTTATTTTCATATTTCACATTCATCACATCACAGATGTATCTGTAATTCATCAAGTGAAACCTGAGCTGTTGTCTGACCTTGTAGAAACTGTCCCCCTCCTCGATGAGTTTGCTGAGTAAGATGATCATGATGTCGGGTTTGGAGGTGGCCATGGCCCACGTGGCTGGACCTGGGTAACACAGGAAGGAACAGATGAAAACAAAAAGCGCAGTGAGAAAGACACACAGCAATAAGCAGCAGAGGAGGAAGGAGGGAGCGACTGGGAGTCACACTACACACAACAATAATAACAGGGATGAGACAACAGCCAAAATGGGGAAATGGAGGAGAAAAGACAGGCAATCCACTGCAGAGAAAAGATTACAAAGATCTGCTCTGACACCTTGGGAACACCGTGACCTCGCTATGGGACGTCAGGCCTGGGTCAAATACTATCTGCCGATAATTATGTGTTTCTTTAATCCTGCTGGGGGTCGCGTTTGCTGAATTAGAGTGCAGAATGAGCACATTTCAAACGGTTTTCAAATGGCTGATTAACTGCAGCAATTATCTGCAAATATGTTTTAACCCAGGCCAAGTAGATGTACAGAAAAACAAACAAAAAAAAACGCTGTCATGTTTTTGTAGAGACACATTTTCTGTCTTGTCAAGAAGTGCAGATGTACAGTAATTCTTTGTACTAGTGACTGATTCAGGGATGTGATCGAGAGCAGCAGGAAAAACTTGTGTCGTGTATTTAAAAACGAAAAGAGGAAAAAAAGACACTTAATCCCTGCAGACTGCTTTGTGACTGAAAAAAAATCAAACTGAAACTGTCTTTTTCTGTATCTGCGCAACAGCAATCCTTGACACATGTACACACACCACAGAGATGAGAAGGAAGGGGATCTTGCACAAGGAGACACGGGGCAGGTACGATAAACAAAAGAGGCAAGCAGGAGAGGTGTAACGGAGCTCTGCAGGCTGTCCTCTGAGCTGGTGGCGGTGGTGGTGGTGGGGGTGGTGGAGGTGAGGGTAGGAATGCTGCTGACTGGCCTAGCTGACACTGAGGAAACGTCTGGAAGATGAGCGATGCACAGTACAGTGGTTTATCACCTCAGTCTGTGGTGGCGGTGGTACAGAGGAGTTACAAAGACATGCATTTTCCGCTAAATCACGACCACGCAAAGTGCTACTGAGGGGGCTCCCCGTCATGCATCTGTGGGATGGAAGGTCAACACCTCGATACGACGTCACAGGCTGGAGGCCGGGCATGCTGTCATTAACCACTCGGATGTTAGCATCTACCTCTAGGGCAATCCCGACTGCATCACTGTCAGTGCTAATACCTTTTGCATGTTATTATTTGTCAGTTTGAGAAGGTAGCTAAGCTGGCCTGCCGACACTTAGGACGACACAGACAACACAGAGAGAGGAGATAGAGCTGTCAAAATGCCTGGTGGGGTGAGAAGTCGACAGCCTTGGCTTTACCTCGGGGCCGACTGGGCAGCGTCTGACATCCTGGGGCCGGAGAGAGAGGCGGGGGATGGGTGGGGAGGCAAGAGGAGGGAGGGGTGGGGTAGAAGGAGGAGGTCATGAGCAAGGAAGGGAGTGTGAGTAGGAGGGCAGAGCGAGGGAGGGAGGGGAGTGGAAGAATTGCCAGAGAAAACAGATAGAAACAGCGAGAAAGAGGAAGAGAAAGTGATGGCAGTGGTGGAGGAGGAGGAGAAGTGAGAAAAAGGAACACAAAAAAAGCAGCAGTGAGAAGCGGAGATAAGTGCCTGAGCAAAAGAAAAAGGAGAAAAAAGGATACCGAAAGGAAACAAGCGCTAATAACAACCTGTCTCTGAGCAACCGCAGAGGAATAGAGCGAGAGGATGTGATTGAGAGAGAACCGGGGAGATAGCGTGAGCGGTAGGTAGAGACAAACAGACAGAGAGAGAGAAAGAGAAAAAGCAAAACAACACAATGGCAGCAGTAGTACAATAAAAAGAAACACACATCAGAGCCATAAATAGCCGAGGAGAAGCAGCACGATGCGGCAGTAGGGGGGCGGATGACATACAGTAGCAGGAAGTGGTTTAAGCTACATGGAGACACAAACCTGAATCCATGGCTTATTGCGGTACAATGCTACAGCGCTCTATAATGACCAGCAGGAAGTGTGTACTTTAAAGAAAGAGCACCTCTGGATTCTCCCTTTCATGCAGCTCATGCTTGAACTCCAATGCATGACCTTTTCAACAAAAATACAATCTCAAACTGTATCTCATCTCCACGGCAGGCAAATAACCCTCTCTCATGGCGCTATAGGACAAAGATGCTGCACTTAGAAGACGTCCTCTGTGAGCTAAACAGTCGCCTCTTCACTCCGCCAACCCGCTCTTACCTATCTTGGCTCCTTTCTTGAGCAGGGCGACCACCACCGACGTGTTTCTGCAGCCCACCGCCCTGTCCAGAGGACGCATCCCGCTGTAGTCTACGTGCTCTATCATGGCGCCGTGGTCAACCAAGAACTGGACCTGAAGAGACAGAGACATGGTGTGAAAGGCTGGGAAAAAATCTGTCTGTATAGTGAAGGTCAAACAAAATAGCCAGCCCTTTTCAGTCATAAACTCGTACCACTTCAGAGTCGCCGTAGAAGGCAGCCAGGTCGAGGGGCGTGCGTCCGTTCTTGTCAGCGTGGTCGGTGGCGGCTCCGCTCTCCACCAGGCAGCGCACGACAGGTAAGTGTCCTTTGAGACAGGCCCAGCTCAGAGCGGTCAGACCCTCCTTATCCATCAGAGACAGAGAGGCTCCTGGGAAGAGGCACAGGCGGCAGTGAGACGCAGCCTGGCGTCTTTCACTCCGAACCCTTTTCACAACTAACTGCTTAATTCATTTCTGATGGATTTTTAAAATCTGCTGCTGATTTAATTTAGCTGTAATTATCATAAACAACATTTGAAAACTGTAATTACGCTCGTTTTTATTGGTGCAGTGGCTGTGATTTTTTTTTTTTTTTCTGTGAAGGACTGCAGCGTTTTGATGAGTGTGAGAAGAGGAAACACCCTGGTATATCGAGTGCTCCTGTAGGAGGGCTTTGAATGCCAAAGATCATGACAAATGGCTGCACATATTTATTGCCTTAGCTATCAATTTACTAAACATCTGTTGAGATATCTTGTGCAGTATTTATTCTAGTAGATCCTCATATTTATGCTTCAGAGGTTCTATTTGTACTTTGGTCTCAGCTGTGTCAAAAAATGCTCTCTTGCTATACGCAGAAAGCCCTAACCGACCAAAATTTTATTGTAAACCCATGTTTTAAAATTTTGCGATTGCTGCAGCCTGGTTTCATTGTAGCTTTTCCTTGGGGGTAGAAACAGCTGTTTGCCGACAATCAGCTGCTGCTGCTGTTTGACGCAGCGCTCTCCATCAGCCGCTCTTCTCCTGCGCTCTCTGCCTGGTTACTCGATGTCATCACTTCTCATCTTATTTTGCCGCTTGGTCAAAAGCCCCATTGCAGCAGTAAACATCCGACACAGAGCCATTAATCTCACACTGAAATTGCTTGACTCTGTTATTAAACCAGTTAATAACCGTTGGGTAACGCTAGCCATGTGATGCTAACAGTTAGTTCTGTCACTGTGTGTGTGACTCTCATAGTCTCATGATAAGCAGACAGAGAGACAGGGGGGCTGAGCGACTCAATACGCTGCACGCAGCTTTACAATAAAACAAGATTTCATTTGTTTTCAATTGTAAAAACTGTGTTAAAGTTGCGGTGATCGAACAGAACTCCAAGGTTGAATGGCTGAACTTGTCTCATTCTGGAGGAACTGCTCAGTCCCTTTACCTTGAGATAGTAAAAACTCCACAGTCCCCAGGTGTCCCTCCGAGGCGGCCATCATTAGAGGAGTGCGACCCTGCTTGTCAGCCAGGTTGACATCTGCGCCATGTGTGAGGAGGAGGTCCACGATCTGAAACACCCAAATACAGAACCCATGTCATCATATCACATCGTCGTCATCATATAACAGCAACTGGATGTGATAAAAAGTTACATTAAAAAAGTGACGCTACTTTTTATTAAACCAAAAGAGAATTAAGTGAAAATTGTTTGAAAAAAATTACATAAAAAATGAAAATTAGTTCCAAGAGCATAATTGCCACATCTGTACAGCCTTTTAGAGTAAACTGGGAAAACAAGATGTATGTCTGGTGTCCACTCAAATGCAAAACAGGATGTCTGCAGATATCAGACACAATTTTTATTTTACAACAACAAAAAAAAAAAAAAGGCAGACAAAACACACGCTGCAGTGCCACTGACAACAGATCCTCCGTGTCCATGATCGTCTCTCAAGACCACAAAGGTCCCCGTGATCTCCAACCATGACCCCTGGAAATCCAGAGCCCCAGCAGGGAGGGAGAAATCGTCCAGTCTGTATTTTATGCTTTTTAAGACCTTTTCAAGGCAGTTTTTAACCAAATTTAAGACTGATTTTTGGACAAATCATCTTATTGAAGGACTTGTTTTGACAAAAAGAAATTAGATAAAATGTTACTTTACAAGTTCATATTTTAGACCTTTAGACCTTTACTCCTTGAACACTTCTTAAGAACCTGCACACACCCTACAAGGTACAAAGGTAAGCACTAACCTGCCAGTGTCCCTGTCGGACGGCGCTAAACAGCGGAACGATGCCTCGTCTGTTGGGCTGAGCCACGGCCGCCCCCTGCTCCAGTAACAGACGACAGACCTCCAGCTTCCCCCGACCGGAGGCTGCGGTCAGAGCTGCACAAACACACAGTGGATCAGTGGATGAGATGAGGAGAAGCAGAGTGAATGTGGAGGATAGAAATCAGGTTGTGAGTTGGGGGTTTAGCGCAGACATGATTTTTGTTGGTCATTAAGTCATTATTAAGCTGCAATAACTGATTTGTTTGGCCACTTGGGGGCAGTGGAAACACGTGACATATCATCACCTTTTACATGGCAAACAGCAGTTATGGAGTGACATGAACATTCATCTGGAGTCATGTTTGTGTTCACATGATGAACGATGACAGACAAATATTTTGTTTTTTATCAACGCCTGAAGGAAGTATCTTAATAGCTGCTAAATGTTTTCACCTGCAAGTCACTATCTGTGTCTGGGCATGTAATGTGGGTGGGGTTTACAGAGCCTCTTCACCTTCTGTGGCTGAAAACACTGCTATGAGAATGAAGCAGAACATTAAAGTTTTGGTTTTGACAGCTGAACGATGAGCTGAAACTCACTGTAAAGCTCTGCAAAGGTGACAGGAGCTGTCGATATGGGTCATGACTGTCTGTAGGTTCATATATTGATATATCCTGTTGTAAAAACATCAGTTAGAGGAAGAGAAGGGAGGAGGAGAAGCCTATTGAGATTTTGCTGAAGCGAAGGCCTTTGAAAAGTCATCTTCTCAAACGTAATGATTATAATTGGAATAATTTAAGCAGAGTGAACAAATCTCTTTAAGCAGAGTAGAAACAGGCCCAGAGGGGCTGACCGCAGTTTCAACTATAGCCTGACACATACTGGATTTCTTAGACTGATACCGATACATCAGTCAACAGCAATTTCCTTTAAAACATAACACAGACAAACAAGCTTTGAACAAATCCCTTAGATTTGTTTGTTTAAAAAATGTGATCATAGACTGTATGAAATAGCCACTGCTTTGTGGACTTCTGTTTTGAAGCCTTGAGTTCGGTATTTTGGTCTTTTGGAGCCAGAAGTAATGAGTACAACTAATTCTACTCTGGGGGACATTTAATAGACCAGAGGTGGATGATCTTAGCGATCATGAGGGAACGTATTTGACCAACATATCAGATAAATAGTCAGGTGTAAGTCCATCAAGAGATTTATAGGCTAAAAGCAAAATTGAATTCTAAAATGAAAAGTTACGTGTTTGCGATGTTTAGTCATGGTGAGTAGACGTGCTGCTTGAGATAAAACTTTTTCAGTGTCTTCTTTAAATAAAAGAGGTTGCACACGGGCAATGTTTCTAAGATGGAAATGTTTGTCACTTGGGGTTGAGGGACGATATTTGGACGACAGGGTGGAGCTGTGGTGATGTCTGTCAGGCAGCCACGCCCTTAATGATGCGTAACTTTAAGCCTTAATAACATTTTAATGGGTGATTTATACAAACCCCTCCCATACAGTTGTCATGAACAGGGAAATTAGCTATAGAGACCAAAACTGTTTTCGTACCAGGCTGTATTATTAATTATTTCTGCTTAAAGTTGGGTATTTTAACATGGGGGTCTATGAGGATTCATTTTTTTGGAGTTAGCCTCAAGTGGCCATTCAAGGAACTGCAGGTTTGTTTTTTTGTTTTTTTTTTGCACTTCCGTGTTGGCTTCATTTTTCAGCCCTGGATATTGCCACACAAGTTGGACCAAGAAACAAAGCGGGACATCTTTGCAGTTGAAAAAAAATAATGTGAAACCTGATTTAGCATTTATTGCTTGTCGGCAGGGGTGTAAGAAGTACTTGGATCTTTAACTCAAGTAAAAGTAGTGTAGAAATACTCTGCTACAAGTAAACGTCCTGCATTCAAAAGTTAGCTTAAGTAGAAAAGTATAAGCATCAAAATATATTTAGAGTACTAAAAATAAAAGTGCTCATTATGAAAAATGGCCCATTTAATAAAAAATAAAAATTAAAATAAAAATAACAATAAAAATAAAATAAAAGTTAAAATAAAAAAATAATAATAATAAAAAATAATAATAATAATAATAAAAAAATAATAATAGTTGCAGCTGGTTAGGACGGATCTGATTATAATTTCGTTAAATACTGATGGGTATCTGAACCTATAATACTTGATTGTTGATTTATATTTTATATTAAAAATTGAAATATGCGAAGTGACTTAAGTTATCTAATAAATCTAGTGAAGTATAAAGAACAATATTTGCCTCTAAGATGCAGTGGAGTAGACACATGAAGTTGCCTAAAAGGGAAATTCAAGTACTTATAAACTGTACTTAACTACAGTACTTGAGTAAACGTACTTCTTACTACTGCTTGTTGACCGATGCATTCATGGGTACTGATATATCCTCAGTGAGATATCAGCTAATTTATCGGTGTAGCTTTAGTTTGAACCTATTTATCCTTTGCTGGAAGAACACTCTGATATACACAGTTCAGTGAGTACATCTGAACATACATACTCTCCCTCTGGCTGTTTATGTATTTTCAGTTGACCTATCCAGTAACACTGGGATTAAAAATCATCTTCCAGAACAACTGTTATCCTCCTGATTTCTTATAAACAATGAAACCACAGCTGAGTGAGTACAAGTCCTCCTCTTGAGCTGACAGGGAGAAGCAGCTCTCTAACACACTGCAGCGGGGGAATAAGGCTCGCAACGAGGTTTCATAGCTTTAGGTTACAATGATGCATTACATTTCTCAACACCCTGCCACGGGGCAATCACACTAGTCTTTTCTAAGCACCCTGGAGCACACTCATCCCTCCTCCTCCCTCTCCTCCTCCTCTGGGTGAGCCCAGCCCTGTCTGTGCTCCAATGACACCACTGCACTGCCATCAGTATCTGACGCAGCAGCAGCAGCAGCAGCAGCAGCAGCAGCAGACACACAAGAACCATCTCTCATATCCGCACTGCAGCGCTCTGCCTCGCAGTGGCACACAGATAAACCCTCTCACAAAACACCTTAAAAATATTGTTTAACATGTGTATGTCTCACAAACTGCTTCATTATCTTTACATTGTGTTCAGAGACTTCACAGGCACATGAACCATTAACATTCGCAGTCGTGTGTCTGGGTTTTATTAGTGTAACGTGTATCTCAAGTAGGTGTTCCCACCTGTCTCCCCCCACAGGGTGTCAAAGTTATTGATTTGAGCACGCTCCACCTCCTCTTCATCTTTCTCAGGCAGGTCCAGCAGGTAGGACACAATCTGAAGGGGGACAAGATTCAACGTGACACAGATTAATGTCCAAGTTTATTCTAAACAGACAGAGATAAGATAAATGACTTAAAATAAAACCATGTTCTTGAATAACTTTAAAGGTCCAGTGGAGGATTTAGGGGGATATATTGGCAGAAATGGAATATCATACAATAAGTATGTTTTCTTTAGTGTATAATCACATGAAAATAAGAATCGTTGTGTTTTTGCTACCTTAGAATGAGCCGTTTATATCTACACAGGGAGTGGGTTCTCGTCTACAGTAGCCCAGATGAGACAGACCAAGCACTGGCTCTCGATAGGGTCAAGGTCAGCCATCGCAGTTTTAGTTCTTCCGCCAAAAAACCATTTTTTTTTAAAAAATGTGCAACTGCTTTATTCGGTGCTTTTAATGGTTTAAATCACCAGGTCCATTTGACCGCTACGGATAATTCGGCTCCTGCCATAAATCTCCTGAAAGCCTGGATCTTAAGTTGTCAAAGAAATTAGCTGAACACACATTAGCAGCTGCTAGGTTAGCCGCCCTTAACCGACATGCCAAACAGCATCGGAGACACTGCTTTATTCAGTGTTTTTACCGGTTTAAATCACAGAGTCTGCTTGTTTGGAGAGGAAGAGAACTCTGTGGAAAATTCAACTCCAAGTAAAAACCTTGTCAACATCAGGACCAGAAATAAGGGTAGGAAAAACATTGATTTGCTACGCGAAACTTCTTCATTCTGGGTTTTTTATTGGTTTTAATCACCTGGTTCGTTTGTTTCAGAGAGGAGGAGACCTCTGCAGATAATTCCATTTCCAGTAAAACAATGAACACTGGAGGAATTCTAACTGGGTGAACCTTCAGCTGATTGCAATCTGCCATCCTCACCTCTAGTTGCTGCCTAATCCCGCTAAATCAATCTCACACACTGGACCTTCAAAGGCTGAAACTGAAATGACTGACAGTCGTCATTAGCAGCTACATCGACCACCACAGCTGTTGGAACAAAGTTGTCATTGATTTAGTCTCTTTCAGAGCCGAAGTAGGATTTACCACAGACGGATCTTTTAAACGTGGTTCCCCTCTCATTTCATTCGGCCTCTCCTCGTTTCTTTTCCCTCCATCATACTCGCTGTTTCCGCTGCCTCCTTCACTCTTCCTCAAATTCAAATCAGTGTCACTTTAGTGGTCTGCAAAGAGCTTTTTTTTTTTTACATCTCCAAAGTGCTTTCTGTCTCAACCTGTTTGACTATTTCCCCATCTGATTCTGTCTCACCTCACACTCTGAACATTAGTCACATTTAGTTTGTTTTGAAAAATAAATTGCAGTAAAAAATGTGACAATATGTAAAATGTACAGCAGGCCTATTTAACTGGCGGCCCACAGGCCAACTCCAGCTCGCTGATCAGTTCTTGTTTACAAATAAATAACATCTAAAAGCTGAAAAAGATAAAAATCATGCAAATAACTGACACTGTGTCACAACATGCCTCTGTGTACTTAGTCTAATTGCCTCTGAACGCTAAAACCCAGCAGTGAGTTTAAAAAGCATGTTTTCTTTTTTAAATAATTGCCAAATTTACACCATATGTCACAGAATTCCAACTTTTTTAGTGGTCCGTGAACGCGTCTTATGTGACAAATGCTTCCATCAGGAAACCAAATCTTAGCTTATATCGTAATTGCTTTATTTTACATTGTCTCGTTCAAAATTTTGCCAAAAATAAGCTGTTTGTAGCCAACAGATCCTGTAAAAAACATTAAATTCTGCGCTCCTCAGCACAACTGGGAAACCATGAATAATCTGGATGAGACCAACAGTCACGTGACAAATATTCAGCGAAATTTCAGGCCTAAGGGAGGTTGTAAAAATGTAAACGGTAAATGTAAATTTCAATGTAGGGACATCAATGTTTTGAAAATGTGGTGACGTGTTGTGTCGACTGTCCACACATGATGAGAATAACAGTGCACAGGAATGTCCGGCCCCACGTATGTTCGTAGCTTTCTGAAAATGAGCCCCTGATTAGTACAGTTAAACAGCCCTGCTGCACAGTATCACAAAGACGCACTTCTCTGCAGTGAGCCAAACATTTCAACTCGTGTTTACAGAGTGAAAACAGTTGAAGGAGATGCAGAGACAATTCAGCCGTAGTGGCTTCCTTGCCTTCGGCTCAAACACTAATCATCATCAGCATTTTACTGCTGTCTGCTTCTTCTTGCGGCCTCTTTTTCTTCCTGGGAACAGGACTTCAGCGGCTGTTCTGCTGTTAAAAATGTCTGACATACTGCAGTGCATAGGGACAGTGGTGGAATAAGGGTTAGAGAGGCGAGCTTGTTACCGGCAGGATAAATCTGGGTGTGAAAATTGAAAAAGCAGCGCGCTGAAGTGTCTTTGAGCACCCCGACTGCTCCAGTGGAGCTGCTTAGTGGCAAGCAGATTGGACTGTGGTTGAATTGGGCCGCATCCAGGTGTCTATGTGTGTAACTGTGCTAATGTGATCAGGGGTGCTGCTGCAAAAAAGAGGCTTCTGCTCCCTGAAACCTCTCTGGAAAAATACAGCTCAAATGAGAAACTGTGACTTCCTGTTGCATTACTAAATCTCTTTTACTTATATATAACCTATAACCTCGGGGTGATCATGGTGCACAAAGCCACAGAATATCTTTAAATGAGTAAATCTGGCTTTTTAAAATATTATTCAGAACTGAGCAAAATCTATCTAAACAAATGTTGATCTGTTAAAACGAGAAACAATAAAAAGCAAAAGTGTCATTATCAGTGTCGGAGTTAAAGACACCGGTGAGCATTATACTCAAACCGTGACTTCTCCTCCCTCCCTGCCGTACCTCTGTGTATCCCATACTGGCTGCAGCGATGAGGGCCTGCTGGACTGCGTGGCTCTTGGTGAAGGACGCCTGTTGTTGGGTTTGAGGCGACTGCTGCTGCTGCGACCCCATGCACCAGTCACACTGGATGAGGTACTTCACCACCTCCATGTGGCCCCTCAAGGCCGCGTGAACCAGGGCACACTGGCCGTTCTTATCCAGGTGGTCCACCTGTAAACAGGACGCAGAGTTGGTCGGGAAAACCAGTTAGTGAGGACAATTTATATATAGTTATCAAGACATGGAAAAGATCTTCAAATGAAAATCCAGAAAAACAGACGCGCTCAATCGCAGCCTTGATCACACACTCTCCACACTTCACACACCTTCGCTCTCTTGCGGCAAAGCGCTGTCACAATGGCCATGTGTCCCCCAGCCGCGGCATAGCCCAGCGGCGTGAGGCCACTCTCTGACGGAGCGTCGACAGAGGCGCCAAACTCGAGCAGCAGAGCCACCATGTCCATGTAGCCCAGGTGGGAGTGGACACACAGCACGGGGGCGTTGTTCAGCACCTCTGTGCGGTAGTTCACATTGGCACCGCCCATCATCAGCAGCCGGCTCACCTGGAAACATACGGACAAGATAATTAAACATGAGGAAATAAAAAGTTAACCCAGCGTGTATTCAAATATTGAAACTATCTGAGTCAAGAGAGAAAGTTTCTCTGTGAAGTCGTCGTAGTAACATGTTGAAATATTCTTTAACTATGACTCCTCTCTGCTATGTTGGCGCCGGTACCTTGATGTTGGGAGTGTAGAGGTTTCGGAGTGAAGAAAGTGCAGCTGAAAGGCCCTCTGTGCTGTAGGATACCCACAGGCCTTGCAAGATGGATGAGGAAACCCCGACTTTCTTGCTGAGGCCCTTGAAGAGAGAGATAGAGTGTAAATATTCATTACTTTGGAGCCAGACCGCAGCTGTGCGGGGGCGTGCATGCGTGCGTGTGTGTATAGATGTGTGTGGAGACAAATAATGGTGTACCTTGAAGATATGTGCTTTGAGGATGTGATGGCCCAGCTCAATAGTCTGCTGTCTGTTCAGCTTGTTCTCCTGCCGAGAGAACCAGAAGGCCAGCAGGGTGTGACCGCTCCTGCAGAGAGGACGGACACAGGATCCTTCAATACTTGAGACTGACTCATCAGGTCATTACTTTGTGTTCTGCACAGTCGGTGCAATCTGCTGTAATTACAATACAGGAAATAAAATGTTCCTACACGTCGTCTGCTACACAAACATAATGTACCTGCGACTGACAGAGAGATTTATATTTATACATGGCTGATTGCACAATGCTGGCATGTTACACAAGAAGCAGCAGCAAGTGGCTGTCAGAGAAAACACTGACTGTCACCTTAGCTAAAATATGTTTCTGAAAATGTTTTAGGTGAGAAACAAGCAACGCAGTAACAGAATCCTGGTTCATATTTTAATAGCACTGCCTAATTTAACCATGTGATCTCAGTTTGAGAGATCTCTAAACGTGGGAGAGATCTGCTTCTTTACTCGCGGTGAGGATATCGTGATGGGCATACAAGGTAGTAAACTCTGTAGTTTGAGCAACAGCCGTAGAGCCAGACAAATGCATAATCCATCAGATTTGAGCTCTGAGATGAGCAGGGAGTCCTGAGCTCTGGCAATTTGGAGGGAAGTTTACCACAGCTCATTTACACATACTACCCACACTGTTACGAGACAGAGCTGGTTGAAAAAGTAGTTTCTGTTCATTTTCTGCCTCTCCTCTCACTCAATCCGGCAATTCTCCCGCCCCACCCTCACCTCGGATCACAGAGGAACTTTGTCTTTTCTCCTTCTTCTCTCCAGATCAGCCACTCCCTGAAGGACGGGTGAACAAACATCCTGGTACCGTCCCTCCTCTTCACCAGGAAGACCGACAGGTTGTCTACACGTTGCTGGAAGTCTTCCCAGTCTAGTGTGCCCTGCAGACACACACATCGTTACCATGTTATTAGTTATTTATAACTCAGGTCACACTGATAGTAGTCTGATCATCTCATTACAAACTGCTTTGGGAATGCGATTTCTATGATAGTGGATGGAATATTTGATATTTAGACATTCAGGAACACAAAATGATTCCAAAAACACTGCAAATTTAACCATGTCTGATTTAATTATACCTGTAAAAATCCTCTTTGTTTCATCTTGACAAAAAGACCACTACTGCATCTTTCAGTCTTCAAGCAAAAATAAATATAATGAGCATTTATTATTCTTTTCATTCTTTTCTACAGATTGTTACAGCCACTAAATACTTAACGTAACTTAACTATGACATTAAATATTCATAACAATCAACAAATTAGAAACATATTAAGAGGCAGCTGTGGCTCAGAGGTAGAGCGGGTCGTCCACTAATTGGAGGACTGGCGGGTCGATCCCCGGCTCCTCCAGTCTGCATGTCAGAGTATCCTTGGGCAAGATACTGAACCCCAAATTGCTCCTGATGGCTGTTGTGAGAGTGTGTGAATGGTTACTGAGTATGGTAGCATGTATGGTTGCCTCGGCCACCAGTGTGTGAATGTGTGCGTGAATGGGTGAATGTGACAGTGTTAAAGCCTATAGAGTGGTTGGAAGACTAGAAAAGCACTATACAAGTGGAGTCTATTTCCCAAGGTATTACTTATTATGAATTCTCAACTCAAAAACTGACCTACATAACCTCATCAGGACAGTTTGGTTTGATCGGATCTGATGACAATGACAAAACAACACATCAACTTCCATCAGATTTTGAGTCACACATTGTTAAATCCTGATTGGTGCACAAAAGCAGGTGACATCACCTTTTTTGTCTACTTCAAATGACAAAAAAAATACAGAAATGTAATGTAAAAGAACTCAAACTGTTGCAAATGTAGCTGGAAATAGTGTGTTTATGTAAGTCGCCATCGGCCACAGCAATAAGCTGATTAGAAAAATAGTTTTCAGAGCCTTTAACTATACCTGACCATGTTAAATAAACATTCAGTAACATGCTATGCAATTTTAATGGACTCACCAACTCATTTATTTTAGCTCAAGGACAGAGTAAAAACACAGATTAGCAGGAGAAGACTTCACAAGGTAACTAAAATCTTTCCTTTCTGTTAAAATTAAAATTCACCTCTTTATGTTACATTTTAGGAGAAGGTTGATGTTGAAGTTGGATCACCGAGGCCATTTTATAATACATCGAATCAATTGCAGGCCCTGAGATACTAAAAGGTCTCAAGGTCTGAGGTTCTGGTACATTTTAGGATTACTACCTGCAGCGAGCCAGCGTTGATGGCCTGATATATCTGCTCATCGGTCAGCGGATGAAGGGAGGCCACGGCCACGTTAAGCAGAGGAAGCGCCCGCTCGAACGATGACTGCGTGGGGAAGCGCATGTTGCACTGCAGCAGGTACACCTCTGCCAGGTTGACTGGAACCACCTGAGGTAAAGAAGGAGGTAGGAAGGAAGGAAAGAAGGAAGGAAGGAGGGAATATGAATGCTAATTTCCTTCAGAGCAGCTCCACAAAACATAAATAATGCATCGTGTTTGTACAGCGCGTCTTCAACTATTCCATGCGGTCTTCCTCAGAGAGACGAGAACGTGAATTTATCAGTTGTCTTTTTTTTCATGGAGTCTGGAAGCACTTCTGAATACATGAAACTAAATGAACCTGGGGGTGTGAGATAAAATATATCATTATGAAATGCACACTGAAACAATTCAGCTGCATTATTTATCAAAAAGGTGTCGGGCTCTGACTGTCAAAAAGAACATTTTATGAAACTGCTTTTACACAAAGCATGTCAGAGAGCAGGTAAATAAGAAATGCCTTTCCAGAATTGCCTCTGCAAATTATCAGCACCAAGATGTTTAGTTTAGAGAAGAGGTTTTCAAAGCTCGACACTGTGGGCCCCCCCTCAGACAAAATCGAGAACTGCCCACCCCCAAAACACCTCCTTCATCTTCTACATGTTGCTATGGATACAGTTACTACTTGAGTCCTGTGTTTTTAGCCTATATTTGTCATATTTTAGCCTAATATTTGTTAGATTTTGGCACCATTAAATGTATGCTGGATTAACCATCAGCAGCTCATGTTTGCACCACACCAGGCACCAAAGTGTGGGATCATTTTGAGAAGGTGAAGGACGAACCCAAGGTGATATGTAAACTCATCTTCATTGGTCGACTACAAACATGACGTATCATCTGAAACATGAAGTAGCTACATGCCCATTAGCCCACAGCGTCATTAACAGGCGGCTCGCTCAGTGTGTGACGTGCACTTGGAGATAAAATATAGGCCTATATTAATGAAGGTTCATTAGTACGGTTTGTATTTCTCTGTAATGTAGCACAGTGTTAACAATGTTACTGATACTATTCTTTCTCACACCTTCAACTCAAACCACCAAAATATATCATTTAATAATTATATTAATATCATAAACATGTGGGCGACTTGTCGACTAATGGCCCTAAATGACGACTATTGGTTGACTAGGAAAATTATTACTTGGGGGCAGCCCTAGTCTTTTCTTTCTACCATTTCTAAGCAGGTTTATGAACATTTGAGATAATGATATTTCCAGAATCCAAGCCGTGTTTAAGATCCATGTGTCTAAACTACACCCATGAAAACCACTGACTTCGTACCTTATAGCTGGAGCTTTTGAGGACAAGGTAGCCTTTCTCGATGAGGTCAAAGGTGAGCTTGAGGTACAGGTAGGAGCCCTGGCTCAGGGCCTTGAGGTGGGCGCTGAGCTTGCCGAAGGTGGTGTTGTCCATCTTGCCGTTGAGCGAGATGTTGTTCTGGATCTCCGGGCTGCTGTGGATGCGGTGCAGGATGTAGCCCTGCAGGTCCTGGTCTATGGCGTCGTTCTCCTCCAGGCTGTCCAGAGAGATACGGTGGAACGGCAGCGCGTTGGTGATCTCCTGAACAGTCAGAGATGTTTCAGTCAGGAACTTGGTGATATGAACACACAGACATCTTGATAAATTGAGTAAGCGCCTATACACTTACTCACTTAAGGTAAAATGATTCATAAAGAAGTTGAAAATAAAGGATAACATGCTGTGAATAACTCGTCCACATCTATATCGTCCTCATGAATAAAAGGTAAAGGGAGAGAAGACAAAGGAAAAACACTTCTTTTTAATATGCTCTGCATAATGAAAATGAAAAGGTCAGAGACAAAGAGGGTAGAGCTGTACTCAAGACAAATTCAATATTGTCAGTTTGTGGCCTCCAGTTGATGCAAAAACAACCTGCTGATAATGCTGATGTAAAACCCTCTTAGCTGGCAAACAATAATAGAATAATATAATAAAGGGATAGTTGCTGCTTAAGTCCTTCCATGCTGAATTTAAAATAAAACCTTTTGAATTAGATTAAGTGTGAAACAGCAGAGGAGCAAATATATAAAGTGGGATTTATAATCTGTTCGCTCAAAGACAAACTCCTCTCTGACCGTCTGTCCTCTTACCTGTAACGTGGTTCTGACTGTGACGACCAGTTTGAGCCAGGGAGGGAACTTGTTGATGGTTTTAGTGAGGAAGGACACGATGGTGTCTCCGTAGTCTGGCTTGTGGAACTCTGCTTCATTCAGACCATCTATGAGGATGATGAGGTCCTCCTCAGAGCTGATCTTCCTCTCTGGAAATGAAACAGATACTATTTAGCAAATGTAAGTCATCTCTTATGACCCACTGTTAGTGTGTGGTGGTGTATCTATCTGCTGAGACTCTGCCCTCTGTGTTTTCTAATTTTCTATGTTCAGGATGTTTGTGGGCGTGTACCCCACAGCGCTCAGGTGACGGCCATGGCTTTCTAAAAATGGAGCGACCAGGTGCCAGACCCTAAGCAGCAGACATCTAAGAGACACAGCACTGAAAAAATGCATATACAGTGAGGTGAAGTGCCAAACGAAAGTGAATCTGTGGTTGCCTTTTAGGGTGTTTTCACATATAGTCCTTTAAAAACAAACCAAACTAAGGGCACATTCACACCAGGATAGTCCAGGGGACTCGGTTCGATTGGTTTTCACACCTTCAGTTTGTTTGGTTCACTCTCACACTGCACTTTTCAAAGCAGACCTAACCACCTGTACAACATCATGCAGTTACAACAGCTGCTCGTTTGGGGGCAGTATTACCCGAAACGACCACTGACCAGGAAAAAAAAAAGCACGAGGAAGAAGAAAACCTGACTCATCGATTGCCCAGGACCGAAAACAGAAATCCATCCCCTTCAGCCGGCTTGATCACCACCAAAACAATGGAGCAACACCAAATTTATATCAACAAGTGCCTGCACGTCCTCACAACTCCACGTGTGCCCACAAGACATTTTCCAACTCTTTCTTTTTTTACTTCTGCTTCTCCCAGTTGGTGCTGTTGGATGCACTGCGCTCTAAGTCACTTCCTCTCTTTGGTTCACTGAAGAGTTTGCATTTTCCACTGTAAGCAAACTGCACCAGGTTTCACTTGCAACTGAACCGAGACCCCCAGTTTTCAAGCAGACCAGGGTTCATTCGTTTGGTTTGCACTAGAGTTTGAATGAGTGTTCACACCACTCCAAACGAAACGAACTATCTGTGGAAGTGGACCAGGGCTCATTTAAAGCGGACCATATAGCGCCAGTGTGAATGCGTCCTCAGTCCTCTTAAAGTGCACCAAAACGTGAACCAACAGAAAAGGGCCTCGGTTCTTTTTGTGTTCACATTGTCAGTTCATTTGAAAGAGGACTCAATTCTCTTTATGGTCAACTTCAGTTCTGATGGGGCCTCAGTCCTCTTTCTGTTCACACTACAACCTATATATAATATATATTGACATAGTTTTGTTTTTACTTTCACGTGACACTGCAGTGTGGTTATGAAGCCCCTCATTTTCAGATGAACTTGAATTAGAGGAAGACCTTTAGTAATGTTTCTGTGCTGTAGACTGTTGCTGTTTGATGTATTCTACATTGCACATCTGGAGACGTGCAGTATCTTCTGTGGACCAAACTACTCCTCGTCCTGCGTCCTCTCAAGCGTTACAGACTGATTTGGTCTTTTTCCAACTCATAAAACTTAAAAATGCTGGTAGATAGGCAATAAATAAATATTAAGTTAATGCTTTTTTTAGCATTAAAAACAAAAGATGAACGAAGAACAAAAAGAAGACCGAAAAGGTGTATAGGCCTGTATAGGTACGGTTATATAGGCCTACTGTCTACCCAAAAATCCCAAACAAACAAACAAACAACACTGGAAACAAGTAAGTTGGACTTGGTTTGTCAAACCCGCATCCTGATAAAAGCTTTAAATTTCTGGCTGAGGCACAAAGTTAATATTTCCCTTCATTTTCAAAAATTAATCATCACACATTTTGTTTTCGCCCCTTTTTAAAATGAGATCTTGGAACAATATAACCCGTGAAGCTCTGTTTGATTTAATAAGTTAGCAGCTTTAAGAAAGATTCAGTTCCAGCACTGAGATTTGATCTTGATTATACTGAGCACATTGTGCACAAGATGCATCTAATATCATGCACCAAGGATTCGAGTCAAAGAATAAATGGAATCCCGAGGTCTGAGGAGGCATCAATTACAAATTGCCAAAAGTACTGTTTTGAATATGAAGCAAAATACTCTTAAATTATTACACATTACAGTCTATTATGGGGACTGCAGAGATATTGAGACCAACAGAGCAAATAAACCACAGATATACCGACTGAACAAAAGGCAGAATGACTCATAGAGAGCTACAGATTTGATTACATGATTAAATAAAGGACTTTCTAAATAGCCTATATGATTTCATACAGAGCGTTACCCCAGAAGAGACACTGTATATACAATGTTGTGAGCTTTCTCTTTAAAAGGAAAAGTTCAGCTGCAAAATGACCATTTGTTTATCAATTACTCACCATGTGTTGAACTTTTGAACATTCTTCATGAATAGAAGTAACGAGCGTCTGCACTTCACAGTAGCAAAGCGATATCACAAACATCCATCTACAAACTCTCACACAACTCGTGCAGTAGAATCCAAGTCTCACTTATCCAGTCGTATGCTCAGTACTTCCCAAACAGACAGTCCTTCCAAGAGAGAACTGTAACTTACCTGTGCTCTCTTCAAAACCAGACAAAAATATTAATTTTACCTCACTGAACACGGGAGCTACTGGTCTACCACTGCCTCAATCAGTTAGTTTGTTTGTGTTATTGTGTGTAGTCAGAAACTAACACAAATTAACTTATTGTCTTGGCAGGCCGGATGCACAAACCGAGAATAAGAAGCATGTTATGGTCACTGATGGTGGCAAGGAGGTCCCCCGCTATCACAAGAGCGTGGGGCTGGGCTTCAAAACCCCAAGAGAGGCTACTGAAGACACTTACATGGACAAGAAATGGCTTTTCAATGGAAATGTCTCCATTCATGGCCGTACACTCTCCGGTGTGGTGACCAAAATGAAGATGCAGAGGACGATTGTTATCAGACTTGCATTGCTTCTGCAGGTACAACCGCTTTGAGAAGAGACACAAGAACATCTCTGTCCAGACATCACCTTGCTTTAGAGATGTCACAGTTGGAGACATTGCCCCTATCCCAAATGGATCCCTTACAGACACTGACTCAAACCCTAAACTAAGCCCTAATTCCATTTCTTCAATGGAACATGCAAAACCAAGAGGAAGGGCCAAGACAAGGGCTAAGGGGAAGAACTGGAATTGGTCCTAGGTCTGTAAGGGCTTAGGGCTTGAGTCAACGAGTCTGTAAGGGATCCATTTGGGATTGGGGGAGTGTCACCGTCGCAGAGTGCCGATCGCTCAGCAGGACCGTGAGGTTCAACGTCCTCAAAGTGACAAAGGCTGCTGGAGCCAGGAGGCAGCTCCAGAAGATTTAGGTGTAGAACAACACAAACAAACTAACTGATAGAGGCAGTGGTAGACCAGCAGCTCCCATGTTCAGCAAAGTAAAATTACTGTTTTTGTCAATGGAGTCTGGCTTTGAAGAGAACATAGATAGTTTCGTCCAGTTCCTCGTCAGAAAGGTCTGTCTGTTTGGGAAGTACTGAGCATATGACTGAATAAATGAGACTTACATTATACTGCATGAGTTACGTGAGCTTGTAAACAGATGTTTTCATATAGTTTTCCTGGTTATCAAACGCAGACGTTGATTACTTCTATTCATGGAGAATGCTTGCCTTTTTTGGATGCGAGAAAGACTTTCTTCATGAATTCAAGGTAACACGCTGTGAGTAATAATACACCAATGGTCATTTTGTGACTGAAGTGTTCCTTTAAGATCACATTTTTGTTCAGAAGTCATTTCATAGAATAAAGTCTACGCTGCATATCTATCATTTCAAACTGCTCCTGCTTTTTTGTTTTGCACAATTACCCTTATTTTCTACTTAACGTCTATTCTGTGACTGCTCTGATCCCTGTGTTGAGGTACAAACCACTATGAATACATTTGGGAAAGCTACACTTTAAATTACTTTCAAGTACAGTGAATTTGCAACAAGCGAATGACCCCCCTGAGAGTTAACACTACACGACTGCAAGTGTAACTTCCACAGCCGGAGATCCAGGTATCACATTTGATTCTCAACAGTCTGGTTAAGTCATGGTACTTCCACCTATGATATATCACGAACATTAAATCAGATGTGTCATTTTCTGGCTTCGAAAGGCTTATTCATTGCTTTATGTTTTCGCGCCTCTTGGACAATTGCAATGCAGTGTTCACACATCTGAGTAAAGCCTCAGTGTCTCGACTTCAACTGTGCTGGAAACCAGATATAAATCATGTAAAGATTCCACCATGAAACTACACGAAACAAAGGGAATCCTAAACCTAAATTCATTACATATACTGTATCATTATTTCATTGCTCCAGACATTACCTACTGTGTGGAGATTTAGGGAAATGCAAATTCAATTTCTATGCCACAGAAGAGAGCTACAAATCATTGCTTTAAAGGTCTCGTATAGTGCAAAGCATGGTTTCCATGTCTTCTTTGATTATAAAGCAGGTCGGGCACTATATAAATGTAAAGGCATCAAAATGTTCAGTCCATAGTGTTCAGAAACTGTGCCTTTAAACAAGCTGCCAGGACTTCCCTACACTTGTGATGTCACAACTAAACAGGCCCCGCCCTCAGCTGTATCCTCATCATGTCACCTGGAATACACATATATCCACAGCACCAGGTGGTCATTCAGTTGCTACAAGATGTTAAGCGAACAGTGTTAAGGTAATGTTGCACAGCTGATGGGAACAACATTATTTTTTTTCCAGAGCAGGTCAGTCCCAGATTGACTGGCTGTTCATCTCACTTCAGCGCTGACTGCTTCTTCAATCAGGCAGAGTACAGCGCTGATGAGACAGCCTCAGAACACTGTGTTCTTCTTAGAGCTTCACAGAGAAGTGGGAGGGAGGAGATGGGGAAACTACACTGAACAGAAATTTAAATGCAACACTTTTGTTTTTGCTCCCATTTTTCACAGGTTTATGTTTAAGATCTAAGACTTTTTTATGCTCTCAGTAGATTTCTGTCAAATTTTGGTCACAAATTTGTTGAAGTCTGTGTTGTGAGCACTAATACATCCACCTAGCATATAAACATGCTGATTAAACAGCATCATTACTACACAGGTGTGCCTTGAGATGGTCCCAATAAAAGACCACTCTAAAATTTGCAGTTTGAAGACACAGCACAACACCACAGATGTCCCAGGGTGTGAGGGAACGTGCCATTGGCATGCTGACTGTAGAAATGTCCACCAGAGCTGTTGCCCATGAACTGAATGTTCATTTCACCACCATGAGAAGTCTCCAGTGTTGTTTCTGTTAAAGTACATCCAACCGTCCACACAACTGCACGAGTCGAACACGATAAAAAACTGAGCATGTAGATGAGCTTCCCTGAGACGCCCCAATTGTTGCAACAGCCTCAGGTGATCTTGCAGGTGAAGATGCAGGATGTGATCCTGAACTGGTGTGGCTACATGTGGTCTGCGTCATGTTATGTTGTGATAAAACTGCACATTTTAGAGTGGCCTTTTATTGTGGCCATCCAGAGGCACACCTGTGTAGCAATGACAGTGTTGAGTCAGCATGTTGATTGGCCACGCCTGTCAGGTGGATGGATTATCTTGGTAAAAGAGAAGGGCTCACTAACAGGGATTTTAACAAATTTGTGACCAAAACTTGACAGAAAAATGGGAGCAAAAACAAAAGTATTGCATTTAATTTTTTGTCCAGCATATACTGAGATTTTTCTTTGTACTTAAAACCACAAATATATCTTAAACTTCAGATAAAACACTGAAAAAGTGTAAAATATGGGACCTTTTCAAACATATTGTGTTGTTTCCTCT
Organism: Epinephelus fuscoguttatus; assembly: GCF_011397635.1. Taxonomy (NCBI): domain Eukaryota; kingdom Metazoa; phylum Chordata; class Actinopteri; order Perciformes; family Serranidae; genus Epinephelus; species Epinephelus fuscoguttatus. The sequence continues at coordinate 30,793,057 of NC_064771.1, forward strand.
CACTGTTTTCATCACTGTAACTTTATTTTTATTGTTTTATTCTCTTGCATCTTGTGAAGCACTTCGTGACCTTCTTAAGGTGTACCAATAAAGTTATTATTACCTTTGTAAAGTGCATCCAGGGGCTCTAGGACGCCCCTCCTGAAGGAGGCCAGCGGGTCCTGGACGCAGGAGCGTAGACTGAGGATGCTCTGTAGGTGCGGCTCCCTCAGCAGCTGCTCCCTGTAGGCGACAAGGTGCGGCGAGCGGCACAGCAGAGCCGCCACGTTGTGCACAAACTCCGGCACCAAGCAGGTGTAGGCGTTATCTGCCTGGCAGTAGTGGTACGCCACCACCTGGGGGCGACAGAGAGTTGGGAGAAGATTGCAGCCGAGGTCAGTCAGAGAAACATAAAGGTGAACACTTCCATCCCACTTGTGGTAATCCTAACCATGACCGACCTTTGGGGTACTGCAGGGCTGGAGCTCGGTGTCAGGGAGCATGGGAGTCAGATGACACACTTTTTTCCAGAGCAGAGCCAGTTTTCCCAGCGTCTACTACGGCTACAACTCATTTGGGATTGAGTCAACTTCATGGTGGATGATTGCAGTATAATGAAACACAATACTTCTCGTTTCGCTGTACGGTTTTAGCTATTAATAATTCATCGCTTCCGGCTGCCAGGAGAGACTGATTCGGCGTTAGCTCATGCATGCTCATGTGTTAGATGACTGTGGCACGAAGGAGTCAAGTGTTAAACTGTCATATTTCACAGCCACGTACTGGAAACATGTTTATGATTAAATGTATAAATGAATAAAAAGTCTTTTCACGGAGATGTGGTGACATCGTCGGGGGCAGGTGAGTTTTCTGGGAGGTTAGTCAACAGAACAAAAGGAGCAGGTGTGACCAAACACTCCCGGGGACTGAGAGATCACAAAGAGTTTGAATTTTCAGAGGCGGTGGCAGCGATCAGAGGGGCAGCGAGGAAAAGGGGATGAAAAAAAAAAAAAGACTAATCAAAATGAAATGCTAATTTTTGGTCACAATGGTATAAAGGGCTTTAAAACAAAAGGGGTGAAAAAGGGAATGAGCTCAATTATTAATGCACAGAGTTAACAAGATCTAATAGCTTGGCTGGGAAATGGCTTTCTGCAGGTATAAATATTTCATAAGGCTCCCTGGCAAAGTTGTTTTTTCTTTTTTAAACACATCTGCATTATGCATCAGGCTGGGACCGGGGATGCAGATGGCTAAGCAGCAGGCGAGGGGGACCGAGGTGCAACAGCAGACAGGAAGGGGAGGGAAAGAAGGAGCACTTCACACATCATATAGGTTTACATCTCACACGGGTTAAAGCAAGTTAAGTAGTCCAGTCTGCAGGTATCAGACACCTACATTTAATGTGTACTCAGATCTTTTTGTAAAACAATTCTATAACCAAATCTAAGACTGATTTTCGGAGAAATCATCTTCTCATTCAAGGATTGCAGGTAAAGGTAAGTGTAACCTTTGTCTGCGATGATGTAGGCAAATGGTTATTAGAGTGAGTTAGTCAAATCTACATTTTGCCAACAGGTAAGTACAAGTATAAGGTAAAAATACAGTATTAGGTTCAGTAGGAGGTTTAAAGATACACCCTCATGAAAAAAAGCTTGACACATTCTGCCAAAAATACATTAAAATGGGGATTAAATGTTTGTGGCAAAGTTGAAATTTAAGACCATGCAAGACTCTTTAGGGTCAAGTGTGCAGGATTTGAGGGGAATATATTGGCAGAAATGGGATTTAATATACTAATTATGTTTTCTTTATTGTATAATCACCTGAAAATAAGAACCTTTGTGTTTTTGTTATCTTAAAATGAACTGTTTATATCTACATAGGGAGCTGGTCCTCATCCATGGAGTCCGCCATATTGCGTCGCCATGTTTCTATAGCAGCCCAGAACAAACAAACAAACAAACCAAACACCGGCTCTAGAAAGGGCCATTGTGTTTTTGTGTCGGCCACCATAGTTAGCAGCCCCTCCTTGACGAGCTGAACAGCACTGAAAAAATACTGATTTTTAAAGCAAAACTTCTTTATTCAGTGTTTGTACAGATTAAAATCATCAGGTCTGTTTGTTTTGGAGAGGAAGAGACCTCTGCGGATAATTCAGCTCATAGTTAAAACCTCCTGAACGTCTTGATCTTAAATTATCAGAAGAAAAAGGTGAGCACACATTAACAGGTGCTGGGTTTGCGGCCCATCTGTGACAAGCTGAACAGCACTGGAAAAACACAGATTTTTAATATGAAACTGCTTTATTCAGTGTTTTTATTAGTTTAATTCACCCAGTCTGTTTCTTCTGGAGAGAAAGAGACCTCTGTGGATAATTCGGCTCCCACCAAAAAGACATATAGCACAAATAAAAAAGCCAGGGTGTCTACAGGCATAAACAAGTTAAATTCGAGAACTTTTTAATACCACTTTAAATGTAATAAAAACAGTAAGGTGAAATGATACTGATAATAACTCTCTGTGCTTACTGCTCTGCGTGTGTAACTCCACTGCCGTGATCGTCATTGTCCTAAGTTTGAAAAGCGCAGTATCTCAACTATGAGTAATCATTATTATCAAGCCAATTGTTTAACTTGCATTTTCCCATTTCCATAAACTAACATGCAGGCTGGCGTACAAGGCCGATGCAAATTCCCTGCGTAACCTAAATGGGTAGAGGGGGGCAAAAATGGGGGTATTACCCGCATACAAGGCTACCGTATGAGGATGAAAAATGACAAAAGAATTAATAAATAAATTAATACAGCAATAGATAAAGACAGAAATAAATAAAGAAAAATGAAAAAAATAAATGCTGGAAAAAATATGCAAATGAATAAATAAATACAATATAATAAATAATAATAAACTTTTAATAATAAAAGAACAAATACTGGAAATGTACGCAAAAAAATAAATAATTGAAATATTAAAGAAATAAACACTTAGGTTATGACCTCCTATCACAGAATGTAGGTAGTAGTTATAAAAAATGTAGAAATAAATGCAAGATATTCACTTATTTCTTGTTTATCAACTTTTATTTATATTTGAATTTATTTATTTTCATAATTGTTTCAACATTTATCTGTTCTTTCATTCTTCTACTTGTTTATTTGTGCATTAATATATTTCTGTATTTATGTAAGCATTTACTTATTCATTTATTTATAAATGTATTTATGCATTTATACATGGATATTTATTTCAGCATTTACTGTATTTATTTATTTATTCCTCTATTTATCTATACACTTATTTATTTATTTCTTTATTTCTTTCTTTCTTTATTTATTACTGTATTCATTTATTTATTTATCATTACTTAAGTCATTTTTTGTCCTCCATATTCCTGTCACGCCAACACCTAAAATTCTCACGGTGACTAAAAAATATTTCAGACCTTTACAATCTGAATTTAACACAATTTAATACTTTTAAAAAGCCCTTTATTAGTAAATGCATACTAAAGGCTTTTGAAGGACCCGCGGCCACCCTGCCAACTTATCTCCACCTGTTTTGAAGTCTCCCACCTCGGGGAGCAAACCCAGTGTGAGTCCATGATAACTTGCAGGTGGCATTAAAGAACGGCGGCCATGCTTGTTATTTGGAGAGGCAGTTTTCAAAAGAGCGAATCATTTGCTATCCCGCCACCTCTGTTGTCACTAATTGAAAAATTAAGACATTAAAAGGAGCCGTTTAAAATTATCTTGCAGTTTTTTTTTCAATTACAGACGGACTGAATCCTGGGAATTTCACACTGAAGCACAAACACAATGAAATTTACTATAATACAACATATGGCCATTTCACTGATGCGGCAATATTTCCTCTTAATAATCATGTATGCAGTGCTGCTCTTTGATGAGGAAAAGATTAAAGGGAGAACTGACAACACAGTAGTATGCAAATGAGACCCCTGACATAATATTTGGCAATAAAATATATGTATTTTTAATTTCACACAGCTGTGGAGGGAGAGGGGAAATGGAGGTATGGGGAGGTATAAATGTTCATAAGTGGCTTTAGCTCATGCACTTATCTTACCATATATGGTCATCAACTGAAAGCTGGAAATTGCATATTAAAACCACTACAAGCACTTATTTTTGGAGTAAATGGATGAAAATTAGATCATCTGCAGTTGCGAAAGAAGCCAATGGGAGGAGGAGAAGTCTAAAACAAACCAATCGACCACACTGAGTATTTAAGTACTTGGAGACAAATGTTTCACCCACATTCTTTTGTTGTTTGTAAATCAGAGGCTGAAATGTAAATGTGCGCACATGGTCGCAAGTTTACCTGAGACGCCAGCCTCCTCATGGCTTCTTCCTGACGTCGCCTCATCTCTGGGGTCCCGGGACAGCTGCCTCCTCCCAGGGTGCCATGCGTGGGCTGGGGCTGAGTGAGAGGGAGCCCCTCTCCATCTGGACACAAGAAAGCCCAACAAACAGTCAGGGACAGCTCCAGCACGTGTCACATTCAGGCAATCTTTTCACACTGTTGCTCCCAAAACAAAAGCATGAAGCAAGATTGTCCAAGACATCAAACATACCATAATTTTACAATGAATTTCAGGAAAGAATCTTCAAAAAGGTACAAAAATTCAAGCGTGGAAGTAAAATAAGTGGATGCCTACGTTTGGGTGAGGCCTGAGGGCTGTCGGAGGCGATCTGTCTCATGCGGGTGCCGTGGCAGCTCAGTGCCACCAGGCGAGAGATTATCGCGGTCTTGCCGAAGCCGATGTTGCCAACGACCGCCACGCCGCGGTTGGTGCTGGCATTGGGGCTGTTGAGGTGGGCATCGATCTCCTGGAAGAGCCACTCGCGGCCCGTGAAGACGGAGTCCATGGTGATGCTCGGCACCTCAAACAGCAGAGGCTTGAGGGCGATGTCTTGAGGCCGATAGGGTGCAAAACGCACTGGCGGGTCAGGGAAACAGAGAATAACAGTTATAAGCCACATTTGTGTACTTACATTGATGCTTTACCATTAAGAGCCTCCACCTTTCTTGCAGTAATGTATCTGGAGACTGAAACAGGGTGAGTTAGTGGGTGTAAAATGCCTCTATAGTAACATGCTAATTACACTAGGGTGCATACATATTGTTTACGATTACCAAAATATGCGTGTTAACAAATAAACACCCGTAAATATGCATAAACACATAGCAAGTATTAGTAGCACAAGTATTTCTCATATACAATAAATATTAGTGTTCTCAAAAGGAATATCGCACCCCACAAACGACCATTTGTGTATCAGTTACTCACCTCATTTTACGTTGAATTCATGAAGAAAACTTTGTCTCACATTCACACGGTGAACGAAGAATCCAAAAACTGAGAAAATTCTTGATGAATTGAAGCCAAACTATATCAAAACATCTGTTTACAAACTCTCACACAACCCGTCCAGTATAATCCAAGTCTCATTTATCCAGTCATACGCTCAGTACTTTCCAAACAGACGGCCCTTTCCTGAACGTAGAGAGTATTTGTCTATGCTCTCTTCAAAGCCAGACTCCATTGACAGAAACAGCAATTTTACCTCACTGAACACAGGAGCTGCTGGTCTACTACTGCCTCAATCAGTTAGTTTGTTTGTGTTAATGTGTGACTTTGGTGAATCTGAACTAACCCTTTGATCCACAAAAGTCCCACAATAACACAAACTAACTAACTGATCGAGGCAGTGGTAGACCAGCAGCTCCTGTGTTCAGCAATGTAAAATTACGTTTTTTGTGAATGGAGTCTGGCTTTGAAGAAAGCATAGATAAGTTTCACTTTCCGTTCAGTTCCTTGTCGGAGAAGCCTGTCTGTTTGGGAGTGGGAGAGTGTGCAAACAGATGTTTTAAAACAGTTTTGATGTTATTACACATGGACCCCAATTAACTTCAGTTCATTGAAATTTCTTTCCATTTTTGGATTCTTCATTCACCGTGGAGACATGTGAGAAAAACAAAATTATCTTCACAAATTCAACTTAACATGGGGTGAGCAACTGATATACAAATAATCATTTGTTGGGTGAAGCTTTCCTTTAATGAGGCATGTTTTTTGTTTGATTGTCAAATTCTCCACCAATTAAATCTTTTACACATTAGCCCACAAAAATAAATGTGTTTAGGCAGATTTTAAGGCTACAAATATAACAAAGATATTCATTTAACTTAACATTAAAGATCGAAATCTCTGAAAAGAGTAACAACCTACTGGAAGGTTGTCTTTCTGACTTTAAATATATAATGAAAGGTCAATGATTCATATCTGAAAGGTATATTATTTATGCTGCAGGATTATGTGACAATCTGCACCCTCAAAACCATTTAATATATATAAAAGGGCAGGTATAAAGTGTACTAGGTCTGGGAAATAAAAAGTAGTCACTATGATCTCATTATAAGCAAATGAAGTATGAATAATATCGTTTATGTAATGCTGAGACCAAGAAAATTTATCTTAAGAGCTCAAAGGAGATTTATGCTTTTACAATCCAGATTTGTTTTCTTTGAGCTCATTTTGTTGCAAAAGAAAATCTGCAAAAAGACCAGGGAGTGACTCCTTTAACAGCCACTGCCGACTGTTGATTTTACTCACTAGGGGGAGTCATTAAACTAAAGTCCTCCAGAGGTTGGGCATCTTTTCAGCACAGCATATGGACCATTAAAGACTAATGAGGGTAAAATGAATCTGGTATGAACTTCTGAAGCTGTGTGATAAATTCAGTGTAAAATTTAAGTCTGCTGCTTCTGGGTGTCATCTCCTGGGCCCCGTCTTTTTAAACTGATTTGAGGATTATAAGGAAAAAAACATGCTCTCTTCTATCTGGTGTGTCATTTCTTCAAATGTTATATCAGAATCTGGCAATTACGCCTGATTGAGACTGTGAGTTGTACGTGAATAATCCAAAAGCGCTTTGCTGGCGAGAGTGTGTGTGTGCCACTTTGACTTGTAAAGCACGAGCCAGCAAGCTTGGCGACTGTGAGCAGAGCCTGATGCAACAAATGAAAATTAAAGTAACTTACGTGACTGGGATTGCCAGGCATGGGTGTTATTAGCGGAAGCTGAGACGAACAGCAAGCACAAGACGAGAGAGAGAAGGAGAGAAAGAGAGAGTGAAAGAGAGCAATGAGAGAGGGGAGAAAGAAAGACAGTGAGGACAGGAATGAGGATTGCGACAGTGTTGTTAGAGCACAGGCCAAGGTGTAGCTCAATGAACAGAAAAAAAAAGAGGAAGCAGCAACAGCATCAGCACATCATGATGTCAGAAATACAGGGGAACCACCAGGCTGGGGTCGATTACTAATTGAAATCCTTTGAATTACATTGAGCGTCGTCCTCAGTTGGTCTGGAGAGGAGGTTGGGTAAGGTTCGCACTTTTGGGAGAATCTAATTGGTTCCATTGCGCCTGGGAAGATCAATCAATCCCCATAAAAATAATTGAATCCTGGTAGTAACTCGACCCTCAGATGGGGGACTCCAACCTCAAAATCCACAGACTACTATGTGTGAATAATAAGCTAGCCACGTCTTAAAGGGACAGTACACCCCAAAATCAAAAGTACATATTTTTCCTCTAACCTGTAGTGCTATTAATTAATCTAGATTGTTTTGGTGTCAGTTGCAGAGGGTTGGAGATATCGGCCGTAGAGATGTCTGCCTTATCTCCAATATCATGGAACTAGATCGTACTCTCAACAGCAATGTCTCTTTCCAGAAATCATGATCCAGTTACTCAAGATAATCCACAGACCTTGCTGTGAGCAGTTTCATGTAGGAACTATTTTCTGTCCACTTAACTCCACCCACCAACCACATCACCATGCAGAGGGAAACGTGCATCTACTGCTAACTCACCTAGCATCACTGAGCTGGCTAACAGCTCAGCACAAGCACAAGCACGAGTAGATGCACGCCTCTTTCTGCACAGTGATACGTCTGGCGGGTGAGTAGGGTTGGGTGTACCTGGAATTTGGTACACAACGGTGCCTTTTTTGGTGCTTTACCGTCTCTGTAATAACAAATATTTAATTTCTGAACAAGCTGCAGGTGTGACATAATAGATTAAAACAAAAAATGATGCTCTGCTGCTCTTTTCTAATCACAAAAGAGCTAATAATTTGTCTGTCTGTCGGCTTGTATGTGTGTGTGTGTGTGTGTGTGTGTGTGTGTGTGCGCGCTCATCTAGCAGTGATACTAAGCTATTACTAAAATAATACAGAAAGGGAAACAGACCAGATGCCGAAAAAGTATGGCGGCAGATTGGTGCTGCAGTGATATTTCTGGCTCGCTGGGAAGTCAACAGCGCGGCTGTGGCGCTCTGTGGCCAGCTTCCCAGCTCTTGGGCGCTTCTCTCTTTTGTCTGAAGTCGAACCCGGCGGCTCCGCAGAGGTCCGCTGTTGGCCTTGGAGCACTGTGGCTGGGTTCCACCTTGGCCTCTTGTCTAAACCCAGCATTCTAACCCAAATGCTGAAATTTGGCACCAATGAATTTAACATGAATTGGTATTGCTAGGAATATGCTACGGTACATAAATGTATTTTAGTTTTTGAGGCGAACTGTCCCTTTAACATAAAGTAATCAACAACAAAACAACAGAAATCCCAAACTTGGAGTTGTTACAAAAATCCTCAGACAAACTGCAGAACCGGATTTACACCTCAGTTTTTCTTTTGGTTCCTGCGTCGAGGTTCAGTTTGATCAGTGTGCAGTGAGAAATAGCTGCTGGTCAGATGACAGCTAGTGCAGTAGTTCTTTTCACACCCTGCAGTACACTAGCGATGAGCACACAGTGAGTCAGAGCTGTAGGAAATATGTATCATACATTAGACCAGTCGGATAAGACGGTGAGGGCGAGGAGAATTTATGTGTGTCGGCAGAAATTTCTATACTGTGTGCAGGTACAGGACTGCAGAATATACAAGGGGGCAGGCAGGGAGGGAGGGGGTGTTGCATTAGAGCTGTATGTCTTGTGTAAATGACTCCAGTGTGCTGATTAGGAGCACGGCTTCAAAACATAATGAGCTGATACTGCGCTTAATGTATTCTTTTACCACACAGCACTCCGAAGTGCTGTTGCAAGCATGACTTCTTCTTTTTTTTTTTGTCCAGGAATGCTAATTATAATCGCAGAGTGAGAAGAAACGATCACGCCGAGGATACTCTTGCTTATGCAATCAGCAAAAACAGATATACCTGGAAATGGGTGAAAAGCTGTCCTGGTTTTATCCTGAGTTTATACGGCCAGTGCTGCCTTTTACTGCGCTAAGCTCTGTGCCAGCTGCAGCCCAATGTAATAAAAGACATTTCATCCATATTCCCCGGTCAGATTATTTTAGTGCTAACTCAACAGACACACATAAACACACACAGTCGGAGAGAGACAAAGAGGCAGAAAGACTCTGTATAATTCAGAAACTGATGTAACATTCTTCCAGTTGGGTGTCACGCTGTGAAAGAATGGACCTGATGCAACACCGGTGATGGGAAATGCAAAAACTACCCAATGCTGTCATTAACAATACCATAGGCCACTGAAGTAAGAGGCTAAATACCCACAGCTACTCTGTTTTAAGTGGCGCTAATCCAATTATCGTGGGGGTGACTGAATGCCAAACGTGCCTGTAAAGCTCCTTCGTGGAATTACTAAACACACCCGCGCACTATCGGGCGCCATCCTCCAAATGGCAGCAACGATTACACCGCTTTGTGCGCGTTAAGTCGTGCAGCCACTACTGCTCCGCTGTGTCAGGTATTCCAGGAAAAACATGGCAGCCATGTTGTGAACGGGGGCTGAGGGAGTTGTTTCCAGGACGGTGTGTGTGTGAGGGATAGATGGATGGATGGCAGTTGCTCATAATCCTGCCCATAACACTCCCCCTCAGGCGACGTTAAGCAAGGTATCACTCCAACTCTCCCTCCTCCCCAACCCCCCTCCTCTACCACCAACCCTCCATGGCCAGACGGAGCGAGAGTCTCAGACGTTTTAATTATTCACCAGGTGAGGATGACTCACGGTGGCTGAACAGCCTTGAGGAAGGAGGGGAGAACAGGAGGAGGAGGAGGATAAGAAGTGGAGGAGGGGGGAGGAGAAGAAGAGGAGGGTTGGCACAGAGGTGGAAGAAGAGAGGAAATGATGGGAGGAGGAAGAGGAAGAGAAGTGGTTTAAATGATCTGTCTGCTTGTTGTGAGGGGTCTGGGGATTGCGGTGCCCGGTTATCTCAGGTCAGGTGCAAGATTTTTCTTTTAACTGATGTGGGAGTTTGAGGACGTTGTCTGGTTTCTCAGACATACAGTTAAAATTCCAGTCATCTCTCCTGACAGTGGATGTGCAGCTACAGCTAGCATATGCAACACCAACAGAATCTTACATAATTTCTGTTTTTTAGAAAAAAATCTTATGTAATTTGCACAGCAGGCTCAGAACAAACCTGGATGTGCTTATGGATAATGTATTTCTCCTGAAAATGTGCTCTAATCTTCTTCATGGCTGCAAAGTGCCATGTAACACATAACTGTTTCCTTGCTGGCACACTATTTACTGACTTCTTGCAGCCAAGCAACAAGGAGAAATTATGTCAATATGTTATATAAGATGGCAAAGCCCTAAAATAACCTCAGGACAGACCTACATATCACATCTCAAATTCTAGATTGTTTATATGAAAATGCGTTTATTGGATCACAGGAAACAGATTAAGGCAGCGGCGTCAATCAAGAATAAGAATAACAGCAGATAGAGGCGAGATAATCATCTCAAACTCGTCAGTTGTTTTGTTGCAAACATGCACGATCATCAAATCTAGACTAGTTATGTCGTTCACTTGGCTAAGACAGCAATACGGGCATACTTAAGTCGGTGTTTGCTGTAAATAAATGCTTACTATAAACAGAACGGTTATTCAAATTAATGCAGACCTGCTTTCTTTCAAGAGGAGATTATTCTTTATTTTTCTCACTAAAAAAACCCCAATACGTTCCTATTCCTACTGTCTGTGGCAGTCAGCTCCAAGCCCATTGGTTCCTACTAAATATGTGCAATAAATCTTTTAAAAAACAGTCTGAATATAGAATCAATAAAGAGCTCTATCTTTAAAAGAGGCTCGGTAATTTTCTTAAACAGCTGGACACTGTAGTTTTTCCACAAACGTAACTCAAACACAAGTAAATTGCACATTTGTTGGGGACTATTTTCAGCTGCGGATTAATACACATTTGATGCTTTAGTATTTACAGCAGCAGGATGTTGCATATGGGATTGACTTGAGATAAACCACAATGCCCATGTTCTTACTAAACAATGGATGTCTATGGTAGGGGAGTCACGAATCAAGAAAAAATACAATACCAAGTTGATGCCAAAATTCAGAAATTGTGATGGTACACGTTGACTGCACTGACGGGGCAGCTTACTGTATACCCCTTTTCGACAGTAATGGGCTGGCTTTGCCTGAGCCGTCAACTCAGCACAGCACAGATTTGGGAGAGGGGGGTTGTCGGGGGTTGGCTGCAGTCGGCGTCACCGCTACCCGCTTGAGGGCAGGTGGCCTGGCTTTTGACCTACTCCTGTGAAGGTCCATCTCTGGTGTGGCTTAGCGTGGCACAGCGCGTTTAAAAACTGACAATGGAAAGAAAAATTGGCGCAGCATGACTTTACTCAGAGTGGCAAATGGAAAAAGGGTAATAAATACCTACTAGGGATTCTAGTCTGTCGTTTAAATGCCAAAGGAAGACGTAGAACACCTGCCAGCATGAAGAACAACATCAACAAGATTGCGACAAGTGCAGCTGCAGCGACAGCTCCGCCTCAACTCATCGAAAAGAAACGTTTTTCTAGGGATGCATGATATTATCGGCACGTCATCAGTATCGGCTAATACTGGCTTTAAAATCAACTTTCAGAATCGGCCAACATGATGAATATTACATAGACTGAAAAGTGTTGTGTGTCAAGTCTCTATCTGCTGGTGGGCTGTCATGATAAGAGTCTTCATGCTTAATATGATGTTACTTAAACTACAGAGGAGACCTGATGATCACTAAAATTAAGTAGAAAAAAGTGGATATATCGATATCTGTATCGGTTATCGACCAAATGAGTTGTTACATATCGGCATATTGGATATCGGCACAAAATCTAATATGGTGCATCCCTAGTTTCTGCCTGAAGGTTTGTTTGTTTTTTCTGGTCGCCAAGAGTTGAAATAATGTTCAACTTTGGGTAAAACGCTACACTTGTCACTGTCACTTTTTATCCAACCATCCAATCACAGTGGAGGCAGGGCGGGACAAATAGCCTACCACAAAGACCAACCATCACATCTTACATATTCAAGTGCTGAATGACGACAACGAAAGAAAAATATGTCAAATATAGTGTACGTTATTATATGCTTTCCTTGCCCACAAAACTTCATGAACCCACATAGATAAGTACTATACACTTGAGGCAGATCATCAGGGATCATTAGGGATTAATAATGAATCTAATTAATTGACTCTAGATGTTTTCAATAAAGGAATGTACTTTGAAGTACATTTAGTGTGGTATTGTTATCGACTACTACATTTCCAGTATCATGACATACCTGGTCTACGGCACAGAGGAATCATCTGCATCAAGCTTTAGATAAATAGAGACAGTGTTAGTAACTAGGAACAATGCACTTCTGCTTTTGGTATTTTCATGGTATTTGTTGACAATAATATCACCAGCGTTATCCTCTGAATGTCTAACCAATTACTGTGCTAACCTGAATTTCCAAGACTGATTATTTAAGTTGCGTCCTCTGTCAGCTGGTACATATGAGAGTAATAAAATCCTCTGTAGTTGAAAATATTATCATCAGCCAAAAGCTGCAACCATCAGCTAATACAAGGCCTGTTTTGTGTATGCGAGCAGGCGTAGAAAGAGAGCGAGGCAGGGAGGGAAGGAGGGAGGGAGCGACAGAGACAAAGAGAGAGAAAGCGAAGACAAACGAGGGAGCGAATGTGTGTGCAGTGTACAGTTATGTGAGTGAGTTTGTGGTGAATAGATAAGGTGGGTGGTAAATCTTAGAGGTAGGCAGGCAGGAGCACAAGAAGGTCCATTACAGTCTGACTCATTCTCCTCAAAACAGCAGCACAGCTCGGGCCCCCGATGGCCGGCATCAAAAGAAGCTTTGACAAAAAACCAACTGGAGAGAGAGCTGCATCTGTCAGCTGGTTACCACCTGACCAACACATAACCAGCAGTCTTCTTCTTCTCTAGTTCCTCTCTAACTCTGCATCCAGCGGTGTCTGAAGCAAAACAACTAGTGGGCCTCTCTGTGACGCACAATATGTTAAAATATTTGTGATCTCTGTGGCATGCAGGGTATTAATAATGTGATAAACGCAGGTAATGTAATACCTCTACAGCTTGAACGCATCATTATGGAACTTAATGTAACCCCAGTTTACTGTTAGTTGTGGCCACCTGCTGCTAACTGCTAACAGCTAACATTAACTAGCTCGCTCTCCTCCTGCCGATGTCAACACAGATTTGTTGTTCACAATGCAGCGTCATCAAGGAAGCAATAGCGTGCGCTCTCTGATGCAACGATATTAAGTTTACTGCCTCCTTTCGGCATCCCAGGGAGGTTCTCTGTTCATCCCAAACGTGTTTTCTAATGAAGCCTGAGCAAAATCGATGTGACACAACAGAGAAACATCGGCTGCTACCATCTGTGAATGTCATCTTATTTGCTGACAGGCCGATGGCAGTCAACAAGGCGAATATCAACCAATACCAATGTTTGACTTAAAAACTGGTGTATCCCTAATTATTACATTGTGTAAGATCTTGTGTGAAACTGGACTATTTGGTGCTGGGAAAAAGGCAATGGGATCACCCCGGCCTGGAAGGTTCATCCTCTGGGAATCATGAATATCTAGAATGTATTTAGTGGCAACCCAGCCTTTAAATATATTGTGTACAATGGGCCGTCAATGAGGGTGGTGCTGGAGGAAAACTCATGAGAGTCCAAAATGGAAAGGGTTCAGCCTCCAGGGAGCATGAACTTGGTTTTGATTTTGTGAGTCAAATCATCTGAATATTCAATCTGGACACTACTTATCTTGCTCTAGACCAACTTGTAAGACAGGCACTGACCATTAAAACCATGCCACAAAAACACTGACTAATATGATCCTTCATTCAGTGATTCCCCACCTGTAACTCTATTATCTCAAATTTCTGGAATAAAGGCGTTCTGGAATTTATCCTCGTATGATCTGCAGGGGAAAAACCCCGTTTTTCAAGTCTCTTGCCTCCACACCGTGTCTCCCTCGGCCTCGCTGTCTGTCTCTCCCGGTGAGACTGCAGGAGCGGTGCACTCAGGGAGGCTCTGACACTGATCCGAGGAGGCAGAACGCATGCTAGGACGCAGTCGGTTGGCTTGTAAACACACTTGGCTGCCCTTAGAGGAGGAAGGTTGAAACAAGTGGCTCTGGCAGTAACCGCGGAGCTTTGAGAGGAACTTGCTCTTCCCCTACCCTGTCTTTTCTCCCTTTGTCTGTGTCCATCTCCATCTCTCTCCCTACCTTTCTTCCCAGCACACGCTCACTCTGCATTTGTCTGCAGCTAGCTGCCCTCGGGCAGGGGAATCACATCGCAGCTCAGCCGAGCGCACTCTCAGCTAAGTGGGGTCTTAACAGGTGTTTAAAACACACGGGGACGCATATTTGTGTTCGCTTGGATGGCAGAGGGCTGCCATTACGGTGCTCATTACTGGCTAAGTGACTGAGGAAGAAGGGTGAGGGGACACATAATGTTGTGACATAAGGCCATTTGGCCATTTGGTGAGGAGGCTGAGGAGATTTGCTCGATCACGGAGGCACTTGCTGTGTGCTAGACTTGAACAGTGTGCAGCGGAGCGCACGCTGACTGTGAATGTTAAGCGCTCAGACAAATTTTAACTTGGTGGTGACACAACCTGACAAAATGCTCTTTGTGCACTCCCCCAGTCTCTCTTGTCTCACACACAAAAACACACAAGGACACAACAGCTGACAACCTCCAGTGTCCAGCACCGACAGCTCGCAGCATCACTGGTCTGATACGGGAGCATTTCTGTAGTTATACATGCAGACATTTGCACCTGAAACACATTTCAAACTGCAAATCAACTCTCAGTGACTTTCATTTGATTTAAAAATAACTTGTTCGTCATGCAGCTTCGCCTTGCGATGCTCAGCTGCTTTGAGTTGTGTTGTTTGTGGGTGAAAAACAGAATAGTGCCCTATTGTTTGCCTCTGCACTGTGTCTGATGTGAAGCAAATGTCTAATCGCGGCCAAACCTGAAACAAAACTGCACTTTTAAAGGGAAAGGGAGAATAAATGATGGTGGAATGATTTGACGTGGAGCTGTTCAACTGCAAATGTCTGCATATCGGCTCATACTGCAGTTCTTATGTGAACAGCCAGAGTTTAGGGCGCAGTGTCTCTTGTGGCGAACAGCTTTTTCTTTGCAATTTGTCATGTTGAGCCATGGATAAAATGGAATCTTTCTAAAGGGGACCTTTATTCTTTCCTGTACCTTATATATGACATCACAATGAAGGATGAGGTATGAGGTAAATATAACTCTGGCCTAAACTGCTACAAGAGGCTACATGCTAACGTCAGGGACACAAGTACATTTGGTTGCCAATGTCTCTGCTATTCTCCCTTACAGTCATTCTCCAGCTGCAATGATGGTGCAGGGACCGCAAGATATCGGCTGAATCCAAACATGTTCTAGTAGAAACTCCACATACAAGTATGAACCTGAAAATGAGCATAACAGGTCCCCTTAAAGCAAATTTATTATTATTTTCTCCAAATTTCCTGTTCGCTTACAGGTTCAAGATGATGTCCGTGCAATTGCATTATCCCAGGTTCGATTCCAGCCATAGACTTGTTGCATGTAATCTCACTCCTCTCCTGTTTTGTTGAGATCTCTATTGTCCACAGTTCAAGGTAAAAATACCCCCAAAATATAGAGAAAGGAATAATAATTTTAGTCCATTTTAACAGAAAAATAAACTCTAAAAATAATCTTATGATGTCCTTTTTTCATTTTAATTTTTTTTAGGGGCATTTCAATCTTTATCAACAATGAAAGTAGAGCCAGACAACAAACAGGGGAGATAGCAAGAGAAGGAGAATGACATACAGTAAGGGTCCTGTCCAAAATCAAACCAGGGACACTGCATTTACATGATACACACCTTAACCAGCAGGCTACAAGGATGTCCTTTAACTCTTGATATGTTTGACTGTATTTTCTCCTATATTATTATATAACAATGCGTCCTTTATGTCTTGAATTTGTGCAGCTCACATGGCACAGACAGACTGAGTAAAGTCTCAGTGGACAAGAGTAAAGGGAGTGTGTGTGTGTTCTCTTTAACTCTCACTCACCTCTCAGGTCCTGCCCGGAGCGACCCGGCCCGCAGGTGGTGCTCTGTCGGGGCATGCGCAGCGAGGTGCGTAATGGAGTGTGTCTCTGCTCATCCAGGTATGCCAGGTCCTCCAGGTGGGCTGAACTGGTGGCTGTTGTTGTGTGTTTGAGTGTGTGACAGAGAGAGGGAGACACAGGAGGATATTTTAGAGAAGGAGAGACAAAAAAAGATACTACTGTCACCGTCATGTACATCGAGAGGCATTTTAACTAAACAAACCCTTAATACACACACACACACACAAGAAGGTGGCATTGGTTCATGCCAGAGTCCTGAGGCAGTTGTTTGGCTCCCGCTCTCATACTTGCTAACTCCTACAGGAAAGAGCGAGTCAGCCCTACATGGCTCTGTCCTAAAACTCCCTCCTCTCAGTGTCTGTCACGCGGCACGGAGGCAGATGCCATCCGGCCCCTCTCAGGATTAATTAGCTCAGCAGACAAATGTCTTATTCATGGAGTGAGCGCCGTCTGACGCTGGCTGCTGATTGTTCACACCATGCTGTGTCTTCAGGGCCGACGCTCGCAACCAGTGAATGTTAAATGAGATCAGACGCAGCCAGCGTGAGTAAGCAATGGACCTGACTCTCCATCACACCTGAACCCCAGTTAGGAGGTGAGGGGAGGGAGGAAACTCTGAACAGTAAAATCCAGGAGAGATTAAGGGACTAAGATTGAGGGTTCCTTGATAGGTAAGGAAGAAGAGGACAGGAAGAGGAGACACCTTCATCGACAGAGTCATTTTAAAGGGGAACACCACCTTAATTAAGAATTCCAACATGTTATTTCCATGGCCTTAGAAGGTCCAGTCAATATTTGCAAACATAAGCGACTCTCTCTTAAAGCCAGAAACCAGACAGGTAAGTCTTCAACTTGTCATCTAGAATATCTTTCACTGTCTATGGAGCAGCTCCAAACTTTATACTTAATGACATCATAAATTTGAGTTTTAGCACTCTAGTTTTGGGATTTGGAGGTTGTTCATGTTTACTTTAACACGTTTGAATTTTGAGTGCTCTGACAGGACAAGTGGTTTGAAAAAACTAAAATGCACAGATGATGGCAAAGTAGAGCAGTAGAGCAAAGTGACAGATTATTAGAGACATAAAATGAATCACAAACTAGTAGTTTGGGACTCAAAACAAATCTGAGTAACTATTTTCTGGGAACCTTTTAGGCCTGTGTTTTTCTTTATTTTTATTTCAAGTAATTTCAGTTTATTTCAACTTGGGTCTGATTATCATGAGCCCTTCATTTTCACACAGAGATCCAGTGATGGGGCCGCTACGGAGTCCCTTTATATTTATTTATATTCCCTTTGTATTTTCACACAGAACCAAACAACAGCAGCATAATGCCGCCCCAGTGTGCAAGTAGGTATGGCTGCGTCACCTGGCCTTTAGCTACATGAATCGCCAACCATACCTACACGAGTCTACAATCAACTCCCTTCACCGCTTGGCCGAGAAGCAGAAGCCCTTAAGAAAATGCTAAGTTAGCATTTAGCTAGCTAGTTATTAAAAGAGAGGTGGTCATGGGTAGCGTATGGGTTACATCTTCTTACTTATAAGGCAAATCTAGTCTTATAGTCTAGTCTAGTTTAATGAATTATAAAGGGTATTATTGATGTGTTGCGCCTTGTCTTTGTTCATGCCATAGCAGGGTTCAGATAAGCATGGATTTGTCTTGTACTACTGGTAGGCGTGTAAGCTACAAGCAGAATGTGCCTGCAGCTATATATGTCTCCAGTGTGTACGTTTACATAGCATGCCGGTGTTCTGGAAGCAAAGGAGGCATGGCAGGCGTGATATGTAATACAACAGCGTCAGCCTCTAGTTTGACATATAACATACGTGTCGGAAGCATTTTCTAAACAATAACAATGGCATAACATGGCAATAACCATCATTTACTGTCCCTGTTAAATGGCGGCTGATCTCGTCCTCTGCTCAGAGGGTGAGGAGAACATTGTCTACCCAATTTGTGGACACTTATGGCTGCTGTTCTTCTGCTATGAGTTAGCTGCTAACTGCTGCTAGCTGCTTTTTCAATCCCCCAGTGGTGGGGCATGTGTACAATACATTGTCACACTGGCTACGGTTACATGATGGCTTCTCATTCGGAATGAAATGAATCTGAATGAAATCATTCGGAATTAAAGTGTTTCCAGGTAGTTTACATGGGAAATATTAATTCCGAATGAGGGTTTACATGGGAGATCAGTTCAATTGCCTTTATTCAGGTCTGCGCAAGGTTTGGGGCAGGGAAGGTTTCTGATTGGATAGGGGGCGGGGCGGATGTTACGTGTTTATGTTTACCGGAAGAAAACACTGTAGTCCTCACTCCGGATAACAAGATGCTTGACGACGCCGTTCTTAGTGCCTTTTTCGGGCGTGTTTTGCTTATATTCTTGAAGCAGCAGTACGACAACAACCTTGTTCTGCTAATGCTTCATCTGTTGAGGAGGAGAAGGGAGGCAGAAGACCGTGCTGTGGCGAATGGAAACCGGTGAGTGCAACGAGTCCGACTGCTCTAGCTCAGCCCGTTGCTATGCAGCCCGTTGCTATGCGCCCTATATACGTCATCGCACCAGAAGGGCAAGGAAACGAGCATGCGCAGAAAGACCGGAATTAACTTAAAGAGGAATGAGTGTATACATGCACACAAAATTCTTTCATTCGGAATGACAAACGGAATAAACCACCCCCTTTAATCGGATTTAATTTTCAATCGGAATGACCATTTTTCAATCGGAATGACCATTTACATGACCACTTTTAATCGGAATGGCCTTTCATTCTGATTAAAAGTGGAATTAAACTGTGCATGTAAACGTACTGAATGTCACATTCGTCCACAGATGACAATTTGGTGCCGTTACTACCTTTGTTGCTGGCTTGAAGGCAAGAAAACTCTGCCCCCCATTCCACGATCACACTGTTTATAAAGAACAGCGAGGCAGAATAACGGCATGACATTCCTGATTTGAAAAGGTTGTGCAAAAGGGGCTGTTGTATTTGTATCAATTAAGAAAAGACTGCACTCACTTAGTTAATTTCTTGGGAGACTGGGGAAGTCTGAGCAGGGAGGAATACAAGTGGACAGGATGAAGCCAACAATTTATCCCGATTATCTGAACTACTTTATTTGGAGGTAAATCTGAAAATGAGTGCACCTGAAATGTTAGCAATAATCGATCATAGCACAGGAAACCAGGAAGTCAGTCTGCAGACTGTGATGGGTGTTTACAACGGACAGTTTGGGTAATAAATTCACCATTTGCCATAGTTTTCTCCCCAAAATAAATCAGATTTGTTATATACATTATATACATGTCTGATTGTCTGGCTATTTGTGTTTCTTGCCCCATCTGACTACTTTTAACAATTAAGTTGGTGAGTACAATGTTATCATGATGGCACAAGCTACAAAAATAATCATATTAAGATGGATCAGAGCTGGGATCCTTTTTTCTTTGACACTATACCTGAAATACTCTGAGGTCCTGAGATCCCAAGTCATATTCAAGGAGTTAGGAAAAGGTGTGACTGCTTCTTCTCAGTCATGTCTTCTGTCTGTCTCTCTTCAGTCACTCCAAAACGTGAGGCACGATAATCCCTCCATGTGGCACCACCACCACCAACAACACTGATCCTGTCGTTGGTTTAAAAAGTGGTTTCTGTGCCGCTGGAGTTAATCACAGTGACGTACTGAGCATGTGCATGGCTCTATGTGTGTGTGTGTGGGACTGATTGAGTCACCCAGGCCAAGGACCCAAAAACAAGCCACATGGGTTTCCCAAAATGGAGGGAAAATGGCAGCTGAGAATGCTGGAGGCTTGGCCCTGATGGGAATGTGGGTGCTGGTCATCCAACTGGGCTAAAAGCGGAGACAGTGGAGGCATTAATCTGCGGCTAAACCAAGGAAGAATGACTCAGGGCTACAAGGCTGGAAAGGCTCCCTTTATTCTCTGCATTTCAACTGTGTTTGAATGTGAGGAATCAAATCTGTGTGCTCATCACCTCTATCTGCAATGCAGCAGGCTGCTGGGGATCACATTCATAGTTTCTGAGCCAATGCGCTAAGACTGCACACACGGTGAAAAGGAATAAAGAGGAAAGAAAAATAGTATGAAACAAGGAGAGTAAGAAAAGGAAAGTGAGGAGAAAGTCTAACTGTGCAGCAGAGAGCTCAGCTGCTTTGGGCAATGACAGCCACATCAGACACTTCCTGATTCAAAGAGTGACTGATAGCATGAACGCATGCGTGCAAACACACACGCACACGCACTCAAAGACCAGCTGGGCTGCCGTCCAGAGCCAGTCACAGTATCAGCCGGGAAGCCGACGAGTCATCTCAGATATGAGGTGGCTGCTGGTGCTCTAAACGCCTCACCATTCTCCTCTCATCTCCCCGAGAGATGACTCCAGATTATAAATAATAGAGGTCCTGGCACTTAAACAATAATATTTCCTGGGTATTACGCCGAGTATGTAAGCAGAGGTGGGATAATCAGGAGAAAAAATGGTGGAAAAGGAAATCAATGACACTTGTCCGCCCCCCAAATTGAAAAATGTTATCTCGGGTGAGCTGTTATCTTAATTTAGCGAATTTAGAGACTATAGAGTGAGTTCACAGAATCTCACAGTGTCTTTTATGCCTCTTTAGGCTTTATATGAGTAGGAATCCCACAATCCCCAGGCAATTATATAAGCTAGTGCATATAGATCCTTCAACATGGCATTTCCAAAGGGTCAGTTCACCTAAATTATATTAAAAAAACATGTTCCCTTCTGTGGAATCGAGGCAAGAAAAGTTCGGTTTTATTTGCCAAAGTTTTGAGAGGTAAATGTTTGAGATTCGTGCCTCCACACTAGGCTTGCGTGATATGGTGGTATATTCCATGCCATGGTAGCAGAAAGGTGTCCGATGATAGAGTTTGGCAATACGCTATCTACCGCGGGAGCAATTCAGGACGTAAATTAGCATTTTCTACAATAACAAAGACATGATCCGCTCTACTCTGCCTCTGATTTGCTTACCCTCACAGTCTAACCCTAACTCTAACCAATCTCACTCCTCTTACCTAAACCTAACCAGCTCAACCAGTGAAGGCAACAAGTACTAGCCAGTCAAAGAGAGAGCAGGATGGGTCATGTCAGGTAACGCAAATTCGTATTGGGGGCAGCTATGTTTCAGATCAAGGCTGGATTCTGCTGTGACCTTGTGGTTCTTGTATCATCTTATGAATCCAGCTGCCTCACAAGGTAACGTGATCTGGGCGGTGCAGTTATAAATACAGAAACACTTGAAATTGTTGTTCTCAGGAACTTTAAAGCTTCCGATTAAAATTGAAAGAAATTTATATTTTGCTGAACAATTATTTTATCATTTTATATACTGTTACCCTGACACAAAATTACATATGCCATAATTTGGATTTTGAATTTTGGATTTTGGCTGTATCGCCTACCCCTACTCCACACTAATGCTATATAGCTGACCTGGAACCTGACACTACAACCCCAAACTGCCAGGGGACTCACATTCATCCCCTACTCCCGACACAGAAATACAAAAGTCAAAAGGTGGTGGATTGTGCATGTCAGGATTTAAATGCATTTTGAATTTGTGGAAGGGGGCATGTTCAGGCTTTTTACCCAGGCAGGGAGGATCTAACAAAACATCTAGTTGCATTATGAGAAAAGTAGAAAGTAGTGTTTTGGAGCTTAACCCACATTAAGGACTATAAGTCAGAATGTTTTTGCTGCATCAGTTCTGTCGTGTTAAATCTGTCGCTTGTTGGTCACACAATTTTATGTAGGTACGATACTAAATCACAGTAGTGCCTCTTTATTTAATTTCCATTTTTAGGGATAGTATTGAGGAATTAGTGATGAAAAGAGGTGGGATAAGTACTCAAACCTTTCACTTAAATAAAAGTAGTAATATTGCCTGTTCGAGTCCCCGTCCGGACCAAAATATGGAGCGTGGACTGGTGGCTGGAGAGGTGCCAGTTCACCTCTTGGGCACTGCCGAGGTGCCCTTGAGCAAGGCACCGAACCCCCCAACCGCTCGGGGCGCCTCACCACCCTGCAGCCCCCTCACTCTGACATCTCTCCACTTTGTGCATGTATAGGTCCTGTTTGTGCATGTGTGTGTCTTTCGGACCTGTGTGTAATTGACAAGCAAGAGTGAAAACATTGAATTTCTCCTCAGGGGGATTAATAAAGTAAATAAACTTAACTTAAACTTAAATTATTCATTAATATGTTCATCTTTTAATGCTGCAGCTGGTAAAGGTAGAGCTCATTTTAACTCCTTAATGTACTGCTCGTATCTTAACTCTTATCTTAATCTATAATATACATCATCATTTCTTTGTTGATTAATGTCCATTAATTAATGTTGTTTCTGTAAAATGTAACCAACAACTATATCTGTCAAAAAAAACATGTCGTGGAATAAAAAGAACATTATTAACCTCTGAGATGCAGTGGAGAGGAAGTATAAAGTAGCATAAAACTGAAATACTGTAAAACCTCAGTTAATAGCCCGGGCTATTATTTGCTGAAATCACTGAACTCACAGGCCTATATCTCGGACAGGCCTTTAATTCCTTTCACACAAAACAGCTGCTCAGCAAAGATCAGGGAAAACATTCAAATTGTTAAAATAAACCAGTATCATTTTACTTGTTTAAAAACTAGAAAAAACCAGAAGCTGGACATCTAGCCATGGCCCGTGATTGGAAGATGCTAGTGGATACTGGCCAGCAACTAATCTTTCCACCTGAGATTGCATCCACCACCCTTAGACCAGACTTGGTACTCTGGTCCCCTTCACTGAAGTCTGTTTACATCACAGAGCTCACAGTCCCGTGGGAGAATTCAGTTGAAGAGGCCTATGAGCGCAAGAAACTGCGCTACACAGAACTGGCAACAGACGCATAACAACGAGGATGGAATGCGAAGGTCTATCCGGTCGAAGCGGGATGCAGAGGTTTTGTGGCTTCTTCCACCATCAGGCTGCTGAAAGACCTTGGTATCCATGGACAGGCTCTGCGGCAGACAGTTAGATCAGTCTCTGAAGCAGCCGAAAGAAGCAGCCAGTGGATATGGATCAAGCAGAAGGACCCTTGCTGGGCTCAAAGAACACCAGCATGACCCGCTCACAACCCCAGTGCATCGGAGCAAGGATTACTGCACTTGGCATACCGACACAACACCACTTTACCCCGTTCAACCAATACTCACAACTTGGATTAATTTTTATGAAAAATCTTTTTGATTCCTTTGATGTGAGGACCCTCGCAGACTGAAGGAACATGAATAATTCACAGGGTAATCAAGGAATGGACACATAATTTGAGGAGGCCAACAACCTGGTTATATTCATCTGAAGAACTTAAAAAATAAACTGCTTAGCAACCAGACCAGGCGTCTAATGTAGACAGCAGTTTATCTGTCAAAATGTGTAGCTACACCAGGCTAGTAAAAGGGACTGGGTGTTTAATTGAAGTTTTACGGTAATGAAGTGTACAAGTATCTCAAAACTGTGCTTACGTACAGTACTTGATAATTTTAGTTACATTCCACCACTAGTAATGAATTAGTCCTTACTTACATACAATTCCTCACTGAATGAAAACTCAAAAACAAATTAAACTCCTGATGGGTCGTAAAGACTCATTTTTTAGATTCTGATCATCTCTGCTCCTCTCAAGCGAGCAGCATTAGCGCCAGAGAAAAAGAAATACTCTGTCTCGGTTACTCCATCCTCCATATCCATCTTAAGCTCTACCAACGCACTGCCTTCATTAGGTAATAGAGTATCCCCCCCTCCCTCCTCGTTTTTCCTCCCCAGTCGCCTTCTGCTCTCGCTCCATCTCTCTCCCTCCACACATCAAAGCGAGTCTCTCTCTGTCACTCTGGGGGATAGAAACGGTTAATGCCTGGGGCTTTGATGTTCCACTGCTGTGTGAGCCCAGCCAATCCTCAGCCTGTGCTCGCCTCCCATCCCTAACATCATCTAATAATTCTTTGTGGAGGAGAGAGTGAGAGGGAGAGAGAGATTATGAAACTCTACTTTCACTCCTCTTCCACATGTATCCATCTCCCTCCGCTCGCTACAGAATTCCTGACAAATACAAATGCCTTCAGAAACATCATGTTTTTTTTTTTTTGTTCCTCGTAGCCTCTCTTTTATTTTTTTATTTTTTGCATCATCTGCAGCTTATAGAACGTCTTTAAAGCCGTCTCCAGCAGACTCCTTTGAAGGTGTGGGTATTGAGGGGCGGAGATGAGATTGAAGGTGAATCTCTAAACCCTGGCGGAGTCGCTGCGCTGCCAGACAGCAGTGTCAAACAACAGAACATGACCAGCATAAAGAGAGGGTCAGAGCTGCAGCGACGGGCCTTGTCAGCCACATTACGGTGTTTAGTGAAATATATGTGCGTGTCTACAGTACACACACGCGCTTTTTTTCGCCAGTGGGAGTGGGTGAAGTGCATAATAGAGCTCATCGTCTGTAACAGCCTCTCTCATGATGAGAACAATAATACAATCAGGCCCATTAGGACTGCCTCAGCGTTATGAAACTGACATTTTTCCTGATATATTTTCTGTTACTTCTGGGAGCCTGTTTGAGGCCCACAATAAGAAACACACATCAATGAGACCTCTGTCAGCAACACAAATGCCTGTTTTTTATGTGATATTCTTCCAGCCGCAGTATGTTCTCCCGCTGAAGCTATTTTTCCCAGACTGTATTATTCTGCTCTGTGGTTTCGATCCACACCAGAGGGTTGTGAGAGTTTAACAAAATACCACTGCGGATTTGCAGCTACCAGAAATTTCAATGCTACCAATTGAAATTTGAGAGCGAGAGCTGTTTCCTCACGACATAATGAAACAATAGTGTAAAAAATGACGACAAAATGAGTCAAAGCAAACCACAACTGAGCTCCTAATAAGACCAGGCTCAGATTTTTAGGAAGTTTAGGCTGATTTATACCAGATTTGCGGTAGAAATGTGGTCGGGGGCTTTGGGATCTGTGCTCATTTTGGTTCACAGAATACCTGGCAATATGTCTGCAGATACAATCTCCCCCTCCTGAGCTGCTGGCTGACATCCCAATAATGAATAAAAACATGATATTTATGGGTAAAATCGGAGTGAGTTACATCACTGCTAATTGTCGATAAGAGACGAGGCGAGGTAGAGAAAAGAGTGCTCTGTGTTTGTGTTTTACAGCTGAGTTTGAGGTAAGTGTAGCTGAAATATGGCAACAAAAACAGGGTCTAAAGATTTAATTTCACACAGATTACCCTGCAAAAGCCACTATGAGGTTGGACTTGCTCCTCCAAAATATTAAAGGGATAGTGTAGCTTTAGTGGGGTGGAGTTTCGTTCCACAGTGGATGTTGGACAACAGATGCTGACATGGAAGCTCAGCCATGTACTGCTGTGGACGGGGGGCAGCAGCAGAACGTATTTAGCCATCGAAAAATATCAATATCAGTTTAAGAGTACACTTTATTTAGGATATTTTCTCTACTTCATATAGCTGTCAGACAGCAATTTCCAACAGGCAACTGAGGTCATCATATCTATGCCTTCATCAAAGCCAGACTCCATTGACAAAAACAGTAATTTTACCTTGCTGAACACAGGAGCTGCTGCTCTACCTCTGCCTCCATCAGTTAGTTTGTGTTATTGTGTGACTTTAGTGTTTAGAGGAGTCAGTCTGGATTCACCAAAGTTACATGATAACACAAACAATCCACAAGGGCACTCAGCAGAGGCCAAGTGTTGGCAGTGTTCACATGACGTTTACAGCTTTAAAGAGTGGCAGGACGGCATTGTTGCCAACGCCATGCAGCAACCACCAGGGCTGAAAATTGAAGCCATCACTGAAGTGCTAAAAACTGCAGATCCTCTAATGCCCCCTAAAACTGGCTCCAAAAATAAGTCAGTCCCCACAGACGCCCACTATGTTAAAATGCACAACTTTACAGCAGATATAAACATGTTTACAGCCTGGTACAAAAATGGTTTTGGTCTCTATAGCTAGTTTCAACATTCATGACAACTGTACAGAGGGTGAATTTTTATATACCTCACCTATTTACATCTCATTAAGGCTTAGAGTTACTCATAATTAAGGACAGGCTGCTTTGACTGGTTCTCATTCACATCCACCCCTTGTTCCTACACAGCTCCACCCTCTCATCCAAATATGGTCACTTCTGGCTTTGCTTCCCAAAAACTTAACAGCGGATTCTGCTTGATGTTAGGCATTGGGAGGTATGATGCAAGAGTGACAAAGACTTCGACATGAGAAAACAGACTTGTATTTGTGCAACCAGAATTTATGCTGTGAAGAGTGATGCCTAAATAAGAGACACTTTTCCACTTGGATCCTACTGCAAGGACGTCAGAGTTTTATAGAAGAGAGGTGGAGCTGTAGGCCTCTTATAACATCTAAAAACAGTCTGCTAACACGTTGGGAGATGTGGGAGCATCTTGTATCATTAAAGGGAAACTTTGGCCAGGATGGCAAAATACCGAACGCCAAATGCCGAACACTATGTCCATTATTCTATACAGTCCATGCATGACGCCTACATTCCTGTTCCCACCCTGGTCGCCTCTGTGTGAGTGAGCTAACCCCGACTGACACTGTAGCTCTGTCAGCACTGTTGGTAGCACTGCACTACTAGCCGCTGCCATTTTGGCTCAGCTACCTCCATGTTTGCTTGTGATGTCCAATGTGAGAGCCATGTGCATCTCTGCAAGTTTAATGAACGTAAAAAATAATGTGTATCTGCCCCTGAAGATTCAGATCCGCTCCAAAATGTAGTAGGTTCTTTCTTGGCCTGTGCCAGAGAAGAATCCATTGCCCCATCAAGCTTCATGAAAATCGGGCCAGTAGTTTTTCCCGTAATCCTGCTGGCTAACAGACAAACGCACAGATGGCACCACAAACATTTCCGCCTTGGTGGAGGTTAGTAACTGATCGAGGCGGCGGTAGACCAACAATTCCCTTGTTCTGACTGTTGTTTTGTGAATTGAATCTAGTGCCTTTGAAGAAAGCATCGATAGGTCTCTATTTCAGTTCAGTTTTCTGTCAAAAAAGGCTGTCTAAGGTGGCTAAAACATTTTTTGCTGCTGCACCTGTCCAAAACTGTACATTGCTTAGCTTCCGTAGCAGTACTCTTGTCTGCTTCTCCAAACTGGGGATGTGCCAGCCGCCATCTACTGTATGCAAGTACCTCATTCAGCCCCACTTCAAAAATCAGAACTATCCCTTTAATATTCCTATACACCTGTTTCATTGTTACATTCATGGTCTACAGGATTCACATTTAAAGGGAAGGATCACAGATCATCTTGAGAGGAAACAAGCGAGGAAAGAAGGCATGAGAGGAGAGAAGAGGGAGCACTAAAGGAGTCAGAAATAGGGACTCAGAACCAGCAGTTCAATCCAATTTTGCCAGAAAAGTTACTCTACCTTGGCAGAATCGGTAAACTGCATGCCCATGCACTTGTAAATAATCTTATTTCTGGCTCCTCGGACGAACTGTTGCCTCGTTTTTTACATTCATACAGGAGAGGGAGGGAAAGAGGAAGGGGACTCACCAGCCACAGAGTTAGGGCGGGGCATGAGGTACAGAGGGATGGAGTGGGCAGAGTGGGAGGACATGCTCTCCAGGTTGCGCTCAGGGATTTTGTTGAGGCTGTAGGTGGAGGCGGTCATGTTTTCATCCACCCTGTACAGGAACGAGTCCATGCCTGATTTCTGGGACTGCCACAGCTTCAGGTTTCCCCGGGAGCCCTCGCCGTATTTTCCGCCTCGCTCCATGTTCTCCGAGTAGCTGGTCAGTGTGGCTGCAACACAACAAAACATCGTCTTCAGCTACAACTAGTTCAATGTGAGAAATGTGTCATACTTTAAGGCCATTTGCACACTGTCCTCCTTCCACTTCACCCGGCCCATCTGCTTTCACACTTATTTACCGTTGTTCTGAATCGATCTGTGTTTATGTAATGCTTTACTCATCACACTGCAGGTGCTCACCATTGTTGCAAGGGAACAATGCTCGCACCTGTTTTGACATCAGCGCTTCACATCAGTGAGCCTTTTATCTCTCCTGTTTTCTTGCTTACAATGCAAGAATGCCACAGTTGATGTCAACATGACACCTGAATTGTCTTCCAGTGGGAGGTCAGACTGGTTCTGACTGTGCATGACAAGCTCCACAGTGTGACTGGAAACTGACCGCACAGCTCAGGTGGAGTCGAGTACAGTTTGTAATAAGTATTCAGATTAACGTGCTCTGAGGTGGTTTGGAGATTAGAGTCATTTTGGGTTATGGGAGCCGAGCTATAACCCGAGGCATGTTCCCACTGACTGTCACATGTTTTAACTGTCAGTTATTCCAGACTATGGACATGTCTGAGCATGACTAACTTCAGGACCTTTTTCTTTTTATATCATTTGTTTTACAAGCTTTTATTTAGTGTCTAGCTGTTTAGCTTATTGCTTTGCCTGCCTGCTTTTTACCACTTCAAGTTTACCTTTATTGCCTCAAACTGTTAAAATTTTTTCAAGGTCATCCTGAAGGAATACTTCACCCCCTCAAATGATCAATTACCTTAAATTCATGAAGACAACTTTGTTTTTCTCCCATTCCCCCTACAGTTAGTGGTGTAGTGGAGGGTATACCCAGCTCTTTTTCTGGCTGTTTACAATACACCCACCTATCAGCCAAAAAGCCATTGGAATATATAGGAGAGTATACTAGAGTTCTCAACAGACCGAAAAAATTACAACCTGAATCGAACCAACCCATGTGAGATGAAGCCCAAACCCAGCCCGTCCAAGATCATCATATAAAATACTGAACCCAAGCCCAACCCCTCCAAAAAGCACCAGTTGGCTTTTAATGCGTAGGACACACCAGCTGTGTGCTGGCGCAAGCTGCATGTGTCTCAGACGGAAAATGTTCCAGTTCGGTGGCTCAATGTATTTCCCCGACAGACAGGCTCCCTGCTCCAGCCGGGACGAAAGACAGAGAGCCCAGCACAGAGCCTTGCTGCCTCCTCTCCTTCTCTCCCTGCTTGCACATTTATAAATATTGTTTATTTATTTAATTGGTTTGAAGAAAGGTAGTCGCACATCCACTGTCTCAGATGCAGGTGTGTTTGAAAATATCACTTGAATCTTTGAACAGAAAATCCCGCACACTGCTCTCGCTCAGCTTCACAATTTATGAGTGAACACTAATGTTTCGGTCCTCCTGGACCCTCGCAGAGTGTTCGGCTTATTTATTAATTTTTTTAAAAAAGTCTGACCTGGGACACGTCAGGCTTGGGTTGAGATTGAGAACTATACATTAGAGTATATCTACTTCCTCAGTAACCATTAACCTAAGTCTAAGCCTCATCAAGTAACACTACATCGCTGTCCACCATGAAGGAAAACTCCAAAAACCAGTATTGTTTTTTTTTTTTTTAGGGTCATCCTACATGACACAGGACTTCACCCCACAATGTACCAATAAGCGATAAGGGTAAATTAAACACCTTCTCAGAGAGACTTATTAACCTTTCACCATTGTTTCAGGGTCTTCCTGACTGTGTTACATCCTGTCTAATAACATGCCAAAACAAAATGTCTTGTTAGCCCGGCTGACATTGGCTGACTGCCAGTTTTGGGACAAAATGCTCCAATGCATAACAATCAACTGGATGACATACTTTTTGTAATATTTAAATATATTGTTGGCACCACTCTAATATGCCCGTGGCGGAGATTTTAGGTTTTATTTGTTTTTCCTTTTAACACTTTTTGTAGCTTTTTTTTTCATTTCACCATGAGGGCCGGACGTTTTTGTGACTGTGTCTAGTAATTCTTTAACTTTGTAATACCTTCAATACATTTTCATATCACTTGATAAACAGATTGAATAAATACGTTTTTTTAATTAACACTTTCTTTATTTTTACTTCATAAAGGGCTTTGGACATCAAAATTGAACGTCACGTCATTGGCCCATAATCCAAGTCTCATTTATCCAGTTCTATGCTCAATACTTCCCAAACACATGCATTTTCACTAAAACTTAACTATTTAAAACACTTCTGCATTAGCACTACTAAGTCAAGAGTGGTGTGAGAGTTGGTAAACGCATGTTTTTAAATGTGGACCCATGTTTTTAAATGTGGACCCCTTTATTCCATTTCATTATGAATTTTCTTAGTTTTTGGATTCTTCATTCAACATGGAGGTATGCAAGAAAAACCAAGTTTTCTTCACAAATTCAGTGTAACACGGGATGAGTAATTGATATATAGTACAAATAATCATTATGGTGGGTCCTTCCTTAATACAATATAGACATGCCTATATGAACACTACAAGGATTTCTGGACACTGTAATTTAGATAAGCCTTAATAATTCTTTGCGATTTGAGTAGACAGACTCCACAGCCCTATATTCTAAAGTTAAATCAATTTGTAAGACAAATCAAGTGGGTATCTACCAAAGTTACAGGTTTTTTTTTTTGTTTTTTTTTTTTAAGTCGAAATTCAATTCACATTTTGTCACGATCCTCTGCTACGGCTCAGCGAGGAAACACTGTCCATACACAAAGAAGGATTATCATACTAAGAAGACTTTGGAAGATACCCACTTGATTTGTGTAACTGCTGAGGCTTCATATTAACTTTTGCTGAACTTCATGAATGGTTTTTTGCACAGAGTGAGAACTTTAGATTTTGTTCACCATCACTTACACTGGAAAAGCAGACAGTATGGACAAGAGGATTGACAACAGCAACCAAAAAATGTTTAAATGTACATATCCCAGGAATTCTTACACATGCATTTATTTGAGGCAGCCTGCCATGATTAAAACATCTGCCGCCACGTTTTGATGTTCTAATTTTGGAGCTGGACTGTTTATTAGGAGTGCTGTTGGAATACATATTCCATTCAGTTATACACTGCAACACACACACACACACACACACACACACAGGCGGAGCAGCAGAACACTGGGCACAGTAAAAGTGAAACTTAACCGCTCTTTGCGTTGATCAGTTCTGATCAGCGCTACATCACATTTTGTTGCTCTGATTGGTTGAACGTCTATCCATTTGTATCCAGAGGGATTTTGATCTTTGGCCGGTGATAATGCACTTTGAAAATAAACTAAGAAATTCCAGACCAATTTGCAAATGGCGATGCCAGGCTAGATATGTTAGTTCTATTTTGAGATAGACTTAAAAAAAAAATGTGATCCTTTCCTAGTATGAGTACAGAGCTCTGAATATGTAAAATTAGATGATTATGAATGGAATTTAAATGTTGCACAACCAAAGCTAACAAAGACAGTCACAGTATATAAATTAAACTAGATAAATATAAAGAGCAGCTAAAACATTCCATGCAGGTAATGGATTTGTCCAAAAAAAGCTAATGGTAATCTATATTGCTTTAATTGCCAACAAATCCCTTGTAAAGAAATAAATAAACTGTGACTTTTTACACAAAGAAGTGTTGTCTGTGTAGTCATAGACCTCCATTATTGTCCAAAAACATATCCGTGATCCACATTTTTAAACTGTGTGACATGTTCCTTATTTTAAGTCTGACATAAACCGCCCTGCTGCTAAATACACACAAGGGCACCAATTATGCTATTTACTCCTGTTTGAGTAATGTCTGCTAAAAATTACACTGCCCAAAAATTACATGGCTTTTTTCATAATAAAACAATATATTTTTGTCGTGATTTAGATGCCACAGACAGAACAGTGAAGTCAGAGAGCAGACAATAAGAACAATATTGAATAATTATCCCTTGAAGACACTGTATTTTACATTTATATGCATTTTTAAGACTGTTCTTTGTCTATCTGTGTGCAGATCTCACCGATAATCCCGCTGTCCCTGCTCTCCAGTGTCGAGGTGGGACTGGTGACAGAGCCGTAGGCGCAGTCCTTGTTGCCGGCCTGGCCAGGCATGGCAGGAGGGAGGGTGGAGCAGGGGCTGCCTGCAGGGGGTGAGGCAGTACTGCTGGTCAGGGTGGAGCACGGGCTGATCCTCTGGTTCTGGCCCTGGCACAGACACACAGACACATACACAATCTTTTAAAAGCTTTGTTTGGCTCCAACAACTCAATTAGTACACACTGGTATAAAAGGCAAAGTACAATGTTTGAACTTTTAATATCTGAGTCATATTCAGAGGAAAATGTCACTTCAATATTGCCGTTTTCAAAAGCTCAGCCCCCCTGCTGCCTTCATGTAGTCAGTCCTTCAAAGGATTTTCTCTCCCACACGCATGCAAACACACATATCTTAATACATAATAATTTCTAGCATTTTCCTAAAATATAGGTTTGAAAGAGCTCCACAAATTAGATAATGCCACACTGCTTAAAAATACACACTCACAATATCTTTACATACACAAACACGCCAAACAAATATTCGTTCCAGAAAGTTAACAAATAGCTCGTGTAACACCTCCAATCACTTTATAAATGTACCTCACAGCACAACTTACTGCAGTTTAGGAGCATGGCAAGAAGAAAACAAACTTTGGAGAGGTAGTATACACATCAGGGACATAACCATTAACATCTAAATGCAGGAAAACAGCAATTTCCCCTTTTTAGAAACAAAGGGAGTGGCATTTCCAAAATCAGATTCTGCACAGTCCCATGGCATACGTAGGCTGTATACTGCAGCTTTTTGTAAACATGTTGTTGTGTAACAGAAGTTTGAACACTCATATAAATTTAAATTATAATCTGGATAAAGCTCAATACAACACATGATTTGTTGAAAATTATTTTGTCAAGACAGGGTTCAAATGAAGACTTTTAGACTTTGTTGACACCAGCAGGAATTAAATTTAAGACCTGTTTTACAATGGCAAGTCAGCATATATAAATATAAATTTCTTAAGGTGAGGGACAATTTTGCCAAAATGTTTATTGTAACATAAAACATTTTTTGTCTTGTGCTGAGGACGAGAGTAGAACAGAACTGGGAAATAACTGATCAATGTTCACCTTCTGTCTGAGAAGACCCCCCTCCTGAAAAAGCCCAGTCTGCTCTGATACATCAGCGTTGACGGGTCGTCTGTATCCCTGCGTCTCTGCAATTTTATTTTAGCCAGGCAATGGCTGTAATGGAGAATAGCAGCACTTTTTACTGTCCTAAATTACCAGTGAAAGCTTTTAAACACAACTAGACATGCTCCAGCAGGAATATGATCCAAAATCAGGGAGAAAATGACACTATCAGCAACCAAGATCATGTTTTCCTAATGTTAGCATGTAGCTACATGTGCGTTGGTAGTGCACATTCAGCTGAGGATTGACTTTAATGGAAAATAGTGGCACTTTTTCCCGTCCAAAATGACTAGTTAAAGTTTTTAAACACAACTAGACATATTCAAGCAGGAATATGATTGGAAAACAGGGAGAAAATTACAACATCAGCAACCAAGATCACATTTTTCTGACATTAGCATGTAGCTACATGTATGCTAGCACTGTGCTTGCTGCCGAGAAGTGACTATAACGGGAAATTGCGGCACTTGTTACTGTGAAAAAATTCTAGTAAAAGCTTCTAAACATGACAGGACATGTTTCAGCAGGAATATGATCCAACATCAGGGAGAAAATTACAACATCAGCAACCAAGATCACATTTTTCTGACATTAGCATGTAGCTACACGTTAGCAGTGTGCTTGCAGTTGAGGAATGACTGTAACAGAAAATAGCGGCACTTGTTACTGTGAAAAATCACTAGTAAAAGCTTCTAAACACAACTGGACGTGTTCCAGCAGAAATATGATCAGAAACTGAGGAAGAATTAGCAATTTCATTTACTAAAAGATCACAATCCCCTGACATTAGCATGTAGCTAATGTCAGGAATGACTTTAATTAGGAAAAGCAGCAATTTTTACCGTAAAAAATATCACAAATAAAAGCGTCTACACACAATCAAACATCTTTCAGCAGGAATGTATAAGATATGGAATGGAAGCCACCAAGTTAACAAGTTTCACTGATGTTAGCATGTAGCTACATATACGTTAACGGTGTATTTGCAGCTGAGGAATGACTGTAATTAAGAATAGCAGCACTTTTTACCTTAAAAAAAAATCACCAGTGAAAGTGTCTAAATACAACCAGCATATCCCAGAAGGGTTGTATGGAAAGGAAGAGAAATGTACAACATTGGCCACCAAGTTAACACGTATCACTGACATTAGCATGTAGCTACATGTAGCAAGTGAAGGCTAAGTCAGGTCAGCTCACAGGGACTAGTCAGATATGCTGAACTCATTTTTGGAAACTTTGGCCACGTTCAACATGTAAAATATGTAAAAGCATAACAGGTCCCTTTTAATACTTTTGAAATATTGATTTAAGACATTTTAATACCTATAAAGACCTTAAATTTAGATTAATGAATTGAATGCCTTTAAAGTCTCTTTAAATGATCCATGAGAACCCTGCAAGAGGAGAATATATCTTACCCTCACAGACACACTTATTTCATGCATATTTTTATCCTCATTGCCATGACAACAATTAAGTTGGAAAAAAAACCAACAACAACAAAAAAAAAAAACCACTGACACTGAAATTCCACACACACACACTGAATACATATTTTCTTTCCAGTCCTAGCATTGTTTTGGCACCCTGCAGTGACCCTCTTCTGCGTCGGCTCAGGTTAGGAGACAAGCGACCACAGGGGACAAAAAACACTCTGCTGCATCTAATCTGCTGCTGCGAACACCCACAGATGCACTCTCACACATATAAATACACATACCTAAAAGACACACGCATGCAGCATCCACGGATTTGCAGAGGCGCAAGAAAAGCAGGGATGCCAAGTGATTAAGTGTGTGTATCAGACAATGAAAAAAAAAACACATGGAGGTCTCTCCTTAATGGTGCCGCTGATGAGTTCAGGTCAACACTGGGGTGAACACAGAGAGAACAGGAGGGGTGAAGTGGTGCTCAGGGCTAAATCTAGTTTGTTTAATCTGCAGGAAGAAGACTGAAGGGACAGTACACACACCCACACACATACTCAGTTGGGAGACGGGGCTGCAGCTAACGATTATTTTCATTATTGATTAATCTGTCAATTATCTGCTGACAAGCTCCTCAGGCTGTGGCTCAGAAGATAGATCAGGGGGTCAATTAATTGTAGGGTTGGCGGTTTGATCCTCTGGTCCACTTGTTAAAAGAGTCCTTGAGCAAGACACTGATCCCCAATTGCTCACACTAGCCAAGACAGCACAACTCCACCGCCAATTCTGTGTGTGGGTGGGTAAATGAGGCACGTTAGAGAGCTTTGGTACATAAAGCCGTAATTAACTGCAGCCAATTTAACATTATTTTTGTGAATAATTCTGATTAATGAATTAATTATTTTGTCTTCAGCTTGTTTATTTCATTTTACCAACAGTCCAAAGCCCAAATGTAGTGAAATTACTATTATATACAACAAAATCTAGAAGCTGGAGGCAGTGAATGTTTTACAGTTTTGCTTGATAAATGAAGAAACAACATGAGTTGGCATCTACAGCCATGAGAGTAGCTCTATGAGCTAAATGCTAATGTAAGCATGCTAATATGCTCACAATGACAATGCTAAAATGCCTACATTTAGCTTGTATCATTTTTACTATGCTCACCAAGTTATTTTAGCATGTCAGCATGCTAATAAACAAAGTACAGCTGAGGCTGATGGGCATGTTTTGCAGGTGTTAGGTCACCAAAGTACTTAACACGTTAAAATTTCGACCAAATGGCTACATTAAAAGTCAAAGGATCACCAAAGTGATTACAATTAATCCTCTGGGGAACATGAATGTCTAAACCAAATTTCATGACAGTCCATCCAACAGTTGTCAAAACACTTTGCTTAAAACCACAAATATCAACCTCACTGGGGGGCAAGAGGAAAAGCCAGACGATCATCAAAGGTATTAAAAGTCATTCTCTGGGGAACATGAATGTCTAAACAAGCTTTCATAACAGTCCATTAAAACCTCAGCCATAAATTCTGCTTTACAAACATCACTGAGGTCATAAAATTAGTGACGGCGTTGAACTGGACTGTATTATACTGACAAGTGTTTCTAATTTTTTTTTCCGATCAGATTTAGAAACATAAGGGTGAAAGAATATTAAAAACACATTTCAAGATAATGCACACCAGCACAATGCCACCTCTGGCTATGACGTCAGAAATAAACATACAAAGGGCTGTACTGAACCTCCTTTGTTTAACATGATGAGCTTTGATTTGAATAAAGTGATCCATCGCATTAAATGAGTTAGTTTTTTAATGAAACCAACTATTCTTTAATGGACAAATGTAATTAATGGTGCTGTTAATTAATTAATACAGGTGCATGCCTCCCTGTGTGTTTTCTAGCCACATGAAAATGTTGATTTTTAAAGATTAAACATCAACAAATATGGATTGGAGCTGAATATTTCATTAGATACAAACATGTTGTCATTTTTCGAACTGATTTCATCGACCTTTTTTCAATACATTTTGTCTGTTGGACTTTACAGTGCTCTGGAGTTATTAGAAATGTCTGAATCGAAATGAGTCACAACCGCCGCTGGAATCCAATTCTACAGATAGTTTAATACTATTAATGTTAGTGTAGCCTAATTTTTCTCTGCGACTGCGCAGAAATACAGGGTGTAAACAGAATGAATTGTGCAAAAACACAACAACAAAAAAATCTGCACAGCGTTCGAATATCTGAATGTCAAAGCTATGAATGAAGCTTCGAAGCTCAGAGTGATTCAGTACAGCCCTGAACATACAGCTGAATCAACACCACTCTGACAAAACACAAAACAAAAACTGTCGAGTAGAAATTGAGGACTGGATTGTATAGGTGTGCCTTAAAAGTCAAGTGTGTGTTGCACAGTAGTACTGCTTTAACAGTTGAATTATAAACTGTGACATCTGTTAAATATTCAACACACTATCCATGACGGCACACAGCCTCTAGCCTCTGCTGAGTGTATGTGTGTGTGTGTGTGACTGATGGAGGCGCTCCTTCAGACGCCGCTGCCCTCTGCTCTCACCATGGACAGGATCGCTAAAGTGTCATGTTTACAGGATCTTGACCCCACAGCAAACAAACAAACACACAGCGACACCACAGCTCTATCTGCTGGGCTAATGAACCTCCCCTAGTGCAGGCGTGACCTAAAACATTGCGCGAGGATTGGATTGAACTCGGGAGCATTGCATCTATTCGGGGAGCTTGAGCACGAGAGTATGAAAGGCAATTAACTGCGCTCTCTGTGTGTGAGTTAAGGTCACCTTGTTCCATCAGCTGGTGAGGTCTCGCAGAAGACACACCAGCTATTGTAGGAATTCAACCGTGTCAAATGGAAGATGGTAGTTTGGTGTTTTATAGAAAAGTAAAGCAAAGTAAACCCTCAGCTCATACTCATATCTCCCTGGCTTCAGCTTTAATTAACTATAGTATGAAAAAGTCACTAACTGTGTTGTTGGAGATGCACTAATTGTGAAATTCTGGGCCAATACCAATGTTTAAAATACAATTTTGGCGAATTGCCGATACGGATTGTGATCATTTTTACTGTTGACTTTGTTTTTGCTGTTATTTATTTCCCCTTTTGTGCCACGAAAACAAACAAATCTTCATTATAAAGAATAACAGAACTGATTAAAAGACATTCAGCCCTTTATGACACTACTTTTTTCCACTCCAGAAAACTTTCAGTGCTTGATTTCCTGCTTTCTGATGAATTTTTGTGCACTAATTTGTGCATTTTCTTATGTGCTAATAGGCTGATGGCAGTCAACAAGGCGAATATTGTCCCATACTGATGTTCAGCCCATAAATTGGTGCATGACAAACATTAAGACAGACTTTCAGCATCACTGGAGAGTTAGCAGCATCCTGCAAATATCCAGATTACATGTGTGAACCTACTGTATTACTGTAATGTGTGCTCTCCACTGAAAGCCACTAAATCCCAAGCAAATTAGAAAAATTACAACAAAGCCCACTCAGCTAATCTGCTAATCGACGGTGTCTCGAAGCAATCTTTGTCTTTTTTTTTTTTTTTTTTTGTGGTTAATGAATCAAACAAGCTGCAATCCGGAGAACAGTATTTGGGGCAGATATCTAAAATAATAAGTTTGTACTGTGTGCACGATGCAGCGGGGTGCTAGTGTGAGTCACATCTCTAAAAAGAGCCGCTTGAATAAACCTCTCTCAATTTATACACCCCCACTGCTACAGCAGCGCTCACATCAAGCACAGGCAGTCCATCAGTCTAATCGCTTATCCACACTGCTTTAGTGCAAACCCATACCTAGGCCCGCTTTGAACACTTCAGCAACAGGTTTGCTCCCCCCCCCCTCCTCATTTCTCCGTCGCTCTCTCTCTCTCTCTCTCTGTCCGCCGCCACTGTTTTCTTCCCTCGCTTTGGAAAATTCAAACCTGTCAAATCAGGTTTAGGAAAAGAAACGAGGGCATCTGCTGCAGAGCTTAGAGCAGGCCCGTTGTGCCAAGAGCTGTTTGTTGCACAACTGCCAAATTCACAAATTGAAAGGTTACGGTGCAGGAGAGAAACCTTGAACCTGCTGCATGTCAACTCAAGAAACTTGCTCTCAATATGCAAAGTTTACGGCACGCTGGGAAATAAACACTTAAGAGTATTTGTTATATAAAAATCTAATTAGACAGGGAGATCGTATCTGATGCTTGATGGAGAGGCACTAATAAATTCTGAGTCTGTGGCGTCTGAGGGCAATTTAGAGCAAAGCCTTTTGATCTGGCTACCCTGACATCCAAAGATCTGTCAAAACCGCATGTGAACATGGATATTATGAAGATAAATGTCAAAACAGATCGAATCAGACGATGGCGTGTTTGTTCAAGTTCCAGAGCACGACCTCTCACGATAGAAATGTGTCAGAATCACATACACAGTAAGACAATTAGATTTGGATAAACCACAATAATAGCGTGAAGGGTGATAAAAAAATAAAGCGTGTTTTTTGGCGCCAATTGTATTGAGTGTGCGTCTGGTGACATAATGGGATTTGAATGCAATGTTGTGAGAGAAAGTAAAACATTTTCCGTCATTCAGTCTGTAGGTTTTTGTCAACAAGAGTGAAATTCCTTGAGAAAAAAGAGTTGTAACTTTCTCTCAAAGAAATCCAGGCAAAGAGAGGTCTTTCAGGAATGTCCTCAAGGCAAATTTGATTATGAAAAAACATGACTAGGTTAAACAAACAGACAGGAATTGGCGACAAATACTCAGTCACTGACTTCATTGTTTCAGCGCTGGCCCCAGTGTGTCAGTCCAGCCCAAAAACTCATGTAGATACATGTTAATATGAAGAACACACTTAGATACAGTCACACAGCAGAAGGGACCTGCCTTCTCTAAAGCTGTACCCGCTGATGATTTAACAAAACCCTGCACTCTTCAGCTCCGATCGGTGATGGAGTCCCTGATGGAGGTTGCGCAAACATCCTACTGACACTGATTACAAAAAGGAGAATATTGTCAAAACGGTGGCAGCAACCGTGCTGACATGTAACCTGTAACAGTAAATAACATTTCAACTGCAGCTTGCTAGTTAGCTAGCTAGCTTGCTAATTCCCCCATGACTTTAAGCTAACGTTACGGTGGTCACAGAAATGAGACAAACAAATTGTCACTGATCTGATGACAGCAATGTACCTTCCTACGCTGTGACAAGAGTGTGTGGATGAAGTATTGTTGTTATATTTTACTCATGTAGCAGCTAGTTTGTTAGCTAGCTAGCTTGCTAATTCCAACATGCTATCATGCCACACCAGGCCCCCAGGAAGTGCAGCAGGCTTTGAAGCCAATGTTCGTAGTGGCCACACAGTATAATTACCAGGCTACCATGACTGCTGCACAGCCTTGCAGCAAATTTTTCCCAGTGGCAACTTGTGGTATTGCTGCGAAATAATCTCCTGTGGCCCAAAAGCATTTTCCCCACTGACCACCATTATAGAAGAAACGTCTGTACAACTGTTGACAGGACACCTCAAACTGCAATCAAGGTCAGTTATAACTCTTTCTATTCTGAATTTTTTATCCATGGAAATTCTATATTTGTAGAACTTTCCCTGAGCAGAGAAAACTTAAAAATCTGTGACATCATTACAATGTAAAGTCAATGAGCCGAATGGTATGTCCAGTGGGAGATACACTACTGCATGGGCCACATATCACGCAAGTAAACCTGGAAGATAGAAACGTTTATGGCGTATGCGCCAAAAAGACTTATCCCCATTGAGTTACATAGCGAAAGAGACGTCTATAAATCAGTGGATACGTTCTTGTGAGCATCACAACCCCCGCAAAATAACTCATTCCACTATCAGAATTTAATCCATTCAGTCCAGTAACACTTCTAAAGCCTAGAAGAGCCGCATAATAAAAAAAACTTCATCCTAGTTCAAGTTAGTAGAGTGCTAAACTGTAAGTCAGCTGTTTGGCTAGCAGAGGTTAGCCGCTTGGCTGCACTCGTCCAAGCTTGACCGCAGCAAGTCTCCAGTACACTTGCTCAATTGGCGGAAGTAGTGCCCATCATCCCTGGATTATCCAGGCAATTTTATACGCGGCAGTTGAACCATTTTGGCTTCCAGCAACACTGAGCAGTTCTCATAGGAATGCATGGGGCTCTGCATTGTATCCAGTTGTCTTAATACATCCATATGAATACAGTGAAACAGGACTGTCAGCACCTTTTCATTTCAAAAGAGCAACGGCCAATAGGGAAACACCAACCCTCATGTCATCAGTCACTCCGACCAATGGTGTAGCTTCATCACTCACACACTCAGGAACAGACTGTAGCGTTTAAAGGGCTGTTCTCACATGCTGTGGTCTATCCAAAAAAAATAAAGTTCAGTGAGACCCTTACCTGTCTCGCCTCGGGTTCCTCCATGCTGTACTGGGTACCGGCTGGCCCCTCGCTCACTTTGTCTCCCAGAAGGAAACCCAGGCGCGTCATCAATGTGTTGGCTGCCTCATCCACCGACGGAGGGGGGCCCAGCTCCTGGCTTGACTCCCCTGCAGAGGCAGAAAGACGAGAGGAGGGAGGAGGTGGAGGGAGAGGGGGTGGGGGTGAGGAAGACATTGCGGGGGAGAGAGATACAGAGAGAGGCGGGAGAAAGAAAGAACGAATGTGTGTCAGTAGTGGGTAGGAGCAGAACAACAGCTTGTTTTTAAGCACACACACAAAAAAGGCTTCACGTCCGCCACCTCTTTACCTAGAAACCCTGAACACACAGCAGATCTCGCTTTGCATAAACCACAGCAGCGATACCCGGATACAGGACACACAGCACCTGCGCTCAGGACAACGACATGAAACACTCTACCTGAGTTTCCCTGTGGCTCAGAGCTGTGCATTACCGGCACATTCCTCCACAGCTGGACATCTTTGCTGAAGTGTCTTCTTACATAAACTTAAAAATCCACTCAGCCACAACTACAAAAAAAAAACCCCAAAACATTCCACACTGACTCGCACAAGCCCTCCACACTGACGACAGCTCCTTCCGCACCGCTCATCACCACTGCAGCTCGTGTGACGTAATGAGATACGCCCTTCACCTGTGTCTGTGTGTGTGTGAGAGAGAGATAAAGAGAGCGATGGTGTGTGACTTTTCAAAACAAAGTGGGTGTGTATCCACCTCTCTATCCTGTTTACACAGCTCTAAAGAGAGAAAAGAAAACACCAGCCTGCGTGATGATCAGATGATCAAAAACCACAAACACACACATACACACACACAAACACCAACATACACTGAGAGATTTCAGTTGCCAACTTTGCAACACGACCCAAGAAAAAAATCCCTTAATGACCTCATCTTGTAGCCCTGTTGCCTGGTTACTCTCCACCCATAACAAGCCCTCGTTTGTGGTGTCATATTTTTTAATAACACCTGGCTATCATGCCCAAGAGGTGCCTACTATATCAATTTCAATTCACTTTATTTATTGGAGTGTCACTCTCAGAGCTGAAGCTTTCACTAATTACTTACCCTGCTGGTTGTAAAAAAAAAAAAAAAAAAAAGGCAGAGTAACTAGTGGCTGAATTCAAACAGCTGTACTTGGATGTATAAGCCTGAGAATTGGCCCAGACATTAATGACATTGAAGCCAACAGCATGAGATGGCTGGTGTTTAAATAAACAGCAGTGAGACAGAGCAGCAGGGCCAGTTCTCCCTCTCTGCTCCGCTCCTCGCTCGTTTTCCTGCAGGGCAGGTCGGACCAGACTGGCAGGTAGCTACACGGAGTCCTGACTGACGACCATTAGAGAGTCTCAGCCACCACGCCACCTCTCTGAAGACAGACAGCTCGTCTAAAAAGCCCGTGGCCTCTCACTTGTCTGTTCAAAGACCTACAGACAGACAGGCAATCTTAAGCCCGGGCTCCCCTCTCCATTCGCCCATGGATGGACAGGCAGGGCACTGTCAGGATCCTCATTAGATTGACTCCAAGTCTCTCTGAGCAAGTGAGGAAGACTGACACCCTCTGAGGGAGGGAGAAAAACCTTTGAGGCACAATATGTTGCCGAGCCACAATGAAAAACACAAGGGCTCACCACAAATGTTTCAAAGCTTTGACCAGTTGCCATGGTAATAGGCGTCCAAATCATTATTCGAAGGGTATAAATGAATATACATATACATATATATATATATATATATATATATACATATGGTAAATGGGAAATGAACTGTACTTGTATAGCGCCTTTCTAGGCTTCTGACTACTCAAGGCGCTTTTACACTATATCACATTCACCCATTCACACACAGGTGGCCAAGGCTACCATACATGGTGCATTCACACACTCACACACCGATGGAACAGCCATTGGGGATCAGTATGTTGCCCAAGGGAATTTCGACATGCAGACTGGAGGAGCCAGGGTTTGAACCACCAATATTCCGATTGGTGGACGACCTGCTCTACCTCTGAGCCCCATATACAGTAATCCAACTATGTTCATCATGCATCAACATTAATTACTGTAAGTTATTCTCAGACAAAGACATTTAAATTTACTGACAGTTTTGCGACTTCAACTTGCTTTCATCTAATGTTCGTCACCAGCAGTCCAGCACTACCTCAACATGCAAGATGTCGAAAAATCAAGTGTCTGAAATCATAGCTATTGAAACATAGATACCTAATTTGCCGCTGGATCATGCGATAACATCGCCGCCATTTTGCAAAAACCAAGACTTGCCTTTAAACAAATGCAAGTAATCAGGGGAGCTACTATTTTCCAGGATAAAGCACTGTAACATTTACATTGCTCAACCAACTGCACTGACCCATTTTTATATGAATGGGTTTTTTATCTTTCCATCCATCCATCCATCTTTCCTTTCTATCTCCAGTTCACAAGTTTATGGATATTTAGACTGTGTGTTAGGTTTAACTGAATTTCTTTCTTGGTGGAAAATAATTCATTGTAATAAGGAACTATAAAAACTCACATTTGTTAAGATGATGATGATTTAACATGCTTATTTTCCCTGTGAAGACATCCCTATATAATATCATTTAATGTGGAAGTTGACGACTTTACAACCAACTACTGTGATAGCTAGCTAACGTTGTCTGCTTACCAACTTCTTTAACATATCAAAATATAGTAACTACTAAACTTCACTACTGCTCCTTTTAGAAAGGCCACGTGTTCTCTGTTTATGTAATATAACATGGGTTAGATTGGGTCCTGTCTGCCACCAGTCACGACCCTTGGAAACTGAAGGCTCGCTAACTTTAGCATGCTAGCAATGCTAACTATCTCTGGCCACCAGGAACATTCATTCATTCATTCATCTTCTAACCGCTTCATCCTCTTGAGGGTCGCGGGGGGGCTGGAGCCTATCCCAGCTACATCGGGCGAGAGGCAGGGTACACCCTGGACAGGTCGCCAGACTATCACAGGGCTGACACATAGAGACAAACAACCATTCACGCTCACATTCACACCTACGGACAATTTAGAGTTACCAATTAACCTGCATGTCTTTGGACTGTGGGAGGAAGCCGGAGTGCCCGGAGAGAACCCACGCTGACACGGGGAGAACATGCAAACTCCACACAGAAGGGCTCCCACGCCCGGGATCGAACCGGCAACCCTCTTGCTGTGAGGCGAGAGTGCTAACCACCATACCACCGTGCCGCCCCACCAGGAACATATATATCTATAATCCGCTGTCTGTTTTCTCGCAGTGACATTT
Organism: Epinephelus fuscoguttatus; assembly: GCF_011397635.1. NCBI lineage: Eukaryota > Metazoa > Chordata > Actinopteri > Perciformes > Serranidae > Epinephelus > Epinephelus fuscoguttatus. The sequence continues at coordinate 30,837,917 of NC_064771.1, forward strand.
CTAAAATGAGCAGTGGTGAAAGTTACTACATTGAAAAGTTGTCTAGGTTCATATTAAATCACGTTACATAGGGACGTCTCCATAGAACCAAAGAAAATAAATCAAATCCATGCTTGATGTAAGCTAACGTACAGTAAGCATACACTCTACTCTTGAGTGTCCAGCAGTAATTATAGCCTCAACATCAAGATTCTAACTGGAGACAAAACTTAATTTTTCTACCACATGCAGATCATAAAACCTCAAATATAAAAACAACTCACTGAAATCAGTTGGGGAAATACAAATCTTAAAGTGCTTTTCAAGCCGAAAAAATGACAATCCCGTTACCTGCAGCATGTACAGGTAAGTGTTGCTTCGTCCAGTGTGGCAGCAACGTTGATGTGTTGCTGCAACAGGCTGACAGTCAATTAGTTTCAACATTTGCAAAGCCACCCCCCAAAAAAGTTGAGTGCCACATATGTCAAAGGAAACTAGCATATCCAAAATCTACAGAGAGCTTGGCAAATCACCTGAACACTGCAAGTAACAGCTTAGCCGTCTTCTCTTTCTCTAGCTAATATGGCTTATGTTGCTAACACGCTAACAAAGTGGCTAACTGGCAGGTTATTTCAGGTGAACTGACTGAAAACTGTCCCCCATTAATCCACTCCTACCCCCACCACCACCATGCTGAAGCTTTGATTAATCATGGATATTTCTCAGTGAAGCTTTAATGCCCAAAACTGGTTTTCAGGACAGCTTCAAAAACCACACAGATGCAGCCAATAATGAGGTAATCACAGCACACATTAGGTCCAAAACAGCTAATTACCTACAAGGCTTGATGAGATGGATATAGCGGCTCGGTAATGCAGATGGATACACTTTATATGGAGGCGAATACATTTACAAGGGCCTCCAAGGTCACCGAATCCCCGAGCATCCCTTAAGGGAAAGCTCTGAACGCAGTAATGGAGAAGATGTAGGTAGATGGAATTACGGTTCCACCTCCTAACAGCTAATATCACAGGGGATGACTGAGCCTTCAGGAGGAGAAAACTGCAGGCGAACAGAAGCACAAACATCCACTGGCTGTTGTATATGCGTTCTGCATGTGTTGCCTGCAGTGCCCGTGTGTCTGGACATGGAGGCAGTGAAGGCTTCCCAGTTGACAGACTGGTCGTAGTAAGAAGTGAATACATTAGCACTGATTAGTCAACTACTCCTGGGGGGGGTTTGCGGCCGTGACTGTGATCAAACAGGGGCTCTGTCTGTCTGTCTGTCTGAGTGTCCTTTCCAGTCATCTCTTTGTTTACCTCTCTGTTAAGTTCCCATCTTTTCTGTTCCCTTTCCTTTTTATTTTTGTTTAGGTCCTTACAACAGCATCTCTGTCGCAGCCAGCTGTTGGACAACCCTGTGCAGGGGCGAGCCGTCTGTGCTTCTTTTGATGTGGGAGCAAAATCTCTAATCTGGACGCCGGAGCCCACAGTAACTCCCTTGAGCTAAACATAGGCTGTTGTATCCTTACGCACTCCAAAAAAAGCCCACAATGGACACAAACACACGACGAACCCAGTGGTTTGGGCATCTGTTATCCCGGAGCTGTCAAATAAAATCAAAATCTGAATGTTTGATAAACCAAAGACACAAAAATGTGAAATCACAGCACTTTGACATCACGTTTTCAAACATTCCTCTCAATGTAACGAACTCTGATGAGCTACTACCAAAGGGGACACATATCTTAGCATAATGTAGGGGTTGTAGCGAGTTCTTTCTCTTTATAGCGCTTTTGTTCTTAAAATACACCTCTGAATCGCTTCAAAGCTACATGACAGCATCAAGATCCTAACACTCCCCTGAAGAGGAACTTCAGGCGGCTCTCATCACGGCGACACCACCAGATCCTTAATGATAAAATTTGAATACTGAAATTAAAAAAGGCATAAAACACATCTCTCATTTTGTTAACCCCCCCCCAACACACACACACACACACACACACACACACACATATATAAAACACACACTCTCCTCTCCATTGGATTCCTGAGCTGCGAAGGAGACAGATGGTTGCCATAGCAACTATCTTTGCGCACAGCTAGGAATGTGTTTCTGTGCAAGCGCATCTGTTTCTCCCTGGCCGTCCACAGATCTGCCCTCACGCTCCGAGAGAGAGAAAGAGACGGGAGAGAGGGAAGCATGTGTGCTGCAGGCGGGGGACTGGACAGGACGGCGAGATGGTATTAATAGGCCCGGGCTGCAGGTAAGATAGCACATACCATGTGGTGGCTCTTATTTCACCTACACCTGGACACTTTAACTTCCACCAAGGACAAGACCACAGAGAGCAAAGACTATACAGGTTCCCAAAAGTGACCTGAGAGTATTTTTAGATGCAAGGCTCGAAGAAGAGGTGACATGTAGATTAAAAGGAAAAAAATCAATTTGCAGAGCTAAACAAAATGAAGATTAATGATAGACTGGTAACACTGAACATACTGTTACAGAAAGATATGCACAGGCGAGCATATCATCCAGAAAGCAGTGACTAATCAGGAGATCAGAGGAGTGAATTTCACATTCCTCATGTGCACAGTGGTGATCTTATCTACACAACAACATTTAGAGGTTTATACATGAAAGCATGTTAGGACTCTGGGTTAGCAGTGGGTGATATGATGATATCAGGGTTTAGGCTAGACTTTTTGTTCCTGACGGCCAATATGGCTGCTTATATTCCAGGGTTTGGTCATATAGAACACTATGGACATATGGCCATATAATAGCCTACCATTAAGAAGCGATAACACACTTGAAATTAAAATAACTTGAAAATAAGCTAAGTGAAGAAGTGGTGAACAGAGAGACTTATCAGAGGTTGAGTAGCAAAAGCAAAGGAGGAAAAGGACTCAGTGCGATAAGTATCACTGTAACCACCAAACCAACTATCCACCATTTTTCTCGCCATGGTGGAGTGAAGCCTATCTCTGCTCTGCTCTACCAGGAGACCCGCGGTGTGTTGGAGGCCTCCCTGGAGAACCAGATCCCTGATGCTATCACCTAACTACACAGAGATGGCTAAGAGGGAGACCGTGACTGCAGTGGATGTGGCGTATGCTCTGGAGAGGCAATCTGTACAGCTTCGGTGGATAAAAAGATCCCAAAATCTAGTCTGCATAATTAAGATTTTATTTAAGTTGCCTTGGCAAAAAGCTGGCTAACGTTAACCCTTGATGATACGCAGTACATGTTTATACTGTGAGACCATCGTCAGACATTTTACTATGTTGTTTATGTTGCAAAAGCTGGTTTATTGACTATTTAATGATGATATGTCAGGCATCCATATTTTTTTTTTTAAGAATAAATAGTAAATGGTAAAAAGCTTTTCTAGTCCTCTGACTAGCCATTGGGAGCAATTTGGGGTTCAGCATCTTGCCCAAGGACACATCGACAAGCGGGCTGGAGGAGCCGGGAACTGCTGATCTTTGGATTAGTGGATGACTTGCTCTACCTTTTGAGCTACAGCCGCCCCGAATAACCAAAAATACACATTTTTGTCTTAATATTTCATCCCTTAACAATTTCTTAATTGTTTTTCCAAAACGTGTTACAGTAATGGCTCCAACTTTTAAATCCTTTGGCACTTTAAGGCACATTTTGTCTTTATCAAACTGTTTTCTTTGTAATTTTTTGTTGCATTTGGTACATTATAAACGGACAGTTCATCTAACAATCAAAAATACATGAACACAAAACATTATATACAGATATATAATGCCTGTAATAATCCAAACACCTTGTTGTGAAGAGTTTCATGTTTGAACTATTTTATTTCTACCAAACTACACCGGACGACCGTACCACTGCACAGCAAACATATCTGCTCTGTCCGATCTTAAGGGGGGACATTTATATTTCAGATTTCTTGGTTTCATGATGACGTCTCCAGACTCGTTCTCTGTCTATGTCGATGGACAACTTGTTTCCATACAACCAATCAAAGCAGACATATAAACAGCCTACAGATGTAATTTTGGTTTGTTCAGATGCAGATGTGGTTCTTAATCCTCGATATGCTGCTTCCAGACACACTGCCCATGGCTTGTGAAGTCTGTTCACTCTGTCACTTGCTCTGCTGTTGGGGCTCAGCCTGCCAGTCACTGTCAATCAAACACAGACATCGATATCTCTGAAATTTCCCCAAAGACCTGTTTCTTTATCTTTCCTGTTTTTTCTTATGTCTTTCTTTCTTTCTTTCTTTCAATGGTAAAAACCTATGCAAAATAAATAAAAAATAACTGACTGCAAAAAGAAATGTGGACTTAAACTCAACTCCACTCAAAGTCAAAGGTCCAGTCTGTAAGATTTAGAGCTGAAACTTCTCCTGAGTGCTTAAACGCCAGAGCCAGAGTTTCTTATTTTTAGGTGATTATAAACGTATAAAAATACGTGTGAATACTACATACAATTTTGCCAATAGGAGCCCCTAAATCCCACACACTGGACCTTAAAGTCAACTATAAATGGACAGTGTAATATAAAATTACACACACGTTAATAAAGGCTTTTATCCGTGGCACCCACACCTCGTCAGGGAAGTTACTGTAGGAAAGCTGAGCTCTAACATCATTAAAAAAGCCTTCACTGTGATGATATAAGGAGGACAGCTGCTGGTGAAATTTTACAAGCTATCTCGCAAAATATTCACAAACCATATTTATGAGACCACAAAGTTTCTTTGAGGCCATAAAAATCAGCTGATACCTGACTTCCTCTCAGGATCGCCAGACAGTGTCAGCAGCAGAGCGCTGACTGGCATGTGATCAGATGTTTAAGTCACTGCCCTGCTGCTGCTGCTGCTCATGCCAGGGAGCCCTTGTTAAGCGCTAAGATGTCCATCTGTCCACCTGGGAGGTGTGAGTCCTCACCCCAGGAAACTCATCTCATCCCTCTTGGTTCCTCTCCAGCTCGAGTTGTTACTGCGCAGACACAGAATTCCTGGTTGTAATCAACTGTTTTTCTTGCCTCAATGGCGCTAGAGATTACCATTTCAACCCTGAAATGTCAGATCTGCAGCAGCTTGTAGCAGCACATCACAACTGATGGGTATTTCCACAGTCTGTTTCACAGGATTGCTGCAAAGTTTAGGCATGGACAACAGTTTTTCACCCATGTGACTCAACAGCAAGCCAAGCCAGAGGTGAAGGGTCTATCGTAACCTCCTGCGACTCTGCATCCTCAAATGACGACATAACATGTTGGGTTTGCTGCACCTTATACTTCATTTTACTTAACTTAGACCTGTTGTCCTCATTTGTGGACACTTATTTGTGCCATGTAGTGGCAGCAAAAGCACAATACACTAGTTCATGTAAAAACAAGATGGTAGCCATCTCTGCCAAATCAGTCTGCAGCCAATTCCGATACAAAAATAAGGTTGCAACGGTATGAGATTTTCAAGGTACGATAAGCGCTTGCAGCTTCACGGTATGCTGGTACACGATTTTACACAATTATTTACTATTATTATGAGTTACAAAGACATTTAAAGGCATAAAAACAGAGGGGTATCTTTAGTTAAACAAACATTTTATTACTTTAATTGAAACTTGAAACCTTTTGTTTATGTGTAAAACTCTCCCTTTTGAAAATAAATTAAATACAGATAAGATTCTTGGGCTGGTCGATTTTTTTTTCTTTGCACTACCATAGATGAGCAAATGTACACTGTATGATAACCATCAATTTTCATACCACAGTATACCTTAAAACCAGTATACTGCTCTAACCATACACAAAAGTGGACAAGGTCCAAAACCTGATCAAATTTTATAGTTTAATGACATTTGTAGTTTGATACAGCAACAAATTTGACCAATTTTAGCCATTGAAACAAGCTAAGATTAGGAAGTACTTGTTTGAGGACTTTTTACACAGGCCAATTAGGAGTGACGGATTGTTCCTACAAACTAAAAGGACACTCCTAGCTTGGAATATAGAGCGAGGGAAATTCATACAGAGTCACAAATTATACTACTTTTGGATATTTTGCATTATTTGGATTTTTTTAAAATGTTGCACTGTTTCCAATTTTGTGTTTGCACAATAATGTTCAGGCCTTCAAATAAACTGTTTTGTACTCTATTACAGACTTGTGCCTACGCAGATGCTTCCACCCTGTATTTCATCCCCTTTAACTCTGTCCTCACAGAATCTTGGTGCTCCTTCACAGAACAGGTTGTTGCTTCACACTCCCTTAATCAGAGCTGAACTAGGAAGACTGTAAGACTCTCTTACAGTGCTCCGTATACATGGAATAATCTGCAAATGACCTTAAACTTGAACACTGCCACGATTACAGCTGGTTAAATGCCTTATTTGTGATCTTGTATTAATTGAGTGTGAATGCTTTTAACTATAAATCTATACATCATCCTGTATTTGTACTTTTAGCGATCATTTATTGCTATTGTTTGTCGTTTTGTGTGATTTCAATTCTGTTTTAATTGACGTGCATGACGGTTCTTTGTTCATGCTCATCTTCATTGAAAATGAGGGTCTTCCTCAATTGATTTCCCAAGTCCTATATAAAGGTTTGAATGAACGAATGAATTAAAAATAAACCAATTGTCCACATGTGAAGATTTTTTTTTCCAAACTGCTCACTGTTCAAATACAGTACGTAGTTTTTAATATTCTTATCAGGTCCTATTTATCCCAGATAGCTAGGCAAAGTTAAAAATGCAAAGCAAACAAAAGCTGGGGTCTCAGGAGGCGACAGTACTACCTACTATTAAGACTTATAAAAAGCACAATAAAAGTATATTCTAGCACGTTTCTAGAAACAGATCACCTACTTATAGCTCCCATTGAGCAGAGACTCAGCAGAAGAGGCTGGCACACGGAGAAGGCTGGTAGCACTCTGTCGACCATTTTCCTCCCAAAGTTACAACGCTTAAGCCCCGGGACCTCCCACCACTATTTCTCTTATGTCTTCATCCAGCCCTGCGGTGTCGCAGCATCGTCCTGCTCTGCTGAGAAGTCCTTAAAGCCACCAGAGGTCGAACCAACAAGACAGGTCAGGAAGCTAACGCTGCACTTCTCGGTGGCAACAGGAACGGGAGAGGCAAGATGAGAAAGCAGACATACTAGAACCAAATCTCAGCAGAGCGCTATCCTCGAGTGACCCGCTTTACTGCGCAAGGAAGGGAGAGACCAATGGGGGGGCGGGGGAGGTTTGACAAGGATAGATTGGGGGTGGGGGGGTGGGGGTGGGGGTGGGGGGGGTTTGAGGGAAATCTGGACTGTCCGCAGGATTACCGAACAACCACCGACTGTGAAGTTAAACAGAAAAAACAGCACCTAAACAAGCTCCGAGAACGCGGAGCAGAGTGAGGACACAGCAAGGGAGGATTAGAGTGACAGGGAGGGAGGAGGCGATAAGGATGGACACTGTGGGCACCGGCAAAGCTGTTTCATTAATGACCTTAGCAATGCTTTACAGCAGCAGGCAGAGTAGCTACGAAAAATTCACCCCATCTCTGTGTCTCTCCACCGCATTCACAGACAGGAACCAACATGCAGGAAAGTAACACGACGAAATGAGGGATGAGCTGGCCAAAAAAACTTACCAGGGCAGTATGTGTCCAGGTCTGGATTCTTGGCAGTGGTGGAGGTGTGTGTAGGGGAGCCAAGCTCTGATTGTGGAATGCGAGGGCTCTCCACAAACTTTGCTTTCCGCAGAGGGGCTGGGAGCAGAAAGCATACACACATATAGAGAAAAGGAGACAAACATGTACACACACAGATCAGGGAGATGGAAGAAAGAGAGGAGTGACAGGGACAGGACAGAGAGGGAGGAGGAGGAAGACAGAGAGCTTATGAACTTGAAGCACACTGATAAAATGAAAACATCCTGAGGGCTATCTTAGGTAGCTCTGGGTCAAGTAAAGCTAATGCATTATTAAACAAGCAGCACGGGGACTAATAAAGCAGCAGGACCTCAACCAACCACTGAAATGTGAAAACACCACCATGTACCGGCCTACATTTCACTCACAACACTTGCAAAACACAAAACAACAAGGACCTTTTAGCCGAGAAGATGGATTATACAAAAAAAATATAATTGTTGTGTCTATTTGTTCAGAGTCATAATCACACCAAATGCGAATCAGATCCATTTTTGGAATGTTCTCACGCCTGACTCGAGCACAAAGTCTGAGACATCAAACGACAAGAAATTCAGAGAGAGGGAGATGGAGAGAGGGAGCGGTGAAAGCCGGGGGTGGTGGTGGTTGTGACACGATTTTTTTTTCCCCCCCGAGTTCTTGGTCACGGCACAGGGATTGTAAGCACTGTTCCCCAAACCAGCTTATAGTATCATGAGTGCATACATTGTGGCAGCAGCAGCAGCAGGTCTACCAGGCACACAAGGACTCACAATGCAGATGATGCTTCATAGCGATCATACCGAGAAAGAGACGGCAGACAGAAGTTAACCATCCATTCAGCGGCATTCTTTACTCAACTTTGCGAGGATGATGCTGTAAAATCACTGAGTGTGTCGGCTCGCCACAGCAATTATAATGCTCCCGTGCTTCCCGCCACTTTGTTTGCCTTTTTGACATTTAACACAGAAATGCCAAGCTTTCTCACAACTGCTTCTCTAAAACTCGGGAATAAATACAGCAGACAAAGAATGAAAAAATCCATCATTTTATATAAGTGTGACCTCCAAAGCTCACGTACAGCAGCGATAGGAACATACTTCTAAGCATCTTTTCCCTGACTCTAATCTAAGTCCTCACTGTGGTGGAGCCAGCCCAAATTGTGCAAAGAAATTCAGCTAATATCAACTCAAATTATGTGCAAGGCTCATTTCTTCAACCTATTCTGTTTCTCTTTTTTTCTGCGTAATTTGCTCTTAATTGACTAATCTGGTTAAATGAGGGTTTAAAATAGTATGTACTGTATGCTGCAACTGTTAACCACTCTTATTACGGGTGAGTGCACATGTCTAAAACTCTCCGGTGCAGCAACACCGCGCTGAACCAGAGTGGGGTGAGCAGGAAGTCACAAGCAGCGGCTTAAACATATATTCAAGCAACTCCTCACCACATTTGTTTGAGGTTCGTGTTACAGCTAATGCCAGTATAATGCATGTGTGTGTATAATGGGTGGAGAGCACAGTTGCTCGTCTGTCTGTTTACTGTATGACTTAAGTTAAGACAGACAGAAATAGATCACACTGCAGCAGCACTACAGACTTAGCTCAATGCAAAATACATAATAAAACATTTGTAGAGTTTAAGAGAAAACTCTTAAGAGTTCACGTCAAGGCAGCAGGCAGCCAATTCTCTTGCCATTTAAAAAACACATTTAATATATTCAATCTCCATCTTTCTGATTCGGCATAAAAGCAGATGCTGCCACCGTCCACTCTCCTCGAGCCCTTTGTCTTCAAAATGTCAACTTTTCAGGAACCAAGACAGATCTGCTTCAAGCTCAGTGACAATGGCTTTTTTTTTCAAATGGTAATCTAAAGGGTTTTAGAGGGCTTTATAATATATCAGAGGTGGGATTTCTCAAGCCATAAGGGAGCGTGTAATCCTTCATTTTATCTGAACAAGACAGTCTACAGCCATGCTGGTGGCTCTGTGAGGCTGCACTTAGACACAGCAGTGCTCTGAGCTAAGTGCTAAAGCCAGCATGCTAACGTGCTCACAATGACAATGGCTAATTATCCAAACTAAGATGTTAACCAAGCGGCAACCTCCAGAGACCGGAAAATTTAAGCCAACGTGAAGGTGCAAAAAACTGCAGTTCCTGTAATAGCCACTTGAGGCTGGCTTCAAAAATGAGTCAATCCCCATAGACCTGCGTGTTAAAATGCCCAGCTTAACAGCGGGAATAAAAATGTTCACAGCCTGGTAGAAAATGGTTTTGGTTTCTATAGCTAAGGTCCTCATTTATGATAATTGGATGGGGGATGAATTATTATATAACTCACCTGCTTAAACATTACTAAGGCTTAAAGTTGCCAATAATTACGCCGGGTGCACAACCTATTTTTCCTGTTTTAACAGAGCGTTTCCCCAACGCATTCCCCACCCCCAGAACAACGCTGCAAGGTTCCAACGTTGACGGACCTGGCCAGATGCAGGCGGCTAGCTAGCGTGCTGTCGGCAAGAGCTGTTTAGCGAAGTCATCTATCAGAAGAGCTAGCAATATCTTCCTGCGAAGTCACTGTACCAACTGAACTGAGACGAGCTGAGTAGTGTGCTATTGAAAGAGCTGATATATATATATATATATAGAAATTAATGCGAAATTCAAAAATATAGAGTAATTATCAACTGCATAGAAATCAACCTATGGGCAACAATCACTTTTAATAGTGGAAAAAAAGCTCATGCTTATTTTTCTTTTGCATAAATAAATGAGCTATTGTTTGTTTACAACTGCGATTGCAATTTCGTTCCGTTCCGTTTCTCCCATCTTGTCAACAGCCGAGTAGGAAAAAATACAACGCCTCCACGGTCCGACGGTCAACGGAACCCCTACCGTGTTGCGCACTAGTCTGTTACTATCCGTCATTTTCACCTCCATTGGAATGAATGACTTCCGGTCAGCATCATTCCGTCAATGCGTTAGGTTGTGCACCTAGCTTTAGGGACATGTCCGCTTTGAGAGTTAGGTGGGTGCCTCTGTTGACAAGTCATTACTACAGTAAGGACGCTGGTTAAGTAATGTAAGCATGGCATAACCCCAGATGCACAGAGTAGGTGTAGCCTTAGCTGCTGCTATAGTGTGTTTTCAGTTAATGAAAGCTAACTGTAACATTTCAGTAGCCTAAAAAAAAGTCTACTAAAAGACCCTCTAAGGAGTAACATGTTCAGTTTTTCCAGTTAGTATGTTTTTTTTCATGGTTTTAAGCCTGTTTGTTGCTAGCAAAAAATAGCATTAGCATTATTGCCATTAGCTGTAAATGCACCGTGCTGACTAAGCAGCTAGCATTGGGGTTAGCATCATCCTTTCATCCATGTAAGGTCACTTCTGGCTCCAAAAAACCAAGATGGCGACGGCCAAAATGCCAAACAGGAGTCCACAAACCAATGGGTGACATCACTAAAGCTACGTGCATTATATCACACAGTCAATGATGTTCACCATCTTCGTGTTAGCATGCTAACATTTTCCAACTAGCACTGAACACAGAGTTCAGCTGAGGCTGATGGGAATGTCTTTAGTTTGGCAGATATTTGGGTGTAAACCAAAGTACTGGACAAACAATTTTGTGGCACTCACTATTGCTAGTGAGTGTTAAAAGTGAGTGGATCATATTAGTGATTATAAATTGTCCTTAGGTGGACAAGAATGTGTCGAGCAAAGTCCATGGCAATCCATCCAATACTTAAAAATCAATCTTGTACGGGTGTTAGAGGAGAGTCAGAGGATCACAAAAGTCAATCCATCCTCTGGGGAGTGTGATTATCTGTTTAAAGTCGTGTTAATCCATCCAGGACCAAAGTGGTATATCGCCCCACCAACTGCCTGACATTGCCATCCCTAGAACCACATCACTAGCACCGCTAAAAATAATGTTGAAAAGTTGTTTTCAACAGACAGTAATAACATACCAACAATAATAACAGGGTACAGGTGTCAGGTTCACAAGAAAAAAAACGAAACGCCCTATTCTGCACCCAAACTAAACACTTGTTCCTTATACCAGAGACTAACTTTCCACCAATTCTCTGCAATCTGTTGTCAAGATTTGAGATATTCTGCTCACTCACAAACACACAGTCAAACAAACAAAAACAAAATCTCCTTGGCAGAGGAAATAAAGAACTCCTTCAGAGCTATGAGTATGTGTGTAAAGTAGATGCGTTCACTCGCCACATACTGAGTGTTAATACTGTGTTGGTACGGTCTGTAGAGGACCCCGCTGATTGACCACATCTAGGAAGTGAGCCAGCACAGATGCCACAGTGAGAAACTACAACTGACAGCCAGGAGGAAGAAGACGGCACCAGAGTTATCCACGACTGGATCAACTGCCATCGAAGAAACTCAGGCAGAATACATCAAGTATGCCTCTGTCAGATAAACAACTCAAACATCATTTTATTATAGGACTGGTGAAACATTTTGGCCAGAGGGACACATCTTAATTAATTTAGTCTACAAAGAAGCCTGAATAGGTGTGATTTTTTTGGTTTGACATTATTTTGCAGGTGTTGAGAAGATTAAAAGTACATGGAAAAAAAATCTATAAAATGAGTGAGACTAAATAACTAATGTGATAAGTAAAACAATGTGCAAGTGGGGAACAATGAACACTTCTCCATAGACATTGAATGATTATTTTTCCATTCAAAGATGCCCAGCCCACATGGGCTTACAAGACTTGCATTACAATCAAATGTGAGAGAAAACAAAAGTACAAAAAGCAAATACATAATACTGTACACATGTGCCAAGCACAGTAGATATCAACTTATTATTGATCCAAATGTAGCACAAATTTTACTTGAAATTTAAGGGAATATATTTAAGAAAATGGACTTTTCTATCCACTACTCTTATTCAAATATTGGGGGTTGTGTCATCGCGGTAAGCAGGTGGCATTAATTCTCCAGTCAGCAGTCACCATGTATGTACAAAGAGAACTCGATACTTAGTTGGAGGTGAAGCCCCGTTCATTCCTTTTAAAGTCACTCAGTGGCGCATGAAGCCAAATAAAAGGTCAACTTCCCGGGCCCATAGAGCAGGCACACCAGAGACTTCGCCAGCTAAACTTCTGCCAGTTTAGCCCTCCACTAACTTGTACGGAAATAATTGTGCAACTCCTCTAGACTTTCTGAATGTTATTGGACTGAGTTGATAAAGTCCTGATAGTGAAGCAAGTCATTTCGTAGGGGTTGTGACACTCAAAAAATGTATCCACTGATCTACAGATGTCTTTTTCACATTGTAAGTCTATGGAGAATAAATCTTTCTGGGCCCCATGGCTTCACATGACGGACCAGGAAGTTACATCAAATTGGCTTCAAAGTCCGGTGCACTTCCTGGGGGCATGGGTGGCACTACTGAAGAGAGCATACCAAGTTGACCTAATCAAAAGAGCACCAGACAAACATCAATCAAAGGAAAACTATGGATGTATAGTAACAGAGAGCACATCGGACAATAGAAATAAAGAGATTTAGACAACTAAAGCCCAGTTCAGACCAAAGACCTGTGGCGAGACAAGTTGAAACTTGCAACTACTTGCAATGCTCCGTTCTCCAACGTTGTAAAAACCTGCCAGTTCACACCAATGCAACTAGATGAGATGGTGTATCATCTCTACGCAACAACTCTCTATAGTTCCTTTCTGATTTGCAGCTTTTCAGACTTATTTTGTGGCTGAATATAATTTGTAGCTTCTTAGAATGTGAATGAGGATAGTGATAGTGAGATACTGGCTACAGCTGCATTTGTAGTGTTGATGACACGGCAAAAAACAAAACAAGCATCAGATGGACTGTGTTCATAATAAATACTTTAATGAAGCTCAGACCGGCCAGTTCACACCGCTGCAACTTTTCTCTGCAACGTTCAAAAACGGTTTTGTCTCGTCGCGAATCTTTGGTCTGAACTGGGCTTAATATTGCAGCTATGTGCTCTCGGAGGAGTTCTGGTAATAGTCCTGTGAGCATATGTGACAAAAGCCATCCAGAGACGATGGAGAGAACTCGTAGTGGTCTTTGCAACAACAGTATGTCATAACTGTACTTTGTCTTTTATTGGCTGAATCAGGGTTTTTCTTGCACAAATTCAAAATGCGTATGAAACCAAGTGGATGGAAATGCACCAATTTTAAAAATATGTTCCTGTTTTGACTTAAAAAGCATCTTCCTACTTACAAAGTACACGTCACTCATGTCTGATCACAACTGGTGAATCCACACTGGATTCTATCGTGTTTATTTACAGAATAAATCTCTGCACAATGGATTTGAACAGGAAGGAGAAGCAGGCATAGAGTATATCAGTGGATATAAAGGGGAATTAGTTAAGAACTCTTGACCTTCAGTAGAAAAGAACTCAAGTGTTGGGAAGTGTCTCTTAACCTTTTTTTCTGCTACCTCACAAAAGAATCCAAAGCACACAACCCTTAACCACTAAGATAAAATTCACACATATTCTACAGTGTTTATCTTTTGTTGCTTTTCTCCAGAGTCTTAAAAAGTTAGCACGGTGAGGTCACAGCAGTCCACGGTGACCGGCCAGTCTCCCATGTAAAAAGTTAGATTTCTCTTTCAAACCAATGTCCTGCCTCATTTCGATAAGCCGCTCTTGCACCTGCAGTGACAAACTTGCACTAGCTTGTAACAAGCTTCAAGGAGACTGTGACGGACTGAGCGTTCACGTCACACTGTGCCGACAAGACCATCCACAACAATTTCCTCATATTTATACATCAACAGTTTTTAAATCTTCTGCAGTACACCTGTGAAACTCAAGAGCTTGCATGCTGCTGAGCGCCAGCTGACAATGACTGTGCTAAGAGAGACTAAAAGCATTTTTTTTTTTTATTTCCCCTTAGAATCAGTTTCTGGATAAATTATGCTGAATGGGAGATTACCATTTCTTTTGGTTTTTGTCTCCCTGATCTCACCTCCATAAAATGGCGAAGTGAGACTCTGTCTATTGGAGTAAATCCCCTCTATAGCAGCAGCTCCAGGAGACTAAATCCCAGGGACTTCTCTCCTGCAGCTCTGTTGTCAGTGTGTGCCAGGCTGAGGATGGGTGACAGTGTGATGGATGGCAGCAGGCAAATCCACTCCTCTAATGAGCTTATGAATAAATATCTCTAGTCTGTGTGTGCAGATGCACGTGGCCGTGAAATAGATATTTGTTACATGCTCCGGATGTGAGGGTGTGAATATGAATATGCATGTGGCATGTATGTACATGTGAGATTAGAGGGAGGGGATGCAGAGAGAGATCAGCGACAATGTGAAAATTCAAAAAGCTGATCTCTATTCCCAAGATTGTCAGCGAATACACACAGCCTTTGGTGAAATCATCAACAAAAAAGAAAGCAAGTCAATATTGTGATTCAAATTCACGTTTGCGGCGTGTTGTGCATATGAAAGAGGAGCGCTTCTTTCTGACACAAGAGTCCCCACAGACTCAACCTGGGTTTTCAACAAACAAGATCTGAATATGAATTGGAGACTCTAATATGCAACGCACAGTTTTTCAATTGCTGCAGATAAGAGAACGATAAGCAGGGAGACATTTCTGTGGGGATGAAGTATCGTCTGAACCACCGTCTCAGTTACATACGACCTCAGGCGCCCACTCAGACAAAGACACAGGCACCCACACACAACATACACGCACATACAGAACAATAATGCGGGTGAGGACATACATCGCCCAGCTGTCTGCAACCCAAGCAGAGCTTTACAGGAGCCGAGCATGCGGCCCTGGTCACTATGGCAACAGCAGAGCACAGGGAAACGACGAGTCCTGTCCACCTTTTTTCCAAGGTTGTGGTAACGCAGGGAGAGGGTGATTTCACTGACACTGAAAGCTTCAAGGTCCTGACACATTTGCTCAAATGTAATCACACGACTTGTTTGTATGGACAGCTCCGGGTCTTCCTCTCGTCACCTTGATTCAAGGAAGTCGGCTTTCAAAAATGCAACCTACTGTGACTGAGGCTGTGATCTTCTGTGGTGTGGTTATTCACGACCGCTGCACCTCAGAGAGTAGTGAAGTGGTCTTTATCAAGTTTGTTTAGAAATGTGAGGACGATATAGGGGATGTTATATATGTTTATTTTCTGGGAGGGCTGGGTGATGATGTTTAATCAATATCACACTATTTTAGGGTCATTTGCAAATATATTATGATATACTGTGATATATTGATATATGGTATTTCTTCCCCCGTTAAAGGTTGTTTTAGGGAGTTCTTCCTTATCCACTGTGACGGTCCACTTGTGTATAAAATATTAAAGTCAAATGACGCTGGACTGTCATTTACTGTTATGTCTTGCATTAGAGGAAACTCCTCACCTCAACATAGCATAACATTGAAATACCCTCAACAAGGTCTTTCTTTTACAGTTTGCTCAGACTAATTACTGTAGACAACAGAGACGTGTAAAACACTAACATAATATAAGCATATCATCAAGCTACATTTCCTCTAAAGGTTTACTATTACGTAGTGAATAACAGCCATTACTATCCATGTTAAAGGCAAACTCCATTTGCATTGTCTTCTGGGTTTTTCAAAAGGTAACTCCCAGTCAGCCGTTGGCACAAAGCAGTGACGTAGGTTACAGCATGCATACCCTCCCCTCCCTGAACCCTCACACATGCTCTGTGCTGACAGTGTAAGCATGGAGAGTGAGGAAAGTTGAGCAGATGATGTTATTTTATTGATATTAAACATTTATTTAACCAGGTGAAGACACATTGAGATTCAATCTAGTATAATACTGCATTTGTACTGTCCATACCAATCAGCACAGTCCCAGTTTTGAAGAAGGCAGGAGTACCGCCACAGAACCTATGCAATATACTGCCGTAGACACCATGTTCGTTTGGATTCATATGTCGCACAATGAGTCAAACAAGTGATAAGAGGCAGTGGCAGAGCAGCGACTTCTTGTGCACTGTGATGTAAAATTATAGTTTTCTCACTGGAGTTTGGTGGCTGTGAGCGGGAGCGGCAGCAAATTGTATTTTTGCCACTTAAAAAAGGACCACCTCAAAAAAAAATCCATATCAGTTCAAGCTTATGCAATATTAAGAATATTTCCACCACTTAAGCTCACACTCAGACAGCCCCTTTCAACGGGGAACTGAAGCTGTTTTATTGCCCTCTTCAAAGCCACCACACTCAATTAACAGAAACAGTCATTTTAACTCACAGCACACAGGAGTTGCTCTTCCACTGCCT